>NC_083096.1:75016761-75316761 GCF_949774975.1 Lagenorhynchus albirostris
TCCTATCTGCTAGATCTTCGAAACACTAGTACTCCTTTCAAGGGTGTGCGCAAGGCCCTCATTGATACCCTGCTGGATGGCTATGAGACAGCCCGCTATGGGACAGGGGTAAGCCAGATGGCCACTTTTTCCTTCAGGGAACTAAAGGGATGCCCCAGACTGAGAGATCCTCATTCTTCCTTCCTCTTTCTTCAGGTCTTTGGCCAGAGTGAGTACCTGCGCTATCAGGAGGCCCTGAGTGAGCTGGCCACAGTGTGAGTTTGGAGGGGAACATGTCAAAGGGAGCTGGTTAGAGAATACAGGTAGTGCTGGACTGTTCCCACAGTGAGATGACCTTCAAAAGCACTGTGAACAAAATCTATGATAACATAAGAGTTGTCAGATCCTAGACTGTTAGAGCAGCTTCTTGCTCACATTGGAAAGCAGATGCTGCTCTACAAGCTAATAAGAGAAGTTTCTCCTACTATTGTGCATCTCTTTTTCTCTTGTTTTTGTTTTTTGTCCAACTCAGTAAAATGTCAGAATTGGTATAACCTATTACACCAATAAAGGGAATAAAATAAAGTTTTTCAGCACACAAAGATGCCTTCTCTTCAGGGCCCCAGTGTCATCCTTTTGTGCCTTGGTTCGATAAAAGAATTAAATGCCAACCATTTTATTACCACTTAAAGTATCAGTAACCCTATCTGAAACAAAAGGTGTCACTAAAGAATCAGCTGCCGAGGGCTTGTGTTATAGAAGAGACATCATGATTTTTCTCTGGGAACTTTTTTTTTTCCATTTATGTTATGGCCACATCACAATTCCTCTTTTTTTTTTATGTTATGTATTTTATTTATTTATTTATTATGTTTTTTGGCTGTGTTGGGTCTTCGTTGCGGTGCACGGGCTTCTCATCGCAGTGTTCTCTCTTGTTGCGGAGCACGGGCCCTAGAGCATGCGGGCTTCAGTAGTTGTGGCTCTCAGGCTCTGGACTGCAAGCTCAGTAGTTGTGGCGCACTGGCTTAGTTGCTCCATGGCGTGAGGGATCTTCTCAGACCAGGGATCAAACTCGTGTCCTCTGCATTGGCAGGCGGATTCTCAATCACTGCACCACCAGGGAAGTCCCTCACTGGGAACATTTTATATACGTACTAACAAACCTTCATTATGTTGTTTATGCATACGTGTAACTGAAAGAGTAAAGAGGGAAAGCCAGTCTAGAATAAAAAGTTAGTTACCAGCCGTGAAAAGAGTACATCTGTTTTCTGCTGTGTTGATTATGGCTCTTTCTCCGAAGATAAGGGGTATGTCTGTCCTGTCTTCTCTCTGTTCTTAAAAATAGACTACCTTGTTCTAAAGACAAAAGGTTCTAGTAAAAACTACTTAGAAAACTAATAAAAATGAACATGTGGAAAGGAGCATTTGGTCTAGAAGTCAGGCAGGAGGCCTGTTCAAAATTCAGTTTCTTTGAAAGACAAATAGTATATGATTCCACTTATGTGAGGTATCTGGAGTAATCACATTCATAGAGACAGAAAGTAGAGTGGTGGTTGCCAGGGGCTGGAGGAAAGGGGGAATAGGGAGTTGTTTAATAGGCAGAGAGTTTGTTTTACAAGATGAAAAGAATTCTGGAGGTTGGTTGCACAACAATGTGAATGTACTTAATACTGCTGAACTGTAAACATTTAAAAATGGTTAAGATGCTAAATTTTATGTGTATTTTACCACAATTTAAAAAAAATTTAGTTTCTTCGATCTCTAGTTTCTAGAAAGTTTCAATGAGTATATTGAAGAGTAAAGGCTCTGAAATCTGACAAACTTAGGTTTGAATCCTAGCTGTCTGTCTCTTACTAGCTTTGTGACCTCAGGCAACTTACTGGATGGACCCTCAGTTTCCTAACCTGCAAAAGGGGATGATACCACCCTATAGGAATAGTGGGATGTTAGTAAATTACATGTTGGTAAAGCACCAGGTTTAATGTCCTAGTAAGTGCTCAGTAGTTAACTTCAATATTATTTTTTGTTATTCAGTTGTTTCAAGGGACTGGGAGTATATTAATGGCATGCACACGTTAGGTGGATCAGCAGAATTAAAAGTTTTCTTTAAGCACAGTGAAATGAAGAAGAGGTTGAGTCAGAGGCAGGGACTCAGTGGGAAAATTGGTTTCTCTGCTATTTCTAGGCAACCAGATGAGATTTTAGTAACTAGTTTATAAGGTAGGAAGAGACCATTTGTGGCTACAGCTGCATTTATAGGATGGATAAGCCTTGAATTGTTTTCTTCCATTAGTCCTCATTCTGTCCGTGACCTGCCCTCTTTGTTTTCTTCAGGGTCAAAGCCCGAA
Source organism: Lagenorhynchus albirostris (assembly GCF_949774975.1). Lineage (NCBI taxonomy): Eukaryota > Metazoa > Chordata > Mammalia > Artiodactyla > Delphinidae > Lagenorhynchus > Lagenorhynchus albirostris. The sequence continues at coordinate 75,019,089 of NC_083096.1, forward strand.
GTGGGAGCTCTCAGCGACAACATCAGTCAGCAGCCAAAGACCTAACCCAGTCTCCTGAAGTCTCCCCAACAACCATCCAGGTGACATACCTCCCCTCCAGTCAGAAGAGTAAACGTGCCAAGCACTTCCTCGAATTGAAGAGCTTTAAGGACAACTATAACACACTGGAGAGTACTCTGTGATGGAGCTGAAGAACTCTCACTGTTGATGAAGCCAGACAGACTGCAGTGTGCTTGCCAGGCAGCCCTCAGGTCAATCTGGCTCAGCAGCCCGGACTGGATCAGCTGAAGCTCTGGTTAAGTTCAGAGCTCTTAGAGTTCATGCCTAGAGATCATTCTCCCACCCTCTCTTACGGCCAGTTTCAGAACATCAGTTAAGACTTTATTTTCCCTTGGTAGCACTTTTCTCTGGAGTGGAATTCAGATGTTTTTCTTAATATTTCTGTTAAAGCTTCCTTAAAAATCCTCACTTGGTTTTAATCATGGTTCATCTGTCCTTTTCCAGACTATAAATAATCCCAAGGGTGAGAGTTGGGATGATGGGGCTTGGTGTCTTGTCTTCTGTATCTGTCCCTTCGAACACAGTTGAATGGGAACCATTTGGGTTTGAGACATCTAAGAGTTCATTGGTGGGAAAGGTATACAGGAACTGGTGGGGAGATTGGGTGAGGCCGTGAGTGGTATGTGGAACAACTTACCCTGGTGCTCCACTTAAACCAGGATGTGTTGAAACATTAACACAACTTCCCTGGCGTGCAAGGATCTGCCTTCTACTTTCATTCCATACTGTCATGAATAAAGTGAAAAGGGAATATTTTGACACCTGACATAATCCCATTCCTCCTCATGTGTGGGGTAGCGTGAAGGAATGGTCAGACCAATATATTGGTCTGACTTTATATAAACTATTTAATAAAATGAACAATTAAAGAATAAAGCATATGATTCATTCCTTTATAGTTGTCTTTTAATAAAACAGGCATGTGATATGCTCTCTGGACCTAGAACCATACAGATACCCCTTGGGACCACAAAAGAAGAAATCCTGAAATGTGACTGTGGTCCTTGCTCATAGAATTGCCTGTGTCACTAATAGAAGGCTGGAGAACCAGGATTCCCTTCAGGTCTCCAGGGCAACAGGCCAGGTGACCAATCAACTCCTAGGCCTAGGCTCATTGTTGGAGGTGTAAGTATTGCTATGACTACTGAAACCTTGGTGACTGAAAACAAAGTAGAGCCTGTTCAGTCTCCTGAGACTACATCAAGCAAGTCTGTAGACATGTCTGTGGAAAAGATGGTAAAAGTAGAAGTATGCAGAGTTGGAAAAGGGGCTGGTTTGGATGCGTTTCCCTGGATGAGGTTTCCAGATCAATTTACCAGAAATGGACAGATGTAACAGAAGGGTAGTAGCAGGAGTGGGAGATGTCTGGCACATAGTAGGTGTTCAGATATTTGTTGCATACTAACGACTGCATGTTACCTTTGATCCATTCTGAAAGGAGTAGGACTTTCTCCCCACCTCCCCTAGGAAATTGGCTACTCCCTGTCTCTAAAGGGAAAGGTCTATGTGTCTCCCACTATGATAGGGTACTGAGTGAGGTACTGGAGATCAAGGCAGATCAACAGAACTCCGTTTTCTTGCAGAGTTTTCAAAGGGCCCCGGGACTTAAGAAGATGGTGGACAGGTAATCTCTGCTTCTATCCCTTCCCTTAGCCTTCAGATTGACCTTTTCACCCTCCTGTCCTGAAGCCACTTCTGAGATTTGCTCCATCTTGTTAGGGGCTCCTGAAGAATGCAAACAGGTATGGGAGGGGCAAGAAGCAGTCCTTGTTCTCACAAGCAGAGATCAGCCTCGTAGTGCCCACTCGGTTAGGCTACGTAGGCAATGGTTATTGTCCCTGGCTTCCCATTCTCTGAAGGAAAATTGGAGCAAGTTTTTGTTGTTTTCTTTTTTTACTTTTTAAGGAAAATTCAAGTATTTGTTGCCCAGCATTGCACTAACCATGTGGTAGGTATGCAGTAGGTATTTATTGAATGAATGAATGAGAAAACTCAAAAGATTAGGCTGTATATCTCCATCACCTGGGGAGCTCTTTTCTTTGTTGTTGTTGTTGTTGTTTTTGCGGTATGCGGGCCTCTCACTGTTGTGGCCTCTCACGCAGGCTCAGCGGCCATGGCTCACGGGCCCAGCCGCTCCGCGGCATGTGGGATCTTCCCGGACCGGAGCACGAACCCGTGTGCAGGTGGACTCTCAACCAGTGCGCCACCAGGGAAGCCCGGGGGAGCTTTTTTAAAAAACACACGTCTTAACCCAGAAGATTCTAAGATGGTCTGGGATTAGATAGGATAAGCCTGTTTTTTAAGGTTTCATAGGTTATATCCAGAGGTAGCAAGGATGTGAGGTAACAAGAATGCATATAGTGTTAGTGGGAATCAAGATTGATGCAACCTTTTTTCTTTTAATTTTGTTTGTTTATTTTTGGCTGCGTTGGGTCTTCTTTGCTGCGTGCAGGCTTTCTCTAGTTGCAGTGAGCGGGAATACTCTTCATTGCAATGCATGGGCTTCTCATTGTGGTGGCTTCTCTTGTTGCGGTGCACGGGCTCTAGGCGCACAGGCTTCAGTAGCTGTGGCATACAGGCTCGGTACTTGTGGCTCGCGGGCTCTAGAGCACAGGCTCAGTAGTTGTGGTGCACCAGCTTAGTTGCTCCACGGCATGTGGGATCTTCCCAGACCAGGGCTACAAACCCGTGTCCCCTGCATTGGCAGGCAGATTCTTAACCACTGTGCCACCAGGGAAGTCCCTGATGCAGCCTTTTTTATGAAGCCTTTTTTATGAAATCTATCAAAATTTTAAATTCACACATCCTTTGAACTGGCAACTCTACTTCTAGGAATTTACTTTACACACATATACCTGCAAAAGCACTAGAATGTACATACATGAGTATTCATGACAGCATTGTTTATGAAAATAAAAAAGCTAGAAACAACGTGTAGCTGGTTAAATTATGATACAAAAATACTAGACAGCCTTTAAACAGAACAAAGTAAATCTCTTTGTGCTGATACGGAAAGTCCAAATTGTTAAGTAATACTGCTTATGTAAACATATGATTTCATGTTAAAAAAAATTAAAAGATAACACTTGCTGATATAGAGAAGTTTTCTGTAAGGATACACAGGAAACTGATAACTTTGTTGAGAAGGACTGGGGCAGAAGAATGAAGCTTTCACTTTTTGTTTAATATCTATTTCTGTATCAATTTAATTTTTCAGCCATCTGTAAAAAATACTTGATTTATTAAAAAAATGTCAACAGGATTATCTGAACAGAGGATGTGTGTGTGTGTGTGTGTGTGTGTGTGTGTGTGTGTGTGTGTGAGACATACATATATTCCTCTTATATATTAGAAAACCTTAATTCAGACCTAGCCAGGACTGAGTATCACTGGTATGATGGAAGGAATTAATCCTTAGATTGGATTTGATACCCAGGTCTGCCATTAAGTGACCTTGGGCAACTCACCTGAACTTTAAAGTTTCCTTGTCTGTATAATGCAAAAATTAATATCTATGACACATGGTTATTATGATGATTGAGTGACATAATATACTAGGTTCTAAGTCAGTTCTAGTTATCCTTTCAAGGAGTTTGCAGTCTTCTCAGGATGGCACAGAAGTTCTGGTGAAGAAGCAGCCTCACTGATGGCGTTTTTGTCTCCACTCCTGACTTTAACCCATTCAACCCCTACCTTTCTGCCTGGGACAGGTGGCGTAATTCACACACTCACTGTCTGTGGCAGATGACATTAAGCCAGAGGAGAAACCCATATGCCATCCTAAGGATGCAGGACACTATGGTGCAGGAGTTGGCACTGGCCAACAAGCAATTACTGATGGTGAGTTCTAGCAAGGGTGACCTGAAGTTTCAGCCCCTACTGCCCTGTGCCTTTGCCCACTGGGATTCCCAAGCTCTTAGTCTCTGCCGTTATACCAGAGCAGCAACTCTTTACCTGTAAAACCAAAGCTCCTTTTCATTGATTCTTTGCATCCAGTTGCAGAGTCCCAAACTGAAGTCTAGTCTTTGCTCCTCTCGCCTTGGTAAGACTGCTTCTTAGTGCCTAATACCTGCCTCTTGGAACCTCTCTCTCCCTGGAGTCCCCAGTTGCTGTCATGTCACCATCTTTGTATCCAAGGTGCCTAGAAAAGTTTCTGGTTCATGGTATGTTCTCAGCAAATATTTGCTGAACATTGGAGCTTCACCCATGGGGAAAAAAAATGGGTAGGCTTCCCCTCCAATGGTTCAGCCTCTATGCTACTGCCTAGCTTATGTCACAGCTAAGTCCAGGTCCAAGAGAACACAGGTGATGGGAAAGCAACCAGGGAGAAAGAATGAGAAAGGTGGGTAAACGGAGGGCAAACATGACACTCTATTCTCCCCTCCCCACCAGGTCCGTCAAGCTGCCCTGCACCAGCTGTTTGAAAAGGAGCATCAGCAGTACCAACAGGAACTAAATCAGATGGGCAAAGCTTTTTATGTGGAGAGACTCTAATGGCATTTGAAACATTGTCCTTCCATTCTCACCATACCTGCTAACCTAGATTTCTTGAGCCCCACCACCTTCAGTTTCCTTCCCAAAACTCACCTGGATCTAGTTATGTGCCCAGGACTCAAGACAGTGCTCCAACTCTCACCTCTGGTGCCCCTGTCAACCCCCTGGTGCTATAGGGGAAACAATCTATGAAACAATGGTAAAAACAAGAGTGACGCCTTGTGGTCAGAATGACATATGCAGTGTTGATGTGAGTGGGGGGAGGGGAGGTAGATAGAGGCACAATGTGAGAAGCGAATCCTGATTTGGTTTAACAAATAAAGCTAGTTCTTAAAGGTTCAAACCTGGACTACTGGCTCATTCTTTCAGCCCTAAATCTTGATCTGTTTCAAAAGTGCTTATTCACAGCTGCCATAATCTTAATAGAGCTTTCTGGATTTTGCTCACCACCTCTCTGATCTCACTTCCACTGATTTTTTCTGTATACTTGGACAAATAGCTCTGAATATGGCTATTAATCCACAGGTACTATGGTGCTTGATGTCAGTAGGCCTGGATTTTAGGTTCTGACTTGGCAGTTATTGTGAGACCTTGGACAAGTCTCTTTCATCTGGATTTCTGCCTGAATTCCCACCTTGGCAAAATAACGGGGTTCCAGACTCAAATGCCTTCAGGAGTCCGGCAGTTATAAGGGAATAAGGGATGGTGGGATTTATGGGGGACTGGAAAGAGCATGTGAAATCTAAATGCATTCAAAATTCTTAAAAGTACTGATTAATCATTTGCATCTATAGGCCATAGAGAACTTTACTTATAAAGATCCGCTTTACATACAAATGACATCTCAGGCCAGAGAGACTCCCACTCTGCATCCAGTAACAGGTGCAGGAACACGCCCTCACTCTCTGATGTAATTGCCATCGTACGTACTTTTCCCTGTTCCCTCACCTTGCCATCTGCATGCTCATTGGTTACTCATCCTTTCCACACTGATGGTTTCCTGCCCTCAAACTCCATGTGGCTCTGTCTGCACTGCAAAACTCGCACCTTTTCTTTCCCCCCTCCCCCAAGTCTGCCTCTGTCCTTCAATATGCATTTTTCATCTTAGCTCAGAGCTTCTCCTTCCTCCTTTCCCTACACACCCCACTGATGAGGAGCACAGAGAAGCAGCAAGGTATAAAGAGAAAAACACACACTATGGAGTCAGGTGTGCGTTCAAAGTCTGACTTCACCTCTTAATTGTGTCACCATGTGTAAGTTACTTCTCTGAGCCTCAATTTTCTCTTCTGAAAATGGGGATAATACCCATCTCAGAGGAACATTATGAAGATTAAATAAGATTAGGTAGAGAGCAAGCCCAGCGCTTGGCACGCAATAGGTATCCTCCTTCTTCCCTCTTAGGAGATTTCCCTGTGACCAAGCCCTTCACAGGTCCCCTACTGGCCCCCTGGCCAGCCCCCTTATGCAGCTCAAATGTCATTCTCCATCCCAGGCCTGTCTTTCTGTTCTATATATCCATTCATCCTCCAGTCCCCATCAGCCCTGCTTCCCAAGCCGTCTTATCTTTAGTCAATAACTACTCAAGTGTTGTGACACCAAACAAGACACGGAGCTCACAGGCTGGTCAGAGAGGCAGGCGTTGACCAAATCATGACAGGTATGATGAGAGTTTTATAGGAGAAAAACCACACACATGTCCTGGATTTGACCCGCAAACCTGGCTGAGTCTCCCATTCCTTCTGCCTGTTCCCCCGCCCTCTATTCCCTGCGGGTCCACCTTGCCTTCACTCCTTTTATCTTCCCTTGTATCTGTCTCCCAGCTGCCCCCCGCCTCTTATATATGACAGCATAGCCTGGCGTTAGGAGAACAGGCTTCCACATGTCAGAGCTGGGTTTGAATTCTGGCTGTCACTTACTGCCTGTGTGGCCTTGAGCACGTAACTAACTTTCTGGGTCACAGGGGGTTTTTTATATGTAAAATGGAGATAACGCCTACCCCACTGGATCACTGTGGAGATTAAATAAAGCACTTAGCAGAGAAGTGGCATATAATATGCAATAAATGCTAAGTCATAATGATGTTTTCCTGCCCTGTGATAGTCTTTCTCTTTTTATTTCCTCTCCATTACCTGGCTGCCCCCCCCACCTCCCACCACACTCTCTCATCAACCCCTTTTATTCCTCTTTCCTCTGTTCATTTGGGCCCACAGAATGCCCAGCCCCCTCTGCCTTGATCCCTGACCTTGTCCTCTCTCCCCAGGGCTTGTCAGTGCCAGGCTGGCTCCAGTATTGGCAGTCTGGCCCCCTCCGGAGCCCATCTCCTCTGATCCTCTCTGCCTACTCTGTCCGCTCTCATCACATCAACTGAGTAGTTCACCCCATCATACCCATGCAGCCCCTTTTCCCTCTGTGGCTGGTGCCTTACCCAACTCCTCAGGCTCAGAAGGACTCAGTCTTGCTTGAAATGGCTACACAGAAGTTACTTCCAGGAGAGCTAGAAAGCTTTCATCAAAGGCAATCTGAGATTTCGGCCTGGATATGCCATCCTGTCAGTCTCCTCCTAAGAGAGCTACTCGTCCCCTACGTCAATGTTTCCTGTCTCTGCCTCTGTTTCCCCAGTGCCCCAAACACTAAAGTCCTTTCAATTCCTGCTAGTCCCTTTCCCAGCCTCTCTCCCTCCAGCCTGTGGTTCTCCAGGACAATCAAGGTTCCCAGAGAAGGGAACTAGAACTTGGGGGAGGGGGTGTTAAGGATAAAAAGGAAGGTCAAGAAAGTAAAAATTACACACAGGCTGAAACCCATAAGACAACACCACAGGTGCCTACCTTGGAGCTTGTATGCCCATTTGTTAGTCTTCCTCTGGAAGGTAAGAGCCACACAATAGGAATTGACTGGGGCTTGGGACAAGCTATCGATCTAGACCAAGGGCACTGTCGAGTTGGCATATGTGTTTGTGTGTGTGTGTGTGTTGAGGGGGTGTGGAGGTGTCCAGCCTAATGGGAACAAGGACACATGGAACAGGCCTGGGGGCTGAAGCAGAGCATCCTCCTCCCACCCCACACTTCCACCCAAGCCCCCCACCCCACCAGTGTAGCTATAACTCGGGCTCCTTTCTGCCACAGTAGAGAGAAGAATCTGCCTGCCACATGACATTCAACAGACCTGGTTCTCTTCAGAAGAAAAATCTCCCAGAAAAGCAGGCACCAGGCTGGATCCCTGTGAGGGAAGACCATGAGAGAAGCCAGCCCAGGAGCTTGCGTTGTAAAAAGCCCCAGAAGAGGAGGAGAGTCCCAAGGACTGCAGGCTGTTTCCTGGCAGAGGGGGTTTCCTCCCTCCCTTTGATCTCCTAAAATCTTACTTCTAATTCCGCCAGGCGGGAGAGACCATATTTCTTCTCTGGAGCCCAGGTTGGAGCCTGCTAGTGAGACAGGTCACTCTTCTCTTCTGGACACCCAAGAGTGGCTTTAAGGAGGATGCCTGGAGGACATGGGGAGAAGGTGAGAAGGGACAAGATGGTGGGAAGAAGCAGCCAAGCCTTCTGGAAGTTTCTCATGGCTACTAATCTGTCATACTTAAGAGCAGGAGGGTTCCAGGAAGGTGTCCGCTGAAAGGCTGTCAGCAGCCTTGTGTGGGTGTTGGAAAGGGAAAGCAGGATGTGCAAGTCCTCACCCCCACTCTGGCAAAGCCTTGGGGCAACAGGAGGGGAGTTGAGAACAGGTGGCAAGGTTGATGAGGACCTGCTGACACTGCTGATCCTCTGGGCACTGGGGCCGTGACATGATAGGGAGAAGCTCCGTGTTGGAGCTTTGGGGAAGAATAGGTGCCCAGATGTGGAGCCCTGCCAGATATTCTTCCTGGTTTAGGCCAGTGTGATCCAGCGAAGGCCAGGCACTAGTAGGAGAGGAGCTGGGACCGGGATGGCATGAAGAGAAGATGAATAAGAGCCGGCTGTCTTGGGAGGCAAAGAGCAAGGGGTCAGTGCCCTTCCCCAAGGAGATGGCTCTCCATCTAGCCATGCTTGGTGCCTGGTGTCTCTGCTCTGTCCTTTCTTTGCAGTGGGGAGGAAGGCAGAGGACCACCAAAACTCTCCTGCCAGCTTCTGTGTGATATGTTTGATATTGGGTTGTTTAATTAGGAACCAACTAAATGTCAAACATATTCTTACAGCAGTAGGCAATTTAGCATCACACTCTTTCCTACCTCAACCTCTGGGGCTCTGGGGCTCCTGTCTTTTTTACTGAATCTCTTCTCTCCAGGACCCCTTTGGAAGACCAGTCGCTGCAACCTATGTGGATTTCAGTCTTGAACTGGAGGGCTAGTGTGGGAGCAGGAGAGAGCTGAAGTCTGAGTATCAAATCTTCCTATACCTTTCCCTTATACTAGAAGGGATATGGCTCTGATCTTTTCCTGTCCTTGTATTTTTCTCCTCCTTATTCAATCCCCCCACCTTATTATCCACTGCTTCCTGTCCCTGGGACTCCCTCATTCCGTTCCCTAAGAGCAACAGTAGGGGTCTTCCATTTTTCTGCTTTCCTTCAAGAGTCAGCTGATGGTCTATCTGCGTATCTACCTCTATTGACTGGAAGCTCTCCTGAGTGGACTCCAGTTTTGCCCTCTACGCTGGTGGGTGTTTCAGTCACCCCATTGTTGGGGCCTAGTATTAATACTACCCATCTATCCTTGACATAATGACTAATTAGAGCCATTTATATTTTTCCCTGTTAGCTCTGGTCACCTTGAACAGTGCCCACCTCTCCCTGGCATATTGTCAGATTGTATGGTGCCGGTGTCTGGGATTAACTGCCACCTGTCAGTAGCAAGCCTCCAAGTGGAATGAACATGGCCTGGAACTAAGCCAGGGGAAACAGAGTGGGTAACGATGACGATTATCATGATGAGTGGGGAGAGTTAAGAAGGGAGCAGAGGGTGAGGAGAAGAGAAGAGCAACACAGACCTTGGTCTGTGTGGCTATAAAAGCTCTATTTAAAGATCACTATGGGGAAATGGAGAACATTATCCTATCTGGATTACTCTGACCATCCCCCCGCTTTCCTCCCCTGGCCCCACCCGCTTGAAGCTCTGAGATGGCCTTCTAGATCCCAACCCTACCCTCTTTCTCCATCCCTGTGGCTCTTAAGGGGGAGGAATGATGTCTCCCTGCCAATTAGAGACTCTCAAAATAGCACAGTAATTTGATCTGGGGATCTGGGGGAATTGTCAAAGATCATGAGTGGCCTCCCCTCTTCACTGTTGCTCAAGCTCCCTGAATACCAGGAATCAAAAGGTAAAACTCAACCAGTGGAATTTGATTAGCATCCAACACAGTCTGGGTGAGAGTAAGGGGGACGCTGAAGGGCAACTAGGAGCCTCTGGGCGAAAACTACCATTCTAGAATTGCCAAAGTACCCTTCTCTATTCCAACGTCCTCCCCTTCCCCCTCCCTTCCTTTTAAAATACCCATAGAGCTGCCCAGAGTGAGTGGAAAGTTTCAGGGTCAGGGAGAACCTTTCCCCTTCCCCCCACTTTCCATTGTCTAAAATCAGCCTCAGCTGTTCCCTAATTTTTCTTTGCTGGTGATGTCTGTCCATCAAAGTGTCTCACCCTGTGTTCCCCTGAGAACAATGATGGGGCGAAGGGAGCTGGAAAGACCATATTAGGAACAAGAGGTGGAGCCATGGGCAGAAATAAAGGCTCAAGTCTGGGGAACTAGTCACTCAGCCAGCAGCCCTTTCTTTCTTACCCTAGTCTCCAGTCCTCCAGTGTTCACAGGTGAGCTCCCCAACAGCCACTGGTCACGATGGAGGCCATCAAGAAAAAGATGCAGATGCTGAAGTTGGACAAGGAGAATGCTCTGGATCGGGCAGAGCAAGCTGAAGCCGAGCAGAAGCAGGCAGAAGAAAGAAGTAAACAGGTAGGCCTTGGCCTTGGTCTCTCTCACCTGCTGGTGAACAAGACTTGTGAGATGGAAGAGAGTTTTCATGGGAAAGGCAGTGACCACTGGTGCCAGCTCATCCTTTGGGTGGGAGGGACTCCTCTTCTTCCCCAGCCTCACTGGATAGGCAGAGGACATCTAGGGTATTTACCTCAGACTGCCTGTGTGACCTTGGGAAAATCGGTGGCCCCTTCTGAGCCACAGTGTGTCTGCTGGATTTAAGTGGGAGTGGATCATGTTTTGGAAAAAACCCTGATTTCTAGAGGAAAAAGTGGGAGCTTGGCATGTAGCATCTCTTTTCCCTTAAGTGGAGTAATGGACATCTACATCCTAAGTAAGATATTTACCATCCCAGTGTCTTAATGAAAACCCAGCATGGCTCGCTCATCTTAGGGTCAGAGATTACAAGGTCACAGGCGAAGGGCATAGCATAATTCCTGGGGCAGTTGGCTGAAACTGACTAGGGAAAAAGTGTGTCACTCTGAGGATGATAACATAGAGGCTGAGCTCAGAGGTCTGTCAGGGCTCAAGAGACTAGGGTCTGAGACTGCACTGTTGTGTATATATATCTTGTGTGTGATTCTTGGGGCTTCTATAGCTGGAAGATGAGCTGGCAGCCATGCAGAAGAAGCTGAAAGGGACAGAGGATGAGCTGGACAAGTATTCTGAAGCTTTGAAGGATGCCCAGGAGAAGCTGGAGCTGGCAGAGAAGAAAGCAGCTGATGTGAGTATACAGAAATGGGGGGACGGGTTTAATCTACACACATAGATCTTCATGTTAATAACTAAACACTTGGACATATACATACTTGTGGATTCAGAGAACATAGGCATAGATACCCACATACATTTTTGCCACATGGTGGCATACCCTTGTAATGGCATATACTTTCTTTCTTAAAGACATGTAGAAGTCTCACCTTCTTACCCCCAATCCAGGAATTGAATTATCTTTCCCCGGACCTGGACAAAGGGAGGGGACTCCAAGTCCAGACTGCTATCACTTTTCCCACCTCCTCCCCCATGCCACATTCTTACCTTTTGTGTCCAAGGATTGGCACGTAGATATGTGTATTAATAGGGAAACTCTCATCTCTCAACTGCCCAGCAAAGCCAGCTCAGATTTCACAGTGGGACAAAGAAGGTCACACTGACCCTGGCCCTATATGGGTTTATTTATCTTGGCCAATGTGGGCATTTACCCTTATGTCACAGAGATGCCATAGAAAACATTGCTTATAGGGCAGCAGAGAGAATCTTAGAATGATACACTATAATAGAAATAAGGACTTAGGGGGTAAAGTTGTCACCAACAGACCTTATTCTGTGACCTTGACTAAATTACTCAGCTTCTCTAGGGCTGAATTTTCCCATTTGAAAATGAAACAAATTCTCTTTTCCACTTCATGTTATCTCATAATCACCCACTTTCCTTCATCTTCAGTCCTGAAGTTAACCACAAAGATAAATGAGACACAGGAAAGATTTTTGGAAGAAAAGTAACATAGGGGGCTTCCCTGGTGGCGCAGTCGTTGGGAGCCCGCCTGCCGATGCAGGGGACGCGGGTTCGTGCCCCGGTCCGGGGGGATCCCACGTGCCGCGGAGCGGCTGGGCCGGGCCCGTGAGCCGTGGCCGCTGAGCCTGCGCGTCCGGAGCCTGTGCTCCGCAGCGGGAGAGGCCACAGCGGTGAGAGGCCCGCGTGCCGCAAAAAAAAAAAAAAAAAAAAAAAAAGTAACCTAGGAATCTTAACAGCAACAAAAGAATGTCCCAGTATTGATGGAAATACAGTCAATTCTCAGCACTGGGTTAATAGGAACATGTGTTTTTTAAAATTCCATTTGGTTTCGGAAAACAGCTAGAGACAGAGTAGGCCGTTCAGAAATGTTTTCGGATCCTCACTTTCAAACGCTTTGCTATTAGGTTTCTGATCTCCTCTTTGGCTTTCTGCCACTTTCAGGGGCCTGGGGAAGTGGTGAGGGTTGTTGAATATATCATGCCAGAGGTCAGAGACACAAAGCATATCATATACATTATACATGTTCATAGTTTCCAAAAGTTTAGGCCACTGCAAACTATTAATTAATTCTCCCTTCTTGCAAAACTGTGAGCAACACAGGTTAATCCCAGGACTTTGGGCAAATGCTTGATGGCCTACTGGAGTTGCCTAACCTAGGTTCTAGGTATAGATGGATAGATTTCTCTGGTTCTAATAAATGGGCATGGGAGTAAGTTTTCACAAACTGACACAATGTCAGGTTGATAACAATTTTGTGAGAGGTTGAGTAACAACTCTCTGAGAAAGTCCTTAGGCTGAAACAGCTAGTATGTGGACTTGAGGAGGTGTTTCCAGGAACAATGAGAAGAGCCAACAAGTCTAACCTGAGATCTTGGGGGCGAAAGAACGACATAGAGGCTCTAAACAATATGCCCATATCATTGGGAAGATAAAGGAATTTGCTGGGGATGAATTCTATCTGTCCTTACACATACACACACACGTCAGCCCCCACCTAGACAGGGTATACTCAGTACATTCATTTGAAAGAAACTTCTCATATTTATATAGGAATCCACCAAAAACTTTTAAATACATAAAGTATGAGTAAAAAAACTCATTCAACTTCTCTCCCCCTTGTTAGCTTTCCCAACAGTCATTAAGTACCCTCAGAGATACGTAGGAGAACAAGAAATAGGAGGGGAAGGTTGTAGGCAAGAGGCAAACATCTGTTAGTCCTGGGTTAAGATGGAAACAGGAAGAAAGGTTTTTAAAAAAATTTTTTTTCTATTTTTGGCTGTGTTGGGTCTTTGTTGCTGCGTGGGGGCTTTTCTCTAGTTGCAGAAAGCGGGGCCTACTCTTTGTTGTGGTACATGGGCCTCTCATTGAGTGGCTTCTCTTGTTGCAGAGCACGGGCTCTAGGCGCAGGCTTCAGTAGTTGTGGCTCGTGGGCTCTAGAGCCCAGGCTCAGTAGTTGTGGTGCACGGGCTTAGTTGCTCCATAGCATGTGGAATCTTCCTGGACCAGGGCTCGAACCTGTGTCCCCTGCATTGGCAGGTGGACTCTTAACCACTGCGCCACCAGGGAAGCCCCAGGAAGAAAGGTGTCTTTTCTCAAAGGTGGGGTCAGCAAACTACCACCTGTGGAGTAAATCCTGCCGCAGCCTGCTTTTGTACAAAGTTTTATTGGAACATTGCATGCCCATTCATTTACATATCGCCTACAGGCTTTTTCCCTACAAAGGAGTGGTAGCCACACCCTATGGCCCACAAAATCAGAAATATTTACTGTCTGGCCCTTTACAGAAAAAGTTTGCTGACTCCTGCCTCAAGGGGTCGAAGAGGGAAAGTGAGGTGTTTATGGGAATTGGGAAAAGTGCTGAATAAGGAGGAGGCAACAGGTTAAAAGTAGGAAGCAAGGGTCAGAGTCAGCAGCAACATAATATATGCATCTTTGTGGGGAGGGTGCTCTGTCTAATACGAAGGGAGTTCACAACTCAGCTTTTGCCCTTGAGATTAATAAACAAGTAAACAGAGCATATTACTTTAATGTAGATATAAGGGAAAGAGAAGGAGGAGGGAATCAATAACTGCATGTTTACGCAGTGAGTTCTGGTTATCTGAGAAGCCTTTTTGGAAAGTGTAGGATTTGCCAGGACTTCTTGAACAAAGAAAGGGTGAGGGTGTGGCAAGATCAGACTAAACTTATTTCCTCCCTGTGTTCATCCAAGGTCCTATTTGTTTGTTTTTTAATTGTGGAAAATATATACATAACATAAAATTTGCTATTTTAACCATTTTTAAGTGTACAAGTCAGTGGCAGTAAGAACATTCACACTGTTGTGCAACCATATCTAGGGTTCCTTTAATCTGAGATGAAATGAGAAGCTATTGAAGGTAAAATAAGGGGAAAGAAGAGTGCAATAGTTTGGACATGAGAGTCATAACACCCTTTTTTAAGGACAGGAGGTGAAAGGGATGGGGGGAAGAGGGACAGGACAGACATATACACCTGTTGATATACTGTTGTATTGTTGGTTACCAGGAAGGCAGTAGCACTGGGCCCCTTGCTGCCCATCCATCATGCTTTTAAAGGTTATTAGGAGTCAATCCACCTGTTTCCTGGGATCAAGAGAAGATTATCTGTTCAAATCTACCAGCCTCAAGAATGCAGTGGTGCTCTCACCACTCCTTTGGTTTGTTTAAGATGAGGTCTTCTGATTCTTCAGTAGGGCAAAGGGCGGGGACGCGCTGTGTGTGTGTGTGTGTGTGTGTGTGTGTGTGCGCGTGTGCGTGCAATACTGCCCCCTGCTGATCAGCACCCAGATGACAAAGTCTCATTTTTGTTTCCATAGTCTCTCTCATCAGGTTTCTCCAAAGAGAGTTGTAACAATTCTTAGGCCATCAGGGCAGTTTACTGAGGCTTCAAACCCTGCTTTTTCTTTCCAATTCCTGGGGTGGGGTGGGGTAATCAGAGTGTACAGGTAACTCTATCAAGCAAATTACTTATTGTTTGCATTGTTTCTGTTTCCTCTGAATAGTCTCAATGCTCAGTATTTCTAAATGGAGATAGTTGAAGACACACCCTCTGGTGGGAGTATCTTCAGAACCAGGCATTGAGTGCAGCACCTGACTTACCTATCAATCTTTTTGGGGATTAGGATCCTTAATTTAAAATCCTCTTCTACACCCTCATTCTCCAGAGGAAAAGAGAGCTGCATCACAGGAGAGACTTATTACTATTACTTACTGAGAAGGTGGCAGGAACACAAAGAAATAAGAGGGAACAGTAAAATCTCCAAGGCCCTTTACTACTGTGCTCCTAAAAATCCTGCATGGCAATGTCTGTAGGGGCAGTTTCTAACTCATAAATAGCTCCTTGGGGTACCTGGAAGCAGAGCGGTGTGAAATTGGTGAGTTATAACAGAGAATGGAGGCTGAGTTCCACATTACTATAGTTTTTCAGGTGCTCATATCATGCTGTTGCACAAAGGATCTGGTAACAGTAGTCTGTAATAGAGGATTCCTTCTGACAAAATGGAGGCATAAGATATCTTCCAATTCCTACAAAAGGAATTGTAAGCGATGATTAATTACCAAGTCCTGAATCATTCAAGGTTTGGAGAGGCTGGCAAATCACTGGTGCATATTGACTCTCAAAAGTAACAGGGGAAAAGACCAGTACTCTAAATAGAACACTTATGTTCATAACTGATGCCAAATAGATTGAGAACTTTGTCAACCCGCCCATCTCTTCATCCCCCATTAATTTCTTTCATTGATTTTCAGGAGATGGGAGAGAACCTACCTGAGCAGACTTTAAAAGGAGGCTGGAGGTCATCGTCTTTTGAAGATGAGACCCAGAAAGTCTAGGCTTTTCTTAGTACCTGGGTTTGGAGCATTTGTGGGGTGCGTGGAAGTAGAGGCTTGTAGGGTGTTTATGTTGTGGAGAGGACACAGGGTGCCCTAGCGGGTAGGTGGTGGCGGATCAGCACTGAGGGAGTGAGGGGTCAACGGCGGGTGTAAAGGCCGCACAGGCCAACCATTGGGCAGCCTGCCCAGCGACTGGAGAGGCTTAACCACGACGCGCCTTCCGGTTACCATGGTAGCCTTCCCTCTTCCCAACCCCGCCCCCCTTTGCTGGCCCGAGGGAAAGGCTGGGAGCGGTCGCCTAGGGCTACAGCGAGGTCCCGCCCCTCGCTCCCAGCCGCGGGTCTCCCTCCAGTGGACGGCCTTCCCGCCTGCCTGCGGTGGGAGGGCGCGGCAGTGGTGGCGTCACATCCGGGCGGGTGGGTGAGTTCCGGTATTTCAGGGCGGAGCAGGCGGAAGTAGGGTGAGAAGTGGCTGCAACGCCGAGCGGAGGAGGCAGGAACCCGAAGGCAAGCAGGGGCTGGGTGGGGACCATGGCCGGGATCACCACCATCGAGGCGGTGAAGCGCAAGATCCAGGTTCTGCAGCAGCAGGCCGATGATGCAGAGGAGAGGGCCGAGCGCCTCCAGCGGGAAGTGGAGGGAGAAAGGCGGGCCCGGGAACAGGTACGGAGAGGGCGAGGCGCGTGAAGGAGGGGCAGGCGCTGGAGAAGATGGGACAGAAGTGGGTTCCATTTTTGCGGTGGAGCACGGTCCTTAGGGGGCCAGCATACTCGAAGATGAAGTTGGAGCTCGGAGGATGGGTGGGGCTTAGCTTCATTTGGACCTCGAGCGGGTGAGGGGGAACTGGGTGCTCGAGCGAGCAGGCTTGACCTTTGAAGGAATTGAGCTTCACTGGGACTGGCGGGTGGTTTTCTTCCTCCTCCTCCTCTTTTCTCTCTGCTCATTCATTCAGTCCCTCCGAGTCGGGCGCGGTCAGGGGAGGGGCTCAGCGGCCTCTCCCTCCCCCACTTCCCCGTGGCGGGGGGCGGGGATTGTGCTCTCGTTTAAGGTTTCTGGCTCTAGGGGTGAGAGTAGGTGGATTCCTCTCTGGTCTGGGTGGGGGCAGAGCCGAACTTACTGTGAAAGGGTGGGGAGTGGAGGGGTGGGAACCGCCGGAAAGCCCCCGGCGTGGCCTGCTGGCAGCTTTTCCGCTCCCTCCTCCTGCTCAGGAAATGAGGCAGCAGTCGGCTGAGAGGAAGCGCGGTGCCCTCCCTGGAGGAGGTTGAGGCCACAGCACCGCCCCATCCTCCGTCCTGGGGCCCTTTCCTCTTAGGGGGAGCCCTTGCAACTGCTAAACCCACTCTTTCTGTCGTAGTGAAGCAGGAGGGGAGGAGACGGTACTTCACTCTCTCTGTTAGTGCAAATGTAGAAACCAACAGAACTTGCTATGATGACCTGGAAGGCAGGAACTTCTGCCAGATTCAGGCGTTTATTGCTGAAGTGTGAAGAGTGCAAGTTGAACCGGTTATGAACACTTCTTCCAAGCAGAGCTGATAAGCGAGTGTATGTGGTAGAGAATCTGATGGAGTGCCGATTTCTGTCAAAGTTTCTGGTTGACCTAGGCAGTATGGTTGATGGAGACAAAATAATGAGTTCCGAAGTGATGTTACTCTGCTACTTTCCCAATTACCCATTACCGTGTCTTTTTTTAAATTTAAGTTCAATAAATATTTGTTCAGCTGAAGGTTGGCACTTAAAATGTTAATGGATTGAGTGGTGATTCTTGAAACTGCTTTCTCTTTAGAAGAGGTGGACTAGTTTTAGTAAGCCATAAGATTTTCCAAGGTCTAGGGCGCAGTCCATTGGGTGGAGCTGATCTCCTGAGTTGAGGCTTTGGTTTTGGAGGATCTTGAGGCTGGAAAGTAACTGTTGCTAAAATTTGAAGACCTAGTGAAAGAACTCTTGTGGTTTATTGGTATTCCTTGTTGTTCTTTCCCTTGGTAAGTTCCCCCCCCCTTTCTGGCTGCTCCTTCAGGGAGTGGCTGAGAATTAATGTTTTGGGGGGGAAAGGGGGAAAACAGCTGCCCTCCAGGTTAATACTTAAAGATTGTTAGAATAGTCATTTCTTTTTATAACTGGGCATGGAAGTGCTGGGAGCTTGTCTTTCTCAGTCACCCATTTCTCAGTGGATATTTCCTCCGTTCATTATGCCCGTAACTTCTAATTATCAATTCAAGTGAGATGGACTGGCTGGGTGACTCTTTACGACTAGCGACAGCTTCTCATCTCCTTTGTTCTGGAGACCAGATCCCCTTAAAGGGGAAGACAGGGATGGCCTGAAGGAACTAGCCATGTGTTGAGCTCCAGAATCAGGCTCAAAGTAGGGGCATGCTAGGAATAGTTCTAGGATAGATGATGTTGTCCCCCCAGCAACAGCCCCCAGGATTTTGTTTTCCCCCTAGGATCCTCACCCACTGCCCCGAGGATTTGGTAATTTTTTTTGCAGGAAAATTTAACTCCTTTCTTCCCCACCCTTGGTGACTCTAGGGTAATAGGCAGCAGAGGGAGCAGCTTCAGATGTTTCTTAAGCTTCTCCCTCAGAGCCTGCCAAATTTGCTTATTGAGCTGAGTGAGATCTAGTGAGAAAGCCCTCAGATGGGGAAGTAGTGTTAAAGATTTATGAAACCGGTATCTTCTACTCTCTAGCTTGAGGGAGCCTAATCTTTCGACTTTCTGCTCTAGTGAACTTTGAATTCCTCCTGAGGAGACACACCTGTGGGAAGGGAGGAGAGTGGTGCTTGAACTGTCTGTTATCCTCTTAGGGCATTCTGGAATGTGGGTTTTGCAGGCTCCTCCCTCCTGGAGCTGGAAGCTCTGCACTCCCTGATGGTATCGCATGCTGTTAGTGGGATTGTCACTTAATTCCTTTTCTGGTTGCTTTGTGTGAACATCCAACCCTTGTTGGGAAGCTGGATGAGTCCAAAGCAGAGACCGAGTTCTGGAATACATCTGTCTTTTCTGCTCTTGGTCTGGAGATTGACCTTTTATAATGTAGCACCTTGTCAAATCCACTTTTGATTTTGAATCTCCTTTGCACTTTTTGCGAAACTGAAACAGACTGCAACATAATATTTAAATGCAGTGTTTTTCCTTCTCTGTGTGTGTGTGTGTGTGTGTGTGTGTGTGTGGTAAAAATACACAATGGTAAGTATTTACCATTTTAACCGTTTTTAAGTGTACAGTTCACCTTATTTGCTGTTAATACCTGTCTCCTAACTTCCGCGGGTATTTCTCTCTCTGTCTCTTTTTTTTCCTGGTGTAAAAAATTTAGGAATACTACTGAGGGAGTGAGTGGGCTTTGACTAGCAGTTTCGATTGTGGCCTTATTCCCAAATTCCTAATCTGCAGGGGGTGGGTGGCCGTGGTTAGAATGTCTGACTGTTGTGTGGCTCTCTCCTGTTCATAGGGTCTGGTGGAGTAAGCAACTGGCTTTATCACCTTTCTTTGGTTTAGGTTTGCTTTCCCGCTGAGTACCTTTCTCTTACCTTCATACTAGAGCACATACTCATAAGGGAGAGCCAAATAGCCCTTTGCTCTGAGTGCCTCTGCTTAGACTCCACCTTTGTTTACTCTGGGACAGATAACTCTGCTTCCTTCCTTCCAACTTGCCTGCCCCTTGATGAAATTTAAAGTCCCCAAGGACACAGTATCTCCCTGGGTAGATAATATTTGTGAACACAGTGAACTGGGGCAGTCCATTACTCACAGGGCTCAATCCTAACTTTTTCATTACTCTTTTCCTTTGCATTTCATCTGTGGCTTTTGTCTAAAAAGAGAAACCCCAGAGTGGCAGAATGCCAGATATAGGCTAATCCCCTTCTGTCCTTGGCCCTGATCTGCCTCTGAACACCAGTCCCCTGTCCGTTTCTTGCCTTGACGGGTATAGTGTGCTTGGGGAATCTCTTCAGTGTGGAGGATGGTAGCATTTAAACCAAACTCATTTCATAGCTGAAGCTGTTGTCAGCCATCTTCTGATATGACTGAATCGCTGCTGTGTTCCCCTCTCCGGCTTTGGGATTTTTGCTTCTTGGGTAATGGAGAATCCTATTATTACTTGAAGGAAGGACCTCACAGTGTACCTCCAAGCTGGGCAGAGGTGGGCAAGCTGAAAGATCAAAACCACATCTAGGCATGCTAAACCTAGGGTGACAGAAGAGCATATAAAGTTAATGTTTCTCAGGGCCATGTTTCCCATTCTCATCTTCAGAAGTTAGTCCCACTCAGTCTCTTGGTACCACTTGATTGACCTGAAAGGGATAGGCATTGTGCATAGGTTCTGGCTGGAAGGAAAAGTCAGGTAGGTGTCTTCCCTTGTTCCTTTAAACATTAAACAGATCTTGATTTTGCAAGCTTTTGTTTCATTGTAAAGAAAACTGATCCTCTGTGGGAGGAGAAAAAAGAGGATAGTGACTGCCCTCCTCCCTTCCCTCCCCACCGGGGTCTCCAAAGCTTTTGCTGGGACTCCCATCCTGGGTTCTGTTTTTGATACAGGCTTGTTCAATGTGCGCATGCTCTAGTTAGGACATCAAGATGTGTTTTCTCCTCCTCCCTTTTCAGCCTTGCGAAGAATTCTATTGTAAATGCTGATTTGTGGGAGAAACTGCCCGAGCCAGCTTGTTGTCATGGAAACTGTACACCCCCGCCCCCGTAGCCTGTTATCTTTACTTCATTTGGGTAACTTCTGGTGAGCTGGGTGGGGACATAGATTTCATGAGCTTCCTTCAAATCTGGGTTTGATGTTGTTCCCTTTTTTTTTTTTTCTTTAGTTCTAGGCATCTGAAGGGAGCGGGGTGGGATAAATCATTGTACTGGCAGTGTTGCATAGTTCTTGGCTGATAGGCAGACTCGTTCTCATAATCTTGACCTGTCAGCCTTTTTGAGCTTGTGAGGCGAAATGTGTGTTGTCTTAGGGCGCATCTGGTTTCCTGAGACAGGACCAGAGAATACTTGTCTTTGTGTTATTTTGAATAGAGACACAAATGGTTTCTTAGTAATTTCAGCTTATATAGATGTCTTGATTTTCTTTTCCTGTAGGTCAGTGGTTATATAGCCCCAGCCCCTGCAGTGCCTCGAATCTCCCATGTTTGTATTTGGAAATTTTTGTGCCAAATTACCTGATTCTTAACAGGAGTGTTTTGGGCTATATCCCTTCCCATAGGGGCTGGTGGCCCAGATTATTTCTCTAGCTACCCCCACCCCTGACTGCCAGGAGGAAATCAGGGTAATAGAATTCAGGCACAATCTGGGCTGTAGAAGAGAGATCGTGTTTACCAAGCACTTGGATAAGCATCTGAACTGGGGAGTGTGCAGGGCAGATTAAATTCTTGTGCGGTTGTGGCGGTCAGTGTACTTGCCACCAGTAAAGGTCTGGGGAGGGGAAAGGCAGTCAGAGGAGGGAAGATTTTCTACCAGTAGAATTCATGCACATGCAGCTGCCTTCTTCTTTCCTTGTTTCTTATTCCATTGCCAAGGAGGAGGTATGGGATTACTTGGACTCTAGCCTGTGCTTTATTGTGGGGTGGAGGCCAGGGAGAGGATTGTCATGCCGTACTGGAGGGTTAGGCTAAAGGGATGACTTGAGGAATAGAAAGGAGTCACAATTCAGAAATTTGGAGGGTTGGTGGTGGGCATGAAGGAAACATTCTCTTCTGCCCCCAGTTTTTTTGATAATGCTATCAGAGCAGATAATTTTAGCCAGAAGAAGCTCCTTGTAGCCAACTTTTAAAAGGTGGGAGGAGGGGGCAAGTTGAAAGGGTAGGAGGTAGGTATCCCAATATTCCATCCTTTTGCTTTTTCTGTTCTGGAAGGTTCTTCTGGAAAACATTATTCTTTTAGCTAATCATCCTCCTGGTGTTAGGGTAAGCTGATCAGAGGTTTAACAACTTGAGTTAAGCAACAAATTAATAGATAATCCAAGATTCCCTCTTTAAGAAACCTTTCTTATTTTTCCACTTTGTGTGACACTTATGAGAAAGCTGCTGCAGAGTGAGATACACCTTTAAGCCAGAGCTCAGGCAGAAGGACCCCTTTACTGGCTACCTTTTCTGACACTAGCCTGTTCAGGAATTTGAACTGGTATTAACTGACACTGGGCTGGGCAAGGAGCTGAGTTTTGAAAACACTTTTCCTGTGGAACAAATGGGAATTCGTTGATGGGAAAGGGAGGAAAATACATGTAATATTATAGAATATAAAATCATGTCTGCTAGGTCTTATGTGCATCTGAGTTAAGTCACGTTCTACCCTGCAAGGCTCTGGCTTCCTCATGGTGGTAGTCAGCCCCAATCTTAGTGTCATAATTAGTTCAGTTTCTTTTCACCATGCCTCTGCTTCCTTTTCCCATTCTTTCATTTAAACACAGGCTGAGGCTGAGGTGGCCTCCTTGAACCGTAGGATCCAGCTGGTTGAAGAGGAGCTGGACCGCGCTCAAGAGCGCCTGGCCACTGCCCTGCAAAAGCTGGAGGAAGCTGAGAAAGCTGCTGATGAGAGTGAGAGGTGTGTAGAGGGGCCTGATGAAGTGTGGATTTCAAAAGAAGTTCATAATGGCTCTGATCAAACAGGTTTCTTATAAACCCGTTTTTTAAAACCGTAACCTATTTTTATAGGATCTTCTTTCCTTCTGCATATTCTCTCCTTATGAAGACCGACAGAGTAGGGGTTACCTGGACCTGTGACCCTTTTATAATTGGTGTTTCTCTATAAATTGACCTAATAATCCTTAAATGGGGTCACCAGGATGACCTCCACTTAGACAGCACCCACCCATAGCAGTTCTCAAAGTGAGGTTCCAGACCAGCAGCACCTGGGAACTTGGTAGAAACTCAAATCCTCAGCAGCCCCTACCCCTCATCTACGAATCAGAGACTCTTGAGGTGGAGCCCAGCAATCAGTGTTTTAATAAGCTCTCAACCCTGGCTGCACTGTTGGAATCATGGGAGTGTGTGGTGGGGATCTTTGGGGAGTTTAAAAAATATATCAGGGACTTCCCTGGTGGCGCAGTGGTTAAGAATCCGCCTGCCAATGCAAGGCACATGGGTTTGAGCTCTGGTCCGGGAAGATCCCACATGCCATGGAGCAACTAAGCCTGTGCACCACAACTACTGAGCCTGTGCTCTAGAGGCCGCGAGCCACAACTGCTGAGCCCACATGCCACAACTACTGAAGCCCGTGTGCCTAGGGCCTGTGCTCCGCAACAAGAGAAGCCACCGCCATGAGAAGCCCGCGCACCGCAACTAGAGAAAGCCCTCGTGTAGCAACGAAGACCCAACACAGCCATAAATAAATAAATTTATTTTATATATATATAATCTCTCAGAATGCCTGGGTCCCATCCCAGATCAGTTAGAATCCATTGCAAAAGAGATCTGGGCATTAATGTTTTTAAAGCTCCTCCAATAATTTTTTTGGGGGTGGGGGGCCGCGCTGAGAGGCTTGCAGGATCTCAGTTCCCCAACCAGGAATTGAACCTGGGCCCCGGCAGTGAAAGCCTGGAATTCTAACCACTAGGCCACCTGGGAACTCCCTCCTCCAATAATTTTAATATGTGCCCAGGGTTGAGAACCACAGTCCTTGAACCAACTCATTTTTTGTCGAAAATAGCCAATTGGCTCCTTGTCACGTGTGAGTTAAATGAGAACAAAGGTGTGTGATGACTTGGATGGGATCAAACTAAGACTTTCAGAATTAAAAATACCCTGTTGGGAGTACATTAACGCAGTGCAGCTGTGAAAATAAATAAGACAGTTATGTGTGTACTATTACAGAGTAGTGTCCAAATTATAGAAAGAGGAAAACCAGTTGCAGAGCAGTGTGTAGTATGATTCCTTTGGGGTGTGGGGAAATGGAGATGAGATTTTTGGCATATAAAACATTTCTGGAAGGACTATGAATTAAGAGATTACTTCTGATGAGCAGGACTAGAATTAGGGAGGCTTACTTTTTGCTTTATGCTAGACTATACACTTAAATATTTTTAATAAGTGTATTATTTTTATAAGAAAGTTTTAAACAAAATAATTAAACTAAGGTTGGAGGGTGCTATGGAAATTCTTTTTGAGTGACAAGCAGAGAGGAATGGGCTTTAAAAGGTGCAATTCTGGGTCCCTTGGAGTTGAGTTGATGACAGGCTCCCCAGGCTGTCAGTGCCACATTTGTCCGTATTGTTTCTGGCAGAGGTATGAAGGTTATTGAAAACCGAGCCTTAAAAGATGAAGAAAAAATGGAACTCCAGGAAATCCAACTCAAAGAAGCTAAGCACATTGCAGAAGAGGCAGATAGGAAGTATGAAGAGGTAAGACGCTTTTAGCTTGTCCCTCTCTCTTCAGCGATATTGGGCTTCTGAAAAGAATCATGAGAGGGAAATGGCTCCTCCTTTGCTTCACTGAGCTGTACCTGCGTCTTGTCCCGTAGGTGGCTCGTAAGTTGGTGATTATTGAGGGAGACTTGGAACGCACAGAGGAGCGAGCTGAGCTGGCAGAGTCGTGAGTATCTTGCTCCCCAAATCTTGCCATACCATTCTGTTCCTTCCCCTTTGGCTTGGGCACTAATGTGAATAAACTAGCATTCCTTCAACCTTGTTAAACAGGACCTAGAGAGTGGGAGTCATCTAGAATGCTTTTTTTTTTTTTTTTTTTTTTAGCCTTAAGAATGGCTTTGGGCTTTCTTACTCTCTTAACTAGTGACAAGTGACAAATGAGGCTTCTTCATTGAGAAGAAAATGAAACCTAAAAAAATGGTGAAATGTTAACCGGCACACCCAACTGGGTTCTGCTTCTCCTTGAGGCATTGAAGTCGCTGTGCCGACTTAAGATCTGTCTCTGTTTTTACCACTTTGCCAGGCTGCTGGGGAACTTTAGGGCGAAGGCAGACATGACCTGCTCCCCTGTTGGCACCTTCTGGGCCTTGTTTAACAAAGTCCGTGCTGATGCATATTTATTTGTGCTTCCCTTGCATTCCCCTCTCCTAGACGTGACATATCATGGCCATGGTGATGTTTTCTTCCCATTTTTTGATTTTTTAAATTTTTTTTCCCATTTTGCTGCTTGTTTCCTTGCTGTGTTCCTTTTTGACCTTTCTCCCTCCCCACAACCTGGCTTGTGCGATCCCTGTGACTATCACTAACAGCCGTTGCCGAGAGATGGATGAGCAGATCAGACTGATGGACCAGAACCTGAAGTGTCTGAGTGCTGCTGAAGAAAAGGTACTAACCATTGAACCCACAGAGAGGTTATACATATGGTGTGGTTTTGTTTGGTTTTGTTTTGTTTTGCAGCTGCCTCCCCTCCACTGGTTGATTTGTTGAGTGCTTTTTCATCTCTTCATGGAATGCTCCATTCCTCTCCACTTACTTGGCATCTTTCATCTCTTCTTTCCTAATTGCTTCACTGCCTCTCCACAGGGTCTCACCTTCCCTTGGGTGATTTTGGGGACTATTTGGGTTGGGCATCCGTTCCCACCTCCACCCCAGGTAGCAGTTATGATTTGTTCCTGGTAGTGATTTCTGTCAAGTGTTTTCTTTATTAGTATCCAAACATTCTGAGTCCCAGCCCAGGAGGGTCCAGCTCCTGACATGTTCTATGGTAGAGGGAGGAGGGTTGATGCTTGCTCAGATTACCTGGGAACTTCTCTTTTCCCCAGTGTGCCTTCCAACTCTCTCTACATATAGGTACAATTCATGTCTGTGTGTCTCTCTCCTTTTTTTTTTATTCTCTTCTTCCCCTTTCCTTTCCTGCGGTATTTAAAATATTCACAGTAAGTGTTCTGAGCTGGAGGAGGAGCTGAAGAATGTCACCAACAACCTCAAGTCTCTTGAGGCTCAGGCGGAGAAGGTAGGGGCTGGTTTGTAAAAGTGACAGGCTTTGGGGCCTGGGCCCAGCCCTGCCCTTGATGAAAGACTGGAGAAACCCATTCCTTATATAATCCAGTGAGAAGTATCCACCTACTCTCTCCAGATTCTGGGTTTAATGCTAATTCCTGTGCACTTTGATTGCTATAGTTAAAATGACTTCTTGGTCTCAGGTGACTGGGGTCATGTTCTCCTCTGGCTGATACTGCTATGCTGACAGAAGGGGACAACAAAAAGTATCAGATCTGAGACCTAATGAGCAGTCAAGACAGATGACTTGTCTTTATCTTCTTGTGGGACTCTTTCAGCCATGTGGCGTCAGGGTGTCACCACACCTACTCATTAACCTGGAGGCAGGAAGAATACCTTCCTGGGTTGATCTGAATAAGATCAAAGCTTAGGTCCATTTAAAAAATAAAGGTCCTGGGGACTTCCGTGGTGGCCTGGTGGTTAAGACTCCATGCTCCCAATTCCGGGGGCACAGGTTCGATCCCTGGTCGGGGAGCTAAGATCCTGCATGCCACTCTGCCAAAAATAAAACAATTTTAAAAATAAATAAAGGTCCTGGAGGATTCTGAGGGTATCATGGCTCTAAGGACATTGATTTATGGATTTTAAGGACTGTTGTCCCAAAACGGCCTTACTCTTTCTCATGGATCATTCAGCACATTAAATCCAAGAGGATGTTCAGTGTAAAAGTAAATGTCGGGGGGGGGGTATTGTCTGTGTGAGTAATTTCTATTCTGAAATGTTTATTCTACTTCTCTTACAGTACTCTCTAAAAGAAGACAAATATGAGGAAGAGATAAAGATTCTTACTGATAAACTCAAGGAGGTGAGCTGAGGGGATTATAAGGAAGGACCCAAAACATTTAGAGGCATGTAAGGCATTAATATAGACTTAGACTAGCTGGCTTTGGTTCTGAAAGGTATAGAAGTAGAAGGTGGAAGAAGTAGAGATCCTTCTCTGTCTTACTCATCTCTGATTCTGACTGATTTCATGTTTCTCCCAGGCAGAGACCCGTGCTGAGTTTGCTGAGAGATCGGTAGCCAAGCTGGAAAAGACAATTGATGATTTGGAAGGTATGGAGCCTGGGTGAGGGATTAAAATAAAGAAATCTAGAGGATGACCTTGCCCTTTGACCGTTAGCCTCTTCCCCTGTACACCAAAGGAGTTGGTAATGACTTGGCATGCATCCTACGCCCTGCCCTGTGCCACAGCTAGGTGAAGTGGGTCAAATCCTGGAAGTGGATTTTTACACTTACTCTTCCTGTAATAAGACTTTACCTAATATTCTGGAATTTGCATCCTTCCCTTAGAGGAGACTGGTAATAGCATGTACCTCCATGTCACCCCATGGCTACTTTTGGCAATCTTGTTCACCACTCAAGTTGTGGGGGACCTCACCAAGAGATGCAGCAGTGGAATGACCACTTCTCAGAGCTGACCAATGCCAGGGGCTTTCTAAATACTTCCTGCCCCCATAATTTGGCAACTGTATCTACCCTAACAAGGGAAAGTTTGTATTGCTCTGAGAACTGTGAGATATGCTCCTTTGGTACACTCTGGGTAGCAGGATATTCTCTGGGAGAGTTTTGTGGAGGCAACCTGTAGAGCAAAGGGGCCAACAATATTGGTCACGATGGGTAGGTAAAGAAGAAGTGTCTGAATGTTAATGTGTGTTTTCTCCTTTTTCTATGTTAAATTCAGCATTATCACTGCTAAGAATTGGGTTAACTGGGTGGGAGTGGTATCCTCTTGAGTGCCATTGGTGATTGGAATTTCTAGTCATGACTATGCCCAGGTTCTCAACCTTTACTGCAGTTGATTAGAGGCGTCAAGAAGTCCCGTTGGTCCTGGGGACAGTGGATCTGAAAATGGCCAGTCATGGCAACCAGGATAGATGTTCTCCTAACTGTGGGATTAGACCCATGGTCACACTTTCCCTAATTTCTAATGATTCCCTCTCTTCATCTGCTTCTGATACCTTTTATCTGTCCCCTCATTCCTCCCTGTGGTTCCTGTGCCTGTCCAGATGAGCTCTATGCCCAGAAACTGAAGTACAAGGCCATTAGCGAGGAGCTGGACCACGCCCTCAATGACATGACCTCTATGTAACTATCTGACAGCAGAGTGGGGCTGGGACCTTGGCTTGTGGGTGGGTGGGGGTGTAGGCTGTGCATAGTGTGCTCTGGTTTTGTCTTCTGAAAACTAGAATCTCCACTCTTATCTTTAAAACATTGGTGCTGGTTACTTGTTGGCAAAAGCTGGGGAGGCATTTAATCCTGGATCAGTGGTAGCACCCTGATCTACGTGTAATTTTTGTATTTTTTATTCATAGTCCCTTCATTATGACACCAGGATTTTTCTATCTGTTTCTCAAATTTAGTCTCAGAAGGGCTACTGATGAAGATAGAATCATGTCATCATATAATTTAAGGAACTAGGGCCCAGAGAGCCAGTGACTTGGGCCCTAGCATCTTACAACAAAACTCAGACTTCATGGGTGTATATGATGCCCTGATATTAAAGTTTAGAGGAAACACCCATGATTGAAAATACCAAATTCACCTAAAAATCGAGCTGAGTCCCAGAGCAAGCCAGGTAGTAAAAAGCACCAAAATTAGTTGTTGGGGACTTTATCTGTTTGCTGTGGATCCCTGATCCTTGATGCTAATCTGCCTTTTTCCCACTAACCCTGAAAAGAAGCCAAATAACTCAGGTTGTAGTGTCTGGCTCTCTTTTATCATTCCTACTGCCACCTCTTCCTTTTTCTCCTCTTCCTTTCTCCCAGATTGCTGTCTAGATTGATGCTAGTCCTTCTCACCTAGAGTCTCCTTACTTTTTCACACAGATAATTATCACCGTTTCTGCTCTGTTCTGGATCTGCCCTCTTTCCTCGGGGAACCCAACACCCCACTCTCGCTCTGGATTCCATTTGGGTCAGCCTGGCTGACCCCCAAGGCATTAGGATGGGCGGGGGGACCACAAAGCAACTTATGTATTCTCTTCCACCCCTCACCCCAAATTAAAATGTTAAGCTGCCGGAAGCCTCATGCCACCCTGCATTTGTGTCATTGACAAAGCTGCTGCTGTCCCTAAAAAGGAGCCTTGGGGGTGTAATGTGGGGAGCAGCTATTGTAGGCTCTCCCTCCTCTGACTTATATAATCAAAGCCACTTTTGTGTGTGTCTATTTTTTCTTGACATTTAAATTCAACTGATCTGAATCTATCAGAGTGGTGGACTAGGAGAAGTTCCTTAGAATAGGAGCTCTAGTCTTACACTCAAGCTGAATAAGATCGTCTAAGTCCTTTACTTCCAGGTTCTTAAATCATCCCTTCTGGAATGTTTGTCTTCTCTTTAGGTTCTCCTCCTTTGAGAGACCACAGAAGTACCTCCCAATATATATTCTCTACCGTTTTACCAGTGGTTCAACTGGTGCATCCTTGGAATACCCAATGAACCCAAATATGTTACCACTAAAATTGACTAATTATATTATCCCAAGTCACAGAAAATACGTAAGAGGTAGAATTTCCAGCAGTTTTATGTTTTCTTTAAACCTTTCTTACATACGTGAGGCTCACTACCATTTGCCTGCTAGTATGTGCTACCGGGATATAAGACAAGTGATAAATGACTGTTACTGGAAAAATAAAAATCATGCATATTTCAAATATTATACACAAGGTAGTAATTTATTACATGCATAAATATGGTTAATTGCTTCTAGTAAGATTGTTCCTAGTTTATGTTGTAGAATTAAATATCAACCTTTCGGAAATTCCTACGCTAATTTACACAGCAGAGATAGTTGAATCTGGGTAGTGTAGTCATCGGTTGTACTAATCTAAGCACCTAAGTATTGTTCACTTAGTATTTCAGTTTCTCAGTGGAGTATATATTTAAAACTTGCCTTTCTTTTAAACAGATACAGCCAGGTAGAGAGGTTTTCCCTACTTTAAAACTTTGGGTCTCATCAAATTCAGGTTTCTTTCTGTCTATACCATTTCTTTTTGCCACACAGCCTTTGTGATTAAGGTGCAGGTTAAGTTATTGTTAATTTAGGCACAGGGTATTAAGGTGGGGACAGAAATAACCAAAGACGGAGGCATCATCCCTACTCTCAGGTTGCTCAGAATCCAGTAGGGGAGAGAACATATGTATAAAACTAAAGATGATGTGTGATATGTGCCCCAAATAATGAAGTTTTGTGGGAGTTCAGAGACGGGGAAGAGGTTGATTGCAGTGGAGATGATTAAAAAAGTCTCATGGTAGGAGGCATGTAAAAGGTACTTAATAAACATGTTAAAATTTTCCTCTTCATTTTTATTGGATTCCAAAAGATTGGATTTTTGACAACCAGAATCTGGTTGAAGGAAAGTGGATATTGAGTATCTTCATTAAAGAGAAGCAAAAGAATAAAGGCATAGAGTTGGGAAGGACACCAGAGCTATAACCATTTAGTTACAGTAGGGAACAGGTATGTGCCGTATCAGGCTGGGGAGTTTTAATTTTGTAGGTAATGGGGGTGCCACTGGAGATTTTGAACAAGGATATGTTCTGAGTAGCATATAAGAAGAGTTAATTTGGCAACTACTAATATGTTAGAAGAGCAGATTATCAAAGTGATCCATTAAGACAATGATTCCCAAATTTCATTCATTTGCATACCACTTTTTTTTTTTTGCGGTACGCGGGCCTCTCACTGTTGTGGCCTCTCCCGTTGTGGAGCACAGGCTCCGGACGTGCAGGCTCAGCGGCCATGGCTCACGGGCCTAGCCGCTCCGCGGCATGTGGGATCTTCCCGGACCGGGGCACGAACCCGTGTCCCCTGCATTGGCAGGCGGACTCTCAACCACTGTGCCACCAGGGAAGCCCTGCATACCACTTTTGATGGCTTTTGCCATATTCACGTGCAGCCTACATTATTTTTTTAATTTACTTCTTTTCAGATTTGTTCTTACGCTACAAAATTCTAATTTGAAATCAAAAGTTTTGACGTGTGCTAGTGTTTTTTTCTAATGCACATTAAAATAATACAGCTAATACATTTTTTTTAAGTTCACAAATGTATACTGTCTGCAGTCTTCTCACATATCACTAGCAGTGACTGTAGCACACTTTAGGAAATACTGGGTTAGGTTGTTGCAGTTTCCCAGAGATAATAATCTGAACTAGAGTAGTGGTAGTAGGGGATGGTGCTAAACCTGGGCATTGTGAAGGGCCTGGTCACTAAATGCAAGAAGGAAGTGTCAAGGATGACTGACTTGGAGCCTAGGAAAATGGTAGTATTAAAGGTGTACAGAGGTCACGTGGTCTTGGTTTGGGGAGGCACGGGAAAGTAGAGAAGAGTATAAGTCTGAAAAACTGGCAGGTATCCAAGATGAAAACAAAATCCTAAGACTTGAGGGGGAGAAATTGATATGAGAGATTTAGGAATCCATGAGGTTGGCAGGCAGTTTAGGCCATGGAAGTAAATTTGAACCCTAAAAGACAATTGCAAATATAAAAAGAAAAACATAGGCAGAGGAAAATCTGTGTAGAGGACGAAGCCAAGTGGAATTGGTTGGAGGGATAGAAGGAGAACGAGTAACTTTGATACTTTAAAAACTTCAAGGCTGGGTGATTTCCAGTGATTCTCAACTTCAGATAGAGAAGGAAGATAACTGAAAAGAGGACATTGTCACTGATGTTTTATTAATCTGAGGGTATATACTGGACATTAAGGACAAGGAGAGGAGCCATATTTCAAGGAACAGAAGAGTGAATTGGTGGAAAGAAAATAAAGGCACGAAGTATAGTCTATAGTCTATACAAAGTCCAATAGAACTTTTGG
Organism: Lagenorhynchus albirostris; assembly: GCF_949774975.1. NCBI lineage: Eukaryota > Metazoa > Chordata > Mammalia > Artiodactyla > Delphinidae > Lagenorhynchus > Lagenorhynchus albirostris. The sequence goes on from NC_083096.1 coordinate 75,050,665, forward strand.
CAGTGATTTCCAGTATAGTAGCCACTAGCCACATGTGGCTATTGAACACTCAGTGTGGCTAGTGTGACCCAGGAGCTAAATTCTCATTTACTCTTAGTTCATCTAAATTTAATTAGCCACATGTGGCTAGTGGCTGCTGCATTCATTGGATAGTACAATTCTAGATGTTTTAGTATGTAGGCAGAAGGAGTTGACTTTGGTACAGAGAAAGGCTTCTTACAAAGGAAAGAAGAGAGAGTAGAGAGAGATTAGAAGAAAAATGAGGTGTTATACTTTGGTAGCTCCTGTCTTTCCCCATGACATGACTCGTGTGAGCAAGGATAGAGACCAAGAAGCCAGGGTAGCAGAGTGAAATTTGCAATACTGTACCATGATAAATTCACTCTTTTGTTTAATGCTTTGTATCCTTATAGAAACCATCCTATGTTACTTGAGCCAGGACTAGCTGTGGAAATGGGGTGAAGCATCATTGGTAATCTCAGAGCAAAGTGCTTCATCTCTTAACTTTCTCTCCTCATCTTAATTTCTAAGAAAGAACCACAGGCTGTTGTGTTGGAGCCCATTCTTCCCTTCCTCATTACCGTTGTTGGGATGAGGAATAAAACAAAATGTGATTGGACCCCAAGTTACCTGATGGGTGGAACTGACCTGTTATGTTAGGCAACCTTGTCTTAGTCACACCCAGTTTCTTCCATTCACATATTAAATACTCCTTAGCCTTAACATGAGAGGGGAGTTTAAAAAAAACATAAAAGAGCAAAATCTGTTTTTTCTACCTCATTCCTTGAACTTTGAGGCTTTAAAACTGATAGAGTTCCCTTTACCCCAAGCACCCGCACCCTTTTTCCTTTTCCTGTTACAGAATGAAATTGACCTGATTCAGACCAGTGAAGGATGTGTAGCATCCATGGGATTATTCCCTGAAAGGAAAATCAGATCAAATGGGGATTCTCTGGCTTGTTTTTTTGTTTGTTTGTTTCATTTACTCTTATCAGGGAACCAAGAACTTTAATGAACTAGTGTCTGGTCCTGAATTTTTAGTTACTAGAAATAACAGTTAGAAACCTTACTTATTACTAAGTTCAAGGTGGGAGAACAACCACATTTATCTTTCTGACCTTCTGCAATTCTTAAGGAACTATAAGTTCTGGGATTTAATTAGGCAATAAAATGCTCCCACTTCTTCTCTGTCTCTTTATTTCTTCCCTAAGTGGAACAAAACCCTCATTGAACTGGCTGTTTTTAGGGATATGATCCTGATAACACCCTTCTTTCCCAAGAAGGATGCGGGAGTCACACTGACTAACTTGGATATAGATGCTATGGATCAGTCAGGTTGCATATGGTCTTTATATGTAATATAACACCAGAAAGTTCAAGAAATGAGAGTTCAACGTAATTTGAACCCCTACTATTTGTCAGAGTTGCCCCAGTGAATAAGACAGGTTGAATCCCAGGCCTCATGGACTAGTATAGACTAGTACAGTGTTTCTCAATGATGAACTTTAGTCCTTTAAGCCAGGATAATTCTGGGATATACAGAACAATCCTATTTATTGCTGTCCCCCGCCCAATAAATATCTGTAGGGCCCTCCAGTTATTGTGACAATTACACATTTCTAAATTCCCCTCTAGCGGAGGGGAGGGGCAGTATTCCTCCTATTGAGATACTGGTTTAGTGGGAAGTGCAATTTTAAAAATTCCCTCCAATTCTGCCCCTTAATACGACTCTTGTTTTTTGGTTATTCCGCCCAGGATCTTTTTGTACATATGTGCTTTCTGTTTTGATTGGGTACAGCGTGACAAGTATTATTGGGAACATACTGGCCCCCTGCTTCCAGGTGGAACTGGGAAAACCTCAGCCCAGAAGGCAAGGTACCTGAGCAATGCCCACAGTCAGCCCACAGATGCAAGGCAGAAAAGTCTTTTTCATATTGAAGTCCTGAGACCATTTTGAAACAGACTGTAAAACATAGAAAGAAATTTGTTTATGAACACCAGAGGCTGACATTAGGAGTAGACCAGGAAGATCCATCCCCAGTTGCCATTACCTCTGTGTTGGTCACATGGATTTGGATTCTCTCTACCTCCTCTTTTTTATTTATTAAAAAAAATTTTTTTTCTTGTGATGAGAACTCTTAGGATGACTTTCTTAACACCTTTCATGTATAACATACAGCAGTATTAATTACATTATGTTGTACATTTCATCCCTGGTACTTCTTTATCTTATAACTGGAAGTTTATACCTTTTGACTACCTTCATCCCATTCCCCCTCCCCCCACTTCCCACCTCGGGTAACCACAACTCTGATCTCTTTTCTATGGCTTTGTTTGTTGAAGTATAATTGACCTACAACACTACGTTAGTTCCTGGTGCACAACATAGTGATTTGATATTTCTATGCATTACAAAACGATCACCACTCTACACCTCTTTAAGATGTGCTCCAAGTAGAAAATCCAGATAAAGCCAGGGGATTTGAGCGCTTAATTACTTGTATCAGGAATGCTTTTGGTTATAAGAAACATCTTAATAGCAGCTTAAATAAATATGGGATTTATTTTTCTCTCATAATAAAAAGTCTTGATTTGAGCAACTGTGGCCTGATATAGTTGGGATTTCTGTGATTCTCACGGCCCTTTCTTTTAAGGTTGAAATTTGCAACTCTAGTCATCACATCCATGTTCAAGGCAAGAAAGAAAGCTAAAGTTTTTCTAGAAGCCCCTGACAGACTACCCCCTACATCTCATTGGCCAAAACTGGATCACATGATCCCCCCAAGCTGCCAATGAGGCTGGAGAAACAGGATAGTCTTGGTTGGCTTGTACCAGTAATTCACCTTACCTGGGGCTGGCTGGACACACTGTTGGCTCGGACAGGTTTGGGGTTCTTTTAGAAAAGGTGAAGTTGGGTTTTGATTCGCTGTGCCACTATGATGGGCCTGTCACCCAACACCTACAACAAGAAGCATTAGAAAGTACAGGATTGAGTGAGTGTAGGGATATTTATCCCAGTCTCCCATTCATAATACTGTACTGAATGCTTTTACAGAAAAATGTTCAACCATTCACTCTGGTTCCTTACAGACCCCGATTATTATAAATGTATTTCTTATAAGCCAGGTGTATTCCTTCCTTTGCCGTGTTTCACTTGTCTCAGTTTCTCAACCCAGGGAATAAATACGGTGAAGGAGATACTTTTCTCCCTCAAAATGTCATTCTTTCAACTTGTCAGTCTGCATTTTTTATTTTATTCCTCTGTTGGTCTTTCCACCAACTGACCTAATCCTCCTCGCATCCATCCTGCCTTACAGATACATATTATGTATACCAGGTAGTTAAAAGTCTCAAAATTTACTTCTGGTACTCTACTAACCTTCCCTTTTTCTCTTTCTCCTCCTCTTTTTCCTCTCCTTCTCTTGTTTTCTCTCCTCTCCATTGCTGCTGCAGAGCGTCTCTACAGCCAACTTGAGCGAAACCGCCTGCTTTCTAATGAGCTGAAGCTAACGCTGCATGATCTGTGTGACTGATGGGCAGGGCTCACTGATGCCCATTAAACCGAGCTTACGGCTCACACCACTGACCTGGACCCCAGCAAAAAGCTGATTGTCTTTTAAAAGTTATTATTTTGCCCTAAGCAAATTTCTTTTTAGTTGGGACAGTTAGAATAGCGTCGACTTCCTAACTGCACTGTAAAGTGGGAACAGTTAAGATTAATACTGCCTTTCTGTCCCTTTTCAAGAGATTGTGGGTGATGAAGGGAGGGACCTGAGAGATAGTGAGAAAACCTGGGAGAGTTTTCTGTTTTCCACCTTTACTTGCTGCTTTTTCACTTGTGCACTGACTGTAGGATATGTTCCCTTGCATGGATGTTTTCTAACAATAAAAGGACTGACTTGACAAGATGTTGTAACTGCTTCGTCTGCAGGCCCAGGGATGGGCCCTTCTGACCGGGTAGAAAAAAGGGAAGGGAAAGAAAGGGGTGTGGGATATGAATAGGTCTGCGTTGTCATCCCCTTCTCTGAGTTGAAGGGTATTTTCCCCACCTCCCTAGAGCAGTGAGTGGTTTACTTGCTGGGAAGCTTTGATTCTCCGTGATGTTCAGCTGCCGGTTTTCTTCCTGACATTTTTCCTCTTGCTGCTTTTTCCTGGTATTATGTTTAATTGTAAGTAACTATGTCACAGGCTAGTTCTGAAGAATAGCTCTGCAAAAATCTGATAAGGGTTTGCTTACAAGGATGTTTTGTAGTATTCTTGACTTTGTTTTCTTTTGAGATTCTCTGACTTAGCTATGGGGGTTCTTTTATTTATCCCACTAGTTATTCCTTTCCTCTCTACTTGTTGAGGAAAGCCTGTAGTGCATGAGGATCCTCCTGTACTCTTTTCAAGTTGAGGTTCTGCTGTGTCTACTGGTAGAAATATGCCCATCCTTGTTCTCAATGTGTCAAGCTCCAGCGAGCTATTTCGAGTAGGTGTTGTCCTGTGGGCAGAGACTAGAAGAGTGGATGGCTGGTGTTTAAGGCCACCTCCTTCCATGACTGAAAGCTGAAAGCCTTGGTTGGGTGTGGGGAGGAGAGGAAATGACTGATAAGGTCCCCAGCTCCCTCCCCCAGAAGTACAGCAACACCTGTAACTTCAGTAGGCAAGCCTGAGGCCCTGCAAAACTGAGTGATGCAATAGCTCACTTCTGTGGCTGAGAAGGCAGCTGCTTTATTAGTCTGCAGTTTCTCTGCAACAGGAGCAATTCTCAGAGTGGGTAGACCTTGAAATTTACTTCTAGTTTTTATAATGTCTCTCCTTTACCCCCATTAGATAAACTGAAATGCACCAAAGAGGAGCACCTCTGTACACAAAGGATGCTGGACCAGACTCTGCTTGACCTGAATGAGATGTAGAGCACCCCAGTCCCATCCTGCCGCTGCTCCTCCCTCTGACCCGACTCCGCTGAGGCCAGCCTGCCCGAAGCTGACCTTTAAACTGAGGGCTGACCTTTAACTGGAAGGCTGCTTTCTCCTTTCGCCACCTCTCCCACCCCCACCCCTGTGTCCTTTTCGCCAAACTGTCTCTGCCTCTCCCCAGAGATTCCATTTGGGCTAGAGGCTGAGCACCTTTGGGAACAACGTTTAAGGGAATGTGAGCACAATGCTAAGTGTCTTTAAAAGCATGTTGTGATGTACACATTTTGTAATTACCTTTTCTGTTGTTGTTGATGTAGCAGCCATTTGTAAAACATTCCAGATAATTCCATAATTCTGAAGCAGCAGTCTAATCCCTTTCTCACTTTTGGAAGGTAACTTTTCAGCTTAATGCATATTGCCCTCTCCGTAGAGGAGGGGAAAAGGTATGGGCCTGCCTTACAGAGAGCCAAACAGCCCAGAGGACTCCGTTTTGGGAAACCTTATTGCTCTGTAAAAAGTACCCGCCAAACCAGAAAGGTGATTCCAGAAGGAGTTAGCCAAAAAAAAAAAGCGCTGTTCAGGTTTTCAGCTTTACGGTATCTTTGGGCAACTTCTTTTCCACCAGAAGTGACCAGATGAAATCAAGATGGTGAGACCTCTGAGACCAAATCCTTGTCCCAGCTCTCCCCTGTTCCCAGCCGCTCACAGAATGGATCATGTGCCCCTTATTTTGAGGCAACCACTTATTTGCTCTCCCGCCTCCTTGAAAGAAAGGAAAGAAAATTGTTTTACCACTGATTTAGCCATATGAAACTCATCTCATCACCCTTTTCTGGGTCTGAAGCTGCTGTCTCTAATAAAAGTGCCATCTCATTGTGCATTGTATCAGTTAGTGCTGGAGAAATCTTGAATAGCTTATGTACAAAATTGTTTTTAAATTTTATATTATTTTGAAACTTTGCTTCTTTGGGGTTGGGGCACACTGGTCACCCCATCTGGCTGTGACAGCCCTCTACAGTCTGGGCTGGCAGTGTGCTGATCTTTTAACGTTTCTTTCCCTACCCAGTCCCCCCTTTTTGGTGAGGTTTCAGTGAGGTCAGTTAGGTGTGCATCCTACAGCTTAATTGGCTTAAAATGTACTCCCCTGTGGTGTGGTCTCTTTGGGGGCCGATTGGGAGAAAGAAAAAACAATAGTGTAACTGTTTTGATACTGAACATTGATAAATGTCTTTTTGAAATAAAGAACCAGTCCCTCCAACCCTCAGAGGTGCTTGCTTTTATTTCCTAATCCAAATGGGCTTTCTACACAGGAGCTATGAAGTTTGGGTAAAAATCAGACCTTTGTGGGTGGAAGCAACAGGATTTGATGTAGAGCACACATTTTGGAAGGTGACCAAAACTGGGGTCAGAACTCAGCTCTCAGATCCCTAGTTGTGTATTCTGATGTCAGTCATTTAGTTTCATTATCTGTAAAATAAAGATAATATGTATTGTTAGGGTAAATGTGAAGATTAGAAATATTTATGTGCTGGACCTTAACACTAGCGTCTTCAGGGTGAGCTATACATTTCCTTTATAACTGTATTGCTTCTAAACAACTTCAACAATATATGACACGGATTACGTACTCCTATACATTTGTGGTTTTAGTAAACCGTCCTGAGACAGGCTTCGAGCTGATACTCTGTTGGATATTTGGCGAAAACAATTTAACAAGAGGTGCTCTTAGAGTATTTGCTTAACAGACAGGCAGCGTGAGTGGATAGCTTTCTAAGCTGCCTGTGAGACGCCAGTGCCTGCCATTTCCTGCACTCTGGCCTTGAGGCTGGACATGAAACGGACTTCCTAGTGAAAATGACAGCTTCCTTGACAACGTCCAGCTGTTTATACTAGAGACTGGAACATTTTTTCCTTTTATATGTATGGGCCGATGCTGACTGGAAATTATTGCCAAAAAAAGGGGGGGGCAGGGAGTTGCTCTAGGAGCCAAACGTAGTAGGCAACAGGAGAAATTTAGCTGTGAGAGACTTTTTTAGACTGCTCTGCTTGTTCTTTACTATTAAAAAAATCTGCCACTCAATATTTAAGAAAGTAGCCCTTTAAGTGGGTAGCTGGGTATGTGCCTTAAAGTTTCCATAACGGCTTGCTGGAGCGCTTCATAAAAACATTCCCATAATTCCCCGCAGAACGAAGGCCCGCCTCCTGATGACGTCACGCCTGCGGATTGGCTGACGTTGGGGCTGAGGGCGCGGCTGTAGTTGAGCGGGAACCGAGAGCTGGCAGTTGCCATGAAGGCTGTTGGATCACCCGGGCCCCGAGGCGACGGGCTGTTTTGCTTTCCTCTGCAGCGCCTCCTGTTGCTGCTTCTCTTTTTGCTTGGAACCCTGGCCAACAAACTTAACGTGCCACAGGTGTTATTGCCCTTTGGCCGGGAGCCAGGCCGGGTTCCTTTCCTGCTGGAGGCGCAGCGGGGCTGTTACACTTGGTGAGGAGTAGAGGGTCACGAGGGTATGCACCCCCAACGCCACCCAGGAAGAATGGGAGGGGTTCCTCAACCGAAGACGCCACAGGAATGCTTTGCAGTCACTCGGCCTGAAGAGCCCCTTGCCCGTAGGGGCTGGGAGTGGGGTGTCAGTGGGAGTGCAGTGGCCAGCCCTTCTGAAGTGGCCTGTCCTCGTTGTGTGAGGTGTCTTCAGCTTATGTGTGGGGCCTTATATGAGCAGTTAGGGTGTGAGACTGGCCTTCTTATTGTGTGTTGGGAGGGGTAGTCACTGTGTGAACAGCTGTCAGGGCGCAAGGAAGCCCTGTGTTGGAGGCCTCAGGCATTGATGGCTACCCAATGCGAAGAACTTTCAGTGTAAACAGCTAGAGAGGAAGTTCCCAAGGTGTGAGGAAATTTATTGAGGGGCTAGAGAGGCTTGGGTTGTGAGTTCTCTACAAACTAAATGAGGTGGGGTTTTCAGTGTAAAAACACAACTAATTATTGCATATTTAACTAAGCACTTTGCATGTGTTAACTCATTCGGTTTTTACAGTCTTATGAAGTATTATTCCCATCTTAAAGATGAATGAATTGAGGCATAGACACCATGAAGTATAAACTTCTTGTAATATGAGAAGATGTATTTTGGGTGGAGATGAGATCTGCCTGTAATATTATGTTTCCCCCCTTATATGAGAGTACTCTCAAAGTGTACACTCAACTTTGGGGTAATCAACTCTGGGGGGATGACTTTCTGACTGGGGGTGGAAAGACATGATTTTCTGGTGTGAGAGGACCCAAACATAGGTGGTGTGGTTTCCTAAGGTGTGAGGGAACCTAACGGAAGTGTGTTCCAAAGTATCAGAGGGCTCATCCTAACTGGAGTAGATTTCCCTTTACCATCACTTAAGAGAAGCACTAAGATTTGTCCAGAGTGTAAGAAGTTCACCTCGCATTTTATGAGGAAGTACAAGGGAATCAGGCTTATATGATGGTCCAGTGTGATTTATTTCCTGACTGAGGATGATGGAAGGCATGAATCTAGCATTGAAAGCCATTCCTTCCATCCATCTAAAAATATTAATGATTTTTAAAATTGTATTTTGAGTTGGACTCACACCTCATAATTTGGGCAACATTTCCACCTTAGAAAGCAGCAGCCCAATTTCTAGGATCAGAGGAAATTCATTCCTCAGAGTGTGAGAAGCCAGGTCTCTCATTTTTGGAAAAACAACATCAATCCTATTTTTACATACTGAGGGAAGAAAGTAAAAATCTTATTTTAAATATTGAGGGAGGAATGTAACTTGGCACAAGGGATCACTGGAAAATGTTCTGATCAGCCTCTCCCACTTAAATCTTGTGTCCCTAAGCAACGTTTCTATTTTAAAGAATCATTTAAATACACCTGGTAGTATGTAACATGGAAAAACTATAGGAATCTATGTTATACCAAAAGTTAATTTTAACCCACATTCTTATTTCATACTCTTAAGTATTTTATTCTGGCAGGCATTCCACCCATCATGATGCAGTAACTGTTGAGCCTTTATATGAAAATGGCACCTTATGTTCCCAAAAAGCTGTGCTCATTGCTGAATCTACCCAACCAATACGCCTCAGCAGTATTATTCTTGCTCGAGAGATAGGTATGTTGAGACAAAACACACTATGTAACAGTTCATCAAGAATAGAATAATCTGATATCTTTTATAGATGGTTAACAGAGACGGTGTTGGCTTCAAATGATAAGAGGTAGAAAAAAGGATTCCTGCAATTTTGACATCCTATTCTGTGATTTTTTTTCTTTTTTTTCTTTTCTTTTTTTTTTGATACATCCAGCCCCTGGCATGGTGCCTGATACAGAGTGGAAACTGGTTGTTTGAATCAGTGGTGAAAGGAAGGAACTATTTATCAGAGCTAGCTTGGGTGTTAAGGTCTGAGGTTGGTCTTGAGTGAGGCAAAAGGCAGTATAAAAACTAGCACTTCTCAAAGTGTCATCTATGAATCTAGCATCTGCATCATAAGCATCACCTGGGAGCTTGTTAGAAATGTAAATTCTCAGGCCCCACCTTAGATCTGCTGTATCAGAATCTCTGGAGTGAACCCAGAGATCTGTATTTTGAACAAGCTCTCCAGGTGATTCTCATACAGACTAAAGTTTGGGAAGCACTGCACTAGTCTATTTTAGACCAGAGCAGCTTAAGAAATGCTATTTGTGGAACTTCGCTGGTGGCACAGTGGTTGGGAATCCGCCTGCCAATGCAGGGGACATAGGTTCAAGCCCTGCTCCGGGAAGATCCACACCTGCTGCAGAGCAACTAAGCCCGTGGGCCACAACTACTGAGCCTGCGCTCTAGAGCCCGTGAGCCACGACTACTGGACCCGTGTGCCACAACTACTGAAGCCCACGCACCTAGAGCCTGTGCTCCGCAACAAGAGAAGCCACCGCAATGAGAAGACCGTGCACCACAATGAAGAGTAGCTCCCGCTCGCCGCAACTAGAGAAAGCCCGCATGCCACAACGAAGACCCAATGCAGCCAAAAAATTAATTAATTAATTTAATTAAATTAAATTTTAAAAAGAGAAATGCTATTTGTATCCAAAATCAGAGCAGGGCTCTTTGTATTCCTGAGTTTCTGGCACTTGATATTGTCATATTGATAGGCCAGAAATATCTGTATGGCTTTTATTTTTATTTACTTATTTTTTCATTTATTTATATTTGGCTGCATCGGGTCTTCATTGCTGTGCGTGGGCTTTCTCTAGTTGCGTCGAGCAGGGGCTACTCTTTGTTGCGGTGGGCAGGCTTCTCACTGTGGTGGCTTCTCTTGTTGTGGAACACAGGCTCTAGGCTCACGGTCTTCAGTAGTTTCAGCACGGGGGCTCAGTAGTTGTGGCGCACGGGCTTAGTTGCTCTGAGGCATGTGGCATCTTCCTGGACCAGGGATCGAACCCATGTCCCCTGCATTGGCAGGCGGATTCTCACCCACCTCACCACCAGGGAAGTCCCAATGTATGGCTTTTAAATATTTTGATAAGTTATATATCTATACTATATTCTTAAAGAGAAATTCAAGATGTTTGGTATACTATATTTCTTATTATTGAAGATGCCATCTATTGTAAAGCTATTTTTAATGTACCACTATGAAAGAACAACATTGCCAACTAAACTATGCTTTTCTTCACTTAGAATTCTTACTTTATACCTACTGAAGAACTCTTTGACTTAGATGGTTATTTTTATTATGTATCACTCTCATGCCTGATAAAAAAGAAAATATAAATAAAATTAACTGGATAAAATATTCCTAAGACAAATTTAACATTTTGCCTCATCTGAATCACTTTTTGACTGGGAATCATCAGTGTCTGTGTTTATCCCCACAACATTGTCCTTTGTGCCATCAAGACTGTTAGTGACATAGCATTTCTTAAAAGAATCACTTAAAACCAAAACCACCTAAAAGGTATTAATTGGGCTCATGAGTTGGCTTTGCAATTATATAGAGCTGGTCTGTTTTTGTCTCCAGCTTTGAAAAGGTTCCTAGCACATCTGAGTCACCACCTTTCCCACCCTGTCTCTTTAACCATTTGGTTCCAAGGGAAAAAAGAGTGCTCCACCATTGCTCACCATGTTTTCTTCCAACTACTAATACCCATTCTGCAAGTTTGATGTTAGCCCTTTTAAAGTTCTCACATATGCATTCAATGACAACTATGTCATGACTGCTGCCTGGCTGACAATTCTAAGATGTCATCAGTTATAAAATCCCAATTTCAGAGATGTTAAAATGTCAAAAAAATGAGTGTCTTAGAATCAATGAACTATGAGATCTCAAAGATGAGAATCTTTGAGGACCATATCATGCAGGGCAGCTACAATAGATAGAGAAGGATACCAAGGTCAGAAAAAAAGCATTGCTTTGGTCACATATGCTATTTTTAATGTAATTACTCTTAACTACATGAATTCATTCTGATATTGAAAGATTCATTCACACAATTGCTAGGGAAAATGTCAAATCTGGCTCTCAGCTTTGTTTCATCTGACTTGTAAATATTCCAAAGTTAAATATCTTTCAAATCAACTTTCCCAATTTTGCTATTAATACAATTGTGTACATAGGTGATGGAGACTCCCAGTAATGAATGGCAGTCTTGGTGTCCTACCAGGTGCATTCTCATCTGAATGGGAACCGGTACTGTGAAATGGGAGGTGGGGGAAGGGACATTTTGAAAGGGAAGAGCATGCTTTAAGAGAAACTGTTCATTTGTTTGACAAATATTTATTGAATTGTCTACTAACTATAAGGCTTCTGTAAGGGTTAAAAGATTTAAGCACTCCATTGGTGTTTAGGTGCTTAGGATTTTGATTATGATGTTTTTGGTGATAGTGTAGTAAAGAAAATTAGTGGTTATGACAGAGAAAATGGATAGAGGTGAGAGACAAGGTGGGCATATTCTATTTGGTAAGAGTGCCAGATTTCTTTTGATTTTTTGTTTGTTTTGTTTTGACTAGGTGTTACCTCCCTTTAGTAAAATCTTTAAAGAATATAAAAGGTTATAAAAATATATATATATAAAAGTTTATATAGTTAAAAGTAAATCTCTAATCTCATTTCTCCAAGAGACAACCACTTTTCTGTATCCTTCCAGAGGTAGTCTATGAATATGTCTCTTTGTAGTGGGATATCTAGATTTTCAACCTTAGGTACAGAACAGGTAGAGGAGTTTGGAGATGAGGGTATAATTTTAGGTAAAAAAGCTCACATGGAGGATGAAGAAAGGGTTTGGACAACTGGATGATTTCGGTGGAGAGAGTAGAATGGGTGATCAGTACGTTTCACACTGTGCTCAGCATGTGGTTAACGTTCAGTAAATACTTATTTGCTGCAGTGTGTTGTAATCATAAAATCAAGAGGAGTTGATTTGGAAGCTAGGATAAATATGAGAATCAGAGCAGAAATATTTGTTATTTCTGCTCCCTCTGTTTTGCCTCTGGCACTGCATCCCTTTGGTTCTCTCAGTCTTGGCTTCATTCTCTTATTTTTTTCTCCTTCCTTCTTCCTGGATCACCTCTCCTCGTCTCTGCCTCATAAATTTTTCTTTATTACCTCATTACTGTATGAACCTGAAGTAATATGGACATGTAAATAAGAATATTCATTATATTATTTACTAAAGTTATTTGTTTCTTTTTATCTTTAAAAACAGGTAAGTTAAATGTTTGCTATTTCTCCTAATCACTCTAAATTTATTTATAAATCATACAAGGTAATTTTTTTTTCTTTATGGTCAATGGCCCTATATTGAAAAGCTTTCTGCTACTGAAGTAGTCAGATGGATAGGCATTATGTACACAAGGTTTTTCATATTATTTATGTAAGTTCACAGCTGCTTCACATTTCTCCACAGAAGAATTTAATTTCACATTTTATTGATGCTATATTATCCAATGCCTGATTATCTAGTGTATATTATTTAAGCTCACCCTTCTTTCCTTCCTTTGCCATCCCTGGAAGATTTCCTTAATGGTATATTCTACTAGCAGATTCTGTGAGATTTCAACTTCTCTTGATTCTTGTCCATAGGTCTCATATCTTGGTCTTCAATTCTTTTAATTTCAGGTTCTGCTCTTCAGTTAAATTTTTTTTTAAATTAAGTGATTATTTTTGGCTGTGTGGGGTCTTCGTTGCTGCACACGGGCTTTCTCTAGTTGTGGTGAGAGGGAGCCACTCTTTGTTGCGGTGCGTGGACTTCTCATTGTGGTGGCTTCTCGTTGCAGAGCACGGGCTCTAGGCGTGCGGGCTTCAGTAGTTGTGGCTCACAGGCTCTAGAGCACAGGCTCAGTAGTTGTGGCACACGGGCTTAGTTGCTCCTCAACATGTGGGATCTTCCCAGACCAGGGCTCAAACCCGTGTCCCCTGCATTGGCAGGTGGATTCTTAACCACTGAGCCACCAGGGAAGTCCCTTCAGTTAAATGTTAGTCAAGTAGAAGATTAATTTAATTTTTAAAACATTTTATTTTAAAATAATTTTAGATTTACAGAAGAGATGCAAAGATAGTACAAAGATTTCCCATATACCCTTCACCCAGTCTCCCCTAATGTTCCACTAATGTCCTTTTTCTGCTCTAGGATTCACTCCAAGATACCACATTACTAAACTAAATTGTTATCTTACCTTAGTCTCCTCTGATCTGTGACAGTTTCTCAGCCTTTCTTTGTCTTTCATGACCTTGACACTTTTTTTGTTATAGATTTTTAGAAGGAAAACCTCAGAAGTGAAGAAGCCTTCTTATTGCATTATATCAGGGGATACATGATATCAACATGACTTATCACTAGTGATTTTAACCTTGATCACTTGGTTAAGGTAATGCCTATCAGGTTTATCTACTGTAAAGTTACCATTTTTCTCTCTCCATATGCTGTTCATTAAAAATGATCACTAATTTCAGTTCATTCAAAGGAAGAGAAATTAATCTTCACCTCCTGGAGGGAGATGTGTCAAAGAATTTGTGGACATACATTAAATACCACCACAGTAACTAATAAGTATTTGGGGGAGATACTTTGATATATCCTGTTTCTCTTTAAAGTTTCATCCACTAGTTTTTGCATTTATCTATGAATCTTGACTGTAGCAGTTATTACTGTAGAGTTCTAATGGTGATTTTCTCTTTCCCTCATTCCTTCCTCACTTATCTTTTTTTTTAAAACATCTTTATTTTATTTATTTATTTTGGCTGTGTTGGATCTTTGTGGCGGCGCACAGGCTTCTCTCTAGTTGTGGCACGCGCGGGCTCTGGAGCGTGCAGGCTCAGTAGTTGCTGCGCACAGCCATAGTTGCCCCGCCGCGCGTGGATCGTACTTCCCCGACCAGGGATCGAACCCGCGTCCTCTGCATTGGAAGGCAGATTCTTAACCACTGGACCACAACGGAAGTCGCCTTCCTCACTTTTTTTTTTTTTTTTGGCTGTGTTGGGTCTTCGTTGCTGGGCACGGGCTTTCTCTAGTTGCGGCGAGTAGGGGCTTCTCATTGCAGTGGCTTCTCTTGTTGTGGAGCACGGGCTCTAGGCACGCAGGCTTCAGTAGTTGTGGCGCTCGGGCTCTAGAGCGCAGGCTCAGTAGTTGTGGCGCACGGGCTTAGTTGCTCCGCGGGATGTGGGATCTTCCTGGACCAGGGCTCCAACCCATGTCCCCTGCATTGGCAGGCGGATTCTTAACCACTGCGCCACCAGGGAAGCCCCTGATTCTCAGGTTTTTTAATCTCACGGTCCAGAAAAATAAAAAATGAAAGAAAGTGAGAGAGAAAAATTTATTGGCAGGCAGGACTGACATATGGTTGCCACCCTCTTACTTTCCTAATTAAATATATTTTAAAAATCTACTCTTACCATAATTTCGTTAAAAAAATTTTTTTAACACTTCAAAAGTAATATACAGGGACTTCCCTGGTGGCGCAGTGGTTAAGAATCCTCCTGCCAATGCAGGGGACACGGGTTGGAGCCCTGGTCTGGGAAGATCCCACGTGCCATGGAGCAGCTAAGCCCGTGTGCCACAACTACTGAAGCCTGCGTGCCTAGAGCCCGTGCTCGGCAGCAAGAGAAGCCACCGTGATGAGAAGCCTGCGCACAGCAGCGAAGAGTAGCCCCGGCTCACCGCAACTAGAAAAAGCCCACAGGCAGCAGCAAAGACCCAACACAGCTAAAAATGAATAAATAAATAAATAAACAAAATTTTTAAAAAGTAATATAGAATGTAAGGATAAAGTATATTCCTTTGAAGTGAATATATTTAATTTTATTACTGTTTTAAAATTCTTATTTTTTCTCATTTTTCCATGGATGAATGAAAACATCATTATAGATCAGTATTTGGGAATCACTCGTCTAGTGTCTCTTTTTGTAAACAGATGCCTTTATATTTTGTTGCTATGCTGTTTTCTTCCACAGGTTGAAAGGAACTGTTACAACCTTTCTTTTTCTTAGTATTTAGAATAAGCTCCTGAGTGTATGAGACATTTAAAAGATTCATGACCTGTTGAACTAAATTCTCAGTTTTGGGGTTCATTGTAGTGACTGACCATGAACTGCGCTGTGATGTTAAGGTTGATGTGATAGACAGCATTGAAATTATATCTCGAACCCGGGAACTCTATGTAGATGATTCACCACTGGAACTGATGGTGAGGGCATTGGATGCTGAAGGTAAAGAATGTCAAAGGATTCAACAAAATTAAATAGAATAAACACCTTTGTGTTTAGCATTTGGAAACAGCAATTTGAGAGATAAAAGTAGATTGGAAATAATATTTATTTTCTCATATGAAGTTCATGTACATGAGGAATTAATAATTCTGAGTATGGTATGATGTATTAGCTACATACTTTCATTAAAATTTCCTAATTAAAATCCAGATTCTGCCACTGAGTTTTAATGGTCCCTAGATCAACAATTAAGAACACTTATTGGAATTTATTTTTAGCTCTGTTTTGATCAGTCTACTTTCCATAGGCCAGGAAAATTAAATGTAAACCTGTGAAAAAGTTTTATAATTTTAAGTTTATCTTTCTTGAGACTGATTTTACATGCTTTTAATATACTATATTAATGTAATATGTAAAAAAAAGAACATTTAAATGCATTGCTTCTTTCTTTGTAAACTAGTAAAGAGTGATTTTTATAAATCTGAAAACTTAAGGTATTAGAAATATTCAACTCTAGTTTATATAAAAATTTTTATTGAAGGGATCAGGATTTAGAGATACCTGTCAACCCTGAGGTAGACTATAAGGTGGCCTTTATGTCGAAAGGAACAGAAAGAGTGCCATAATTTTGTCAACCAGAATTTAATCAGAGTCCTTTTCACTTTTAGAAGGCTTATACAACAACAGTACTTACATTGTTCGTGTAGGGGTCTTCCTGGTATTTGTGTTTTAATTCATTAATGATAGTGCTTCTATTTGTTAATGAAAGAAGCCTAAAAATAATTTTCTAGTTAGGTTTCCCTTTCTTGTTAAAGATACCTGAATATTTTTGAATATGTGATTCTGTCTTGTCTGCTTTTGGCTTGCTCTACAGGAAATACTTTTAGTAGTTTGGCAGGGATGACTTTTGAGTGGAGCATTGCCCAGGATAATGAATCAGCAAGAGAAGAACTGTCTAGCAAAATTAGGTAACCTTGAAATCAAACATAACCATCTGACTTTGAAGGAGACATCTGCCTTTGGGTACCACACTGAAGAGCAGTCATTTGTGTGGGCTTTGATAATCTTTCTATCTGGAACTTTTTGGAACAGATAAATTTATCAGGGGGAAATGTCTTTGGTAGAATGATATATGGCATGGATTTAGGTATCTTTATGATAGTTTAATTTGAGCCACTGCAGAAGAGTTCATGAGCTCAGGACTGTACAATTATTTGTCAGGTGTATCTTCTGCCAGTTTTATTGTTCAAGCTATCTATGCATGCCGAAATACAGTGAGTGGATAATAGTATGAAGTTTTGTCTTCAGTACCAAGTAATAGCTCTCAGACAATGCAAGTTTTAGTCCTACAACAGTTTTAGCCAGAAGCATATTAAGTATTTTTCTTCTATCTAGTCCAGGTGGAAATTTAAAACTTTTGACACTATATAGACATTGAAGAGATTATGTTTAAATCTCTCAGAGCCTTTTGGAAGAAGACTCATTAATTTACTAGAAACAAACCTTATTTTATCTCTTTAGGATTTTGAAATACTCTGAAGCAGAATATTCTCCCCCTGTGTATATAGCTGAGATGGAAAAGGAAGAGAAACAAGGAGATATGATTTTGGTGTCTGGGATTAGAACTGGTGCTGCTGTTGTAAAAGTTCGAATTTCTGAACCATTCTATAAGGTAAAATGTTTGTGCTATAAACTTTCATTTAATAGTCTTGCCTATGGAATACATATTTTTTATGTTTTTCTTAGTAGAAGGCTTCTAACCTGATATGATTTGGGCCAATTGAAAAAGTCATTTGAAATGGATAAACATTTTTTACAAACTTGTCTTCCTTAAACATGTTATTACCCAATTACAACTGACATTTTCTCTTAAAACATGTAACTGCATTTTATTCACCAGTGCTTTGAAGTGTAGGTCCAAGAACTTTGGCTGTGAGTTCACTGGTTAGAAATGTACATACTGGTTCTTGCATAAATTACAGCTTCTAGTTTCTTTTTTTTTCATTTTTCATTTTATTTTATGGTCAAGTGAAAAATTACACATTTGTGAAACAATTTGAGTGCAGGATTCTATATTTTTCAAGGATTTTCCCCCAGTCTTTTACATTTCTCACCTACACCTAATTTGATAGCAGTACATTTTAGCAGCTTACCTTTAACTTCTTTTCAAAACATTTAAATTTTTATAGAAACAACTCTTTTCATATAATTGTTTTTTAATGTAATTATAATTAAAAGTGCAACTGACATAAACAGGGTTGGGAAAAACAAATGTCATTTTGGTAAGCGTTTAATTCAAGTGGCAGGAAGGTGTGTGGACATCTAGAGAGCAGCCTATTAACCTTGTATTGGGTAAGCCTTCACAAGAATCAATATGTTCAACAAGGGATATAGAGTAACTTAATCTAATTCAGTTCACTGGAAGTTGGTTAAAAGAGTTTCCATGGGGCTTCCCTGGTGGCGCAGTGGTTGAGAGTCCACCTGCCGATGCAGGGGACATGGGTTCGTGCCCCGGTCCGGGAAGATCCCACATGCCATGGAGCGGCTGGGTCCGTGAGCCATGGCCGCTGAGCCTGTGCTCCGCAATGGGAGAGGCCACAACAGTGAGAGGCCCGCGTACCGCAAAAAAAAAAAAAAAGAGTTTCCATGGCATACCGTTAAGTCTTACCTTTTTCCATTTTAGCATATAGTGCCTTTTTATTTACCTACTCTTCTCCTTTAGAAAGCTTGTCATTTTCTATTCTTTGTTTGAGTGACTTAGAAAGTTAATATAGCATTAATATTCATGATCACTTTTTTTTTAACATCCTTATTGGAGTATAATTGCTTTACAATGGTGTGTTAGTTTCTGCTTTATAACAAAGTGAATCAGTTATACATATACATATGTTCCAATATCTCTTCCCTCTTGCATCTCCCTCCCTCCCATCCTCCCTATCCCACCCCTCTAGGTGGTCACAAAGCACCGAGCTGACATGATCACTTTTTAAAAATTAATTAATTTATTTCTTTCTGGCTGTGTTTGGTCTTTGTTGCTGCGCACGGGCTTTCTCTAGTTGCTGCAAGCGGGGGCTACTCTTCCTTGCAGTGCTCGGGCTTCTCATCGCGGTGGCTTCTCTTGTTGCGGAGCACAGGCTCTAGGTGTGCAGGCTCTAGGTGCGCAGGCTTCAGTAGTTGTGGCTCGTGGGCTCTAGAGCACAGACTCAGTAGTTGTGGCACACAGGTTTAGTTACTCCACAGCATGTGGCATCTTCCCAGACCACGGCTCGAACCCATGTCCCCTGCATTGGCAGGCAGATTCTTAACTACTGCGCCACCAGGGAAGTCCCATGATCACTTTTTAAGGCTAACTGAAATTATGATCTGTGATTAAGAAAGCATTTTTTAAATCTTGATAAAATATTTTAGAAGAAACTTATTAAAAGTAAACTTTAATGAGGAAGATGACCTTGAGGATTTTGCCTATGGAAACTTTGTGTTTTTTTCCTTCTTCTTTTAGAAAGTGGCAGCAGCATTGATACGTCTGCTTGTTTTGGAGAATATATTTCTTATACCATCCCATGATATTTATCTCTTAGTAGGAGCATATATTAAATATCGAGTTGCAAAAATGGTTCAGGGAAGAATGACAGGTAAATATCTTATCTTTTCCTAAGACTAACATTTCCCAAATCCTTTCTGCTGACAAGAGAAGCAACTCCACATTATGTATGCAAAATACTTCTTTCTGTCTTTAGATTTTGTGATCAAGTACAGTTTACCCTTGAACAACATGGGTTTGAACTGTGCAGGTCCACTTATACACGGATTTTCTTCAATAAATACTACAGTACTACACGATGCGTGGTTGGCTGAGTGCATGAGTGCAGAACTGGGGTTACGGAGGATTGACTAATATGCGGATTTTCAACTGCATGGTGATCAGGGAGTGGGGGGTGGTGTCAGTTCCTCTAACCCCTGCATTGTTAGCTATATCCCTTAATTGCTGTACTTGAGCTAATACTGAGCAGAGATAGTCTCCATGTCTTAAACCGGCTAATGCTGCTTAGCTTCAGTGCCCATAGACATCTGAATTGTCTATTAAAACAACAACCAAAAGTTTACTAGCTTTTAGAGGGCAAGTGAAGAAACTTTACCAGAAGGGACTTGAATGATCTTTGCAAAAGGTGTTTATTGAGAAACTCAGTTCATTAACTAAAAAACTTAATACTCTACTGACCCCCAAAGTCCCACTGAATTTATAAAGTGTGCATTTGCTCCATTAACATTAGTCCTTTACTTACTTTAGTGAGGATCCTGCCTCCTACTCTCAGTTCACTGAGTTTTAAGAATATAAGCAATACCAACAATAAACTCATATAGTATTCTCCTCAAAATGGCTACGTGTAGAAATTCATCGTAGTGAGGGAAATTAAAAGCAGATTGTACTCTTATTTAGACCTGCTTCCTCTTATAATCCAACAATACACCATTGTCCGTTGGAATGGCTGCCCTCGTTACATTTATGTATCTTTCATGTCTTACAGAGGTGAAATTTCCCCTGGAACATTATACACTGGAATTGCAAAACCACAGAGTTTCATGTAATATGTCTCTTCCTGGGAAAGTGGCTTTACTGGATGAGAAAACAGCCATGGTGACTGCTGTCCAACTGGGCCACGCTAACCTTGTCTTTATCCATAAAAGTATCCTTTTGCTCAAGTTTTCGCTGCCAATCTATATTTCCTTGAGCATGCTATACATGTTCCTTGGTAAAATAATTAGTTAAGCATGATTATAATACTACTACATTTATTTTCTATAGGTTCTATTTTTAACAAAGCACTATAAATTATTTTTGTCATAATTTCTAACAAAGGGTAGGTACAGAAGAGTAGTTGGAACTTGGAACCTGTTGACTTCAGAGCGTATGTGCAACCTCAATCAAATTATAAATAGGAGACTGGGGAAAACAGTTTGGAGGAACTTGTGTAAATGTTATTTAATTTGTTCTTTCCTATTTTCACATGAATAATTGAGAAAAGATGGTATTGTCTGAAGTGGCTACTTAATTAATATTTGTTAAATTGAGAGTAATTTTTAAAAATTCACTAAACTTGGGCTTCCCTGGTGGTGCAGTGGTTAAGAATCCGCCTGCCAATGCAGGGGACACAGGTTCGAGCCCTGGTCCAGGAAGATCCCACATGCCGTGGAGCAACTAAGCCTGGGCACCACATCTACTGAGCCTGCTCTCTAGAGCCCGCAAGCCACAACTACTGAGCCCGTGTGCCACAACTACTGAAGCGCGCGTGCCTAAAGCCCGTGCTCCACGGCAAGAGAAGCCACCGCAATGAGAAGCCCGCGCACCGCAACAAAAAGCCCCCGCTCGACACAACTATAGAAAGCCCACGTGCAGCAATGAAGACCCAGTGCAGCCAAAAATAAATAAATAAAATTTTAAAAAATTCACTAAACCTGCTCTGTAAGATTGAACAAAGAGAGATACATAGAGCTCTACTACAGTCAATGAAAACAAAACAGTATAAAGATTAAAATTCTCAGAAAACTGAAATTTGCAGGAAATTCATAAAATTCTCAGTGTTTGATATTGAAATATTTCCTATTTTTGAATCTTTGAATCTCAAATAACTTAATTTATTCAGCAAATATCTATTATATTTCTACTATATGTTCAACATTGCTCTAAGTGCTAAGCATACAGACTATTTTACTCAGGGTAGTTAGGGAAATCCTCTCTGATAAGGCCACATCAGAGCAATGAACCATACAGATATCTGGGTGAAAGAGCTCCAGGAAGAGGAAATAGCAATTGCAAAGGTTCTGAAGCAGAAGCATGTTTGGCATGTTTACAGAAGAGCAAGGAAGACACTGCTGCTGAGTGCAGAGAATAAGGGGAAAGTAGTAGAAGAGGTAATAGAGTAGGAGAGGGAGTAATTATGTAGGGCTTAGTAGGCTTAACTCTGAGTAAGAACCTATCAGTCTTGAAAGGTACAGTATTTCTTGTAGAATAGTATTTGTTAATTAGCTGATTATATTATTTGTCTAAAACACTCAGGAGAGGTTTGGTTCAAAGTTGTTTGTTCTCTAGTCATTTTAAGGTGCCTAGGACATTTGTGAACAAATACAATAGTACCTACAAAGTAAACTAAGACATTTGATACCTACTGAGCCCCAGCTGTGTGTCAGGCACTACCCTGAATTCCCCAGGCAGACTTACCATGATTTTTTTTTCATATTCTCAGTTCATATCGTTATTTATTTCAAAGTAGTAACTATTAAAATATACTACATTTATCTCTTGACATGGATGGTGACTATTCATAGTTTGTTCCAGCACCTGCCTTAGGGTGGCTGGTGGTACCGTTGTTCATAGAGATGGGTAATATAAAAGAAGGAGCAGGTTTAAGGGAAAAGGAAACTAGTTTAGTTTTTCACATGTTAACTTGAAGTATCTGTGGGATAGACATCCAAGCAGAAATGCATCTGGAGGAGAAAGATTCAAGATGAAGACAGATATTTGAAAGTTATCAGTTTATAGCCAGGTGATAGTTGAAGCTGTTGTTGTAGACAAAATCACCTAGGGAGAATATACAGAGTGAGAGGAGAAGAGAGCTGAAGACAGAACTGTGGAATGTTAGCTTGTAAGGTTCATATGGAAGAGGAGGGACTTTAAGGAGGCCCAGAAATAATGTTTAAAAAGTAGTAGGAGGGGACTTCCCTGGTGGCGCAGTGGTTAAGAATCTGCCTGCCAATGCAGGGGACCCAGGTTGGAACCCTGGTCCCGGAAGATCCCACATGCCACGGAACAACTGAGCCTGTGCTCTAGAGCCTGAGAGCCACAACTGCTGAGCCCGCAAGCCACAACTACTGAAGCCCGCATGCTCTGGAGCTCACATGCCGCAACTACTGAGCCCGTGTGCTGCAACTACTGAAGCCCACACACCTAGAGCCCATGCTCCACAACGAGAGAAGCCACTGCAATGAGAAGCCCGTGCACCACAACGAAGAGTAGCCCCTGCTCACCACAACTAGAGAAAAGCCCGCGTGCAACAACAAAGACCCAGCACAGACAAAAATAAAAATTAAAAAAAAAAAATTAACAACAACAAAAAAAGTAGTAGGAAGAGGACTTCCCTAGTGGCGCAGTGGATAAGACTCCGTGCTCCCACTGCAGGGGGCCCAGGTTCGATCTCTGGTCAGGGAATTAGATCCCACATGCATGCCGCAAGTAAGAGTTCGCATGCCACAACTAATGAGCCGCCTGCCACAACTAAGACCCAGCACAACCAAATAAATAAATAAAATATAAAAAGTAGTAGGAGGGATTTCTCTGGCGGTCCAGTGGTTAAGACTTCACCTTCCAGTGAAGGGGGTATGGGTTCTATCCCTGGTCGGGGAGCTAAGATCCCACGTGCCTCGCAGACAAAAAACCAAAACATAAAACAGAAGCAATATTGTAACAAATTCAATAAAGAGTTTAAAAATGTTCCACATCAAAAAAATCTTAAAAAAAAAAAGTAGTAGGAAAACCAGGAGAGAGGTTTCATGATAACCAAGTGAGGAATTTACAAAGAGAATGTTCCTCAGGTGAAATAGGCAGAGATAAAGACTAAGATAAAGACTGAAAGACTGTAGTAACCAGTAAGTCTTGGATCACTTTTTCAATAAAAACAGCTTGGCTTTAAAAAGAAGGAGGCAAAAAGGTAGAACTTTGAAAAAGGCATGAGAACTTTTTTAAGTTAAGAGAAACTTGAATATGTCTATAAGTTAAACAGAGAGATGGCAGAGATATGGAAGAAAAGAAGGCCAGCTGATGGAGTAAGATTTCTGAGGGGCAAGAGAAAATGAGATTCAGAACAGATGGAAGGATTAGGTGAAAGGAAGATATCTTATTCTGATAATGGAGGAATGAACTGGAGTAGATACCTATCGAGATCCGTTTCCTTGTCTGTAAAAGCGAAAGGAATGATGTACTCCTGAATTCCTTCTAGCTTTTATATTTTATGAATACAGTACATAATCAAAACCAAACCTAGATTGGCACAGAGTTGCCTACAGTGTTTAAAAGATTTGCTCTAATGAATAGATAAAAAGTAATTTTAATTATCATATCAATTGTATGTATATTAGTAGCTCATTTGGAGTACTGGGACAGCTTTAAAAGTTTGATCCCTGAAATAGATTAAATATTTTGCTTTCATTATCACTATAGATAATGTAGTGCTAAACTATAGCCTAGTGCATGACTGAATTAATAGAACTTCTAAATTAGTGTACTTTGAAATAATGAGTGTTTTCCATTAAGTCGTTTCAGAAGTATATTTCTCAGAGCAGAAATAATTTCTTCTTAGCTTTTGGATGTAGTATATTTTTGAGAGGAAAATACGTTACTAATTAGATTGTGTATAGGCTAACAGAATAAATTTTTATTTCTGCTAAAATTTTTAAAAATTATTTACTTCTTTGGCTACGTCGGGTCTTAGTTGCGGAGGGCGGGCTCTTTGTTGCAGCGCAGGGGCTCCAGAGCGCATGGGCTCAGTAGTTGCAGCGACCTAGGCTTAGTTGCCCCACGGCATGTGGGATCTTAGTTCCCCGACCAGGGCTCAAACCCGAGTCCCCTGCATTGGAAGCTGGATTCTTAACCACTGGACCACCAGGGAAGTCCCCTGCTAAAATTTAACAAAAGGGAATAATGGGTAGTATGATGTGTGACCTAGAAGTATCTTTGGTGGCAAAGAGAAAACATTTTGGTATTAAAGAATTGCCACAGATAATAGAAAATCAACTAGTGATTTTTAAAACTGTCTGCAGAGCCCAAGGCAAGTTGCTGGGCTGGATGGCAAGTCATGCCTCTCCCTCCCTCTCCATCCACCACTGACCATTTCTTTAGCCAGGGCAACGCCACTTTGTCCTGCTTTCCATAATGGGCTCCTATGTAAGAATTTTGCAGGAGGAAAGAGTTCCACAGCTAAATGAATATTAAAAACATGGAGCATGATCTTTTTTCTCTCATTTCATCTTCCTCATATTTGAAATTCAAGAATACCTGATTCCTGTAATTGCTGAGCCCTCAGATTTTTCTCGGAATATACACATTTAAGTTTTGCTTTCCAGTGGATAATAAAAGATAGAATTTTTATTTGCTTTCATTTGTGGGCTTATTTATTTATTTTTGGTAACTCATATTTCTCTTTTCACCCAACTAGCTCATACAATTTCCTTAAGCAAAAATTAAGATGTCCATATGCGATCTTTGTCTGGACTCCCAAATTGCACCATATATGTTGTAGAGCCTGGATTTCTAGGTATTTTTAGATAATAATTTTCAGAAAGCTGAATACCTTAAAGTATTTCACTGAAATGAGTGCATTAAAGACTAGAGTGCTTCATTTTGAGACTTAACTAATTTCAAATTCAACCTTACTTGACATGTTTTCTCACATTGTTTTGGTTAAATGCTATCTGCAAGAGTAAAGCATCTTGAAACATTGTTGTAAAACATGAAGCTCCATGTAATACAACGTTGGGTTAGAAAAAGAGACTTTATACAAGGAAAAAAGAAACCTAATGTCCTTAAGCCATATGAAACAATGAATCTGACTGAAATCAGCTGAAATCTTGCCTGACATATCAGAAATGAGCAAAATTGTTGGTTTGGGGGTGGAGTGGCATTTATATACAGATATAAGTGAGAGTGTTTCCTTTATACCTGAGATGAGCTAAGTTAAGCCAGGATCTTTGGAACCCCAAATTATTATACAATTTTATAGAGGCAACTAAAGGATCTACTTTGGAAACCATCTCCACCTATTATTGAGTTTTGCTCTTTAAATGGCTTTTTAAAGTTTGTATTTTTAAATTCATTGTAGAAAAATGTTGGCCTCTTCTAATACTTTTGTTTCTTGATTTGTGTACAGGTTTCACAGTCCAACCTGGAGACCGTTGGAGTCTAGAGGTGGGGCAGGTGTATGTTATTACAGTAGAAGTATTTGATAAAAGCAGCACAAAAGTCTATATTTCAGATGTGAGTCTCTCTTTTGTATTTTTCTAGCCCCTTTAAGGATAACTCCTTGAGTGGGCAATCTTTTTGGCTAGGAAGACTTTTTTTCTTTTGCTTCCAGATTTTACCTTTGAAAATGCAAGTTACTACTTTATTATTATTATTATTAAATAGTTCTATCCTTGAGGAATGCTAAACCAGAAGTAAAAGATATAATCTGGTTAGAATTATAGAAGAGAGATGAAGTTGACACCAATGATAACACTTTGGAGGGAATCCTCATTTTACAACTTCATTTCAGAGATGGTCACCAGAGTTTTATAGTGGTGAGAGTAATAGTGTGACCATTAAATGTGAAGTGTTGTAGTCACTCTCCAGTGTCCATTTTTTTTTCCCCTGAGAACTGTCAATTTATGCAATAGCACAGATTACACTAAAATTTATATAAGCTTCGACTCTTCCTATTTTTGATTACTTGCCATTAATAGATCTTTCAAAAACTAGTACCATTTTAAAATGACATCTTTCCAACTTAGAATTTGGTGAGGGAGAGCAAAGATTTTGGTTTTGTTTCTTTAACCCCCAGAATGCATAGCCACACTTTTTTTTTTAATGCTTTGGGATTAAGATGGCTTTAGGGAAAAAGCATGTCTTCAGGTTTGTGTTGATTTTGGGCTGATTTTCAGAATCTCAGGATTATGTACCAATTCCCAAGAGAGTATTTTGAAGAGCAGCTGACTACTGTGAATGGATCTTACAATGTAGTGAAAGCCCTGAAACATGGTGTGGTCATGATAAATGCATCCCTGACTTCCATCATTTACCAGGTAGGAATTAAAAGGATGGTCTTTGAATCCTGAGAACACTGACCAGACTTGCCTGACTTGTTGATTTGCAAGCACATATATGGCATATCCCACCTTTATCTTTCACAAAATAAACTAATAAACAGTACACTTAGTAGTTTATACCTCTACAAATTTTCTGTTCCAATTTCTGTTAATGCATATATCTGCATTTGTGGTCATTGTGTATGTATGTCATTTGAGGGTCCTTTAAAAATTATTTCAGGGCTTCCGTGGTGGCGCAGTGGTTGAGAGTCTGCCTGCCGATGCAGGGGACATGGGTTCGTCCCCCGGTCCGGGAAGATCCCACATGCCACGGAGCGGCTGGGCCCGTGAGCCATGGCCGCTGAGCCTGCACGTCCGGAGCCTGTGCTCCACAACGAGAGGCCACAACATTGAGAGGCCCGCGTACCACAAAAAAAAAAAAAAAAAAAAAATTATTTCATGTGCACGTTTCCTTGTGTCATCAGGTCCACATAGGAGTACTTTCTATTCTAAAAATCCAAAGGGTTAATATGCCAATTGTTCAACCATGCCACCAACTTTGAACTTTTGCATTTTTAACAGTTTTTTTACTTTGTAAATGGCATAACTGTGTATCTTCGTATAATTCTTATTCCTTTTGGTTAATTTTCTTATGGTATAATAACAGAAATGGAGTTACAAGGTAAAGGGATAAGGAATGAATCTGTTTCTAATGCGTCTAAAATGTGTAAGTATCTGATTTTTAACTGTCTGTCAAATTTGTTTCCCTCTCCCAAACCTACTTTTTCTCCAGTGATCCTTTTGCCCAGCTGTTTAAGACAAAATCCCAAGAGTCACCCTTGACTCTGCCTTCTCCTTCACCTTCTACATTCAGTACATTATTGAATGCCATGTCAGTTCTTCTAAATGTCTCTCAAACCCATTTCTTACTAGGTGAAGAAGACATTGCTGTCTTTCACCTAGACTTTCACAGTAGCTTCTAAACTGATATTCTGACCTCCAATATTGTCCGTGGCTAGAATGATATTCCAAAAACTACAAAAATTATTATGTATTTACTATTTAAATTCCTTTGGTGGCTTCCCATTGATTTTACGGTAAAGTTTAAACTTCTTAATGTAGTTTTATAGGACCCTCTATGACAGAGATCACAATCTGGTGGCCTGCAGACTATCTTGGTTTGTAATCTTGTTTTTTATTTAGGTGTGTAAGTTTCTTTTTAATTGGGAAATTTCAAATAAAATCCAAGATTTCTGATTCTCTAGATTATATGAAAATCTGACAGTGATTAGCTGGAAGAGATAGTGGCTACAACATTTAGACTATACTTTTCAGCCTGCTGTGTTTCCTGCCATTCCCTGTTATTTTATATTCAGTTTAATAAACCTGTTTATAATATCTACCTGATACCTGTAGGCGTTTGAGTTTGTGACTCTATATGATTGGCCCCTGACAACTTCTCCAACCTCAGGTCTTGTCACGCTTCCTCTCTTATGTTTCAGCCATACTGAACTTTCAGTTTCTAAAAAATGTCTCTTTTTGCCTCTATTTTATTTTCATTTTTTATAAACAAATATAATTCCTTTTGTCTACAACCCTTTCTCCCTACTCAATGCACAGGGCTAGCTTAACGTTGGTTCCTCAGGCATGTTTTCACCTTTCATATGTTCTTAGAGCTCCCTGAACTTCTCAGATCAAAATATTCATCGTAGTTTATTGTTATTATTTGCTTCTTTCATCAGATTATAAACTTTGAGGGCAAAGATTATGCCTACTGTATTCACAGCTGTTGCCCTAACATCTGAGTGACTAAACAGACAGTTGATACAAATAAGTATTTGTTAAATGAATGAATGGTGTTTGGATTAGTTATGGTCAGGTATAGATCTATATTCAGTATTAAAATATATCCAGTTTTTTAACAATATTTAATACACAGTGATTTTTAAAATCCATTGTTATGGTATTTCTGGCAGTTTGACTCTATTCTGCAATTATTCTTCAATCCCACCAATCCTGCTTTTAAAAAATGTTATGTTTTAAAATCTGAGCTCACCCTTACTCCTTTATTTATTTATTTATTTATTTTTGGCTGTGTTGGGTCTTCGTTTTTGCACGTGGGCTTTTCTTTCTATTGTGGTGAGCAGGGGCTACTCTTCGTTGAGGTGCGTGAGTTTCTTATTGCGGTGGCTTCTCTTGTTCCACAGCACGGGCTCTAGGCACATGGGCTTCAGTACTTGTGGCACATAGGCTCAGTAGTTGTGGCTCTTGGGCTCTAGAGCACAGGCTCAGTAGTTGTGGCACACAGGCTTAGTTGCCCTGCCCTTAGTTGCCCTGCGGCATGTGGGATGTGGGATGTGGGATCTTCCCGGACCAGGGATCAAACCGGTGTCCCCTGCATTGGCAGGTGGATTCTCAACCACTGTGCCACCAGATCTACAGGGAAGCCCTGTAGATCACTTTTGAGAGTGTTGCAATCTTAACAATATTAGGTCTTCCAATACGTGAACATGGGATGTCTTTCCATTTATTCAGATTGTCTTTAATTTATTTAAGGAATATTTTGTAGTCTTCAGTGTACAAGTCCTGCACCTCCTTGGTTGAATTTATTCCTAAGTAGTTTATTCTTTTTTGATGATATTGTAATGAATTTTTTTCTTAATTTACCTTTCTAGTTTGTTTATTGCTAATGTATAGAAGTACAACTGATATTTATGTGTTGATCTGCTATGCTGCAACTTTGCTGAATTAGTTTATTAGCTCTAGTATTTTTCCTGGATTCTATAGGATCTTTCATATATAAGATCATATCACCTGCAAATAGTGATGATTTTGCTCCTCCCTTTCCCATTTTGATACCTTTTATTTCATATTCCTGCCTAATTTCTCTGGCTAGAACTTATAGTACAATATTGAATAAAAGTGGCAATAGTGGGCATCCTTGTCTTGTTCTTGATCTTAGGGCAAAAACTGTCATTCTTTCACCATTGAGTATGATGTTAGCTGTGGAGTTTTCATATGTGGCCTTTATCATATTGAAGAAGTTCTTTTCCACTCCTGGTTGTTGAGTGTTTTTACTGTGAAAGGGCGTTGGATTTTTCTCAAATGTCTTTAAGCATATTTTTTTCTTTCATCCTACTAGTTGGTATATTACACTGACTGACGTTTATATATCATACTGCTTTTGAATTCCTGGGAAAAATCCCACTTGGTCATGGTGTACAATCCTATTAACATGCTGCTGGATTTGGTTTGCCATTGTTTTCTTCAGGAGTTTTGTATTTATATTCTTAAATTATACTGGTCTGTAGTTTTCTTTTTTTGTGATGTCTTTGATTTTGGTATCAGGGCAAATGCTGGCCTCTTAGAATGAGTTAGGAAGAGTTCCCTCCTTTTTCTTTTTTTCTTCATCATCTTGTTCTTCTTTTTTCTTTTTTTTAAAGGTTTGAGAAGCATTGGTGTTAATTCTTCTTTAAATGTTTGTGAAAATTTACAATCGGGGCTTCCCTGGTGGCGTAGTGGTTGAGAAACCTCCTGCCGATGCAGGGGACACGGGTTCGTGCCCTGGTCCGGGAAGATCCCACATGCCGCGGAGCGGCTAGGACAGTGAGCCATGGCCACTGAGCCTGCGCGTCCGGAGCCTGTGCTCCACAACGGGAGAGGCCACAACAGTGAGAGGCCCGCGTACCGCAAAAAAAAAAAAGAAAGAAAGAAAATTTAAAACCGAAGCCATCTAGGTCTGGGCTTTTCTTTGCTGGAAAATTTTTGATTACCGATTCAATCTCTTTGCTTGCTATAGGTCTGGTCAAATTTTCTACTTCTATTGGGTCAGGTTTTTTTGGGTTTTTTTGTGGTTTTTTTTGGTACACGGGCCTCTCACTGCTGTGCCCTCTCCTGCTGCGGAGCACAGACTCCGGACGCGCAGGCTCAGTGGCCACGGCTCACAGGCCTAGCCGCTCCGCGGCATGTGGGATCTTCCCGGACCGGGGCACAAACTCATGTCCCCTGCATCGGCAGGCGGACTCTCAACCACTG
The DNA here is from genome assembly GCF_949774975.1 of Lagenorhynchus albirostris. Classification (NCBI taxonomy): domain Eukaryota; kingdom Metazoa; phylum Chordata; class Mammalia; order Artiodactyla; family Delphinidae; genus Lagenorhynchus; species Lagenorhynchus albirostris. Next base: position 75,081,133 of record NC_083096.1, read on the forward strand.
TGCCACCAGGGAAGCCCTGGGTCAGTTTTTTTAATTGATGTGCTTCTAGGAATTTGTCCATTTGATCTAGGTTGTCTAATTTGTTGGTGGACAGTTGTTCATAGTATTCTCTTAGAATCCTTTTTATTTCTGTAAAGTTGGTAGTAATGTCCCCACTTTCATTTCTGATTTTAGTAATTTGAGTATTCTCTCTATTTTTTTCTTAGTCACTCTAGCTAAACTCAATTTTGTTGATCGTTTTGAAGAACCAAATTTTGGTTTTTTTGATTTTGTGTACTGATTTTCTACTCTCAGTTTTTTAAATCACTGCTCTAAAAAAAATCTTTATTATGTCCTTCCTTCTGCTAGTTTTACGTTTAGTTTGCTCTTCCTTTTCTAGTTCCTTTAGCTATACAGTCAGATTATTGATTTGAGATTTTTCTTCTTTTTTTGGTCACACTGTGCCCAGTTTATAGAATCTTAGTTCCCCAACCAGGGATTGAACCCGGGCCACGGCAGTGAAAGCACCAAGTCCTAACTACTGGACCTCCAGGGAACTCTGTCTTCTTTTTTAATACACATGTTTACAGCTATAAGTTTTCCTCTGAGCATTGCTTTCACTGCATCCTGTAAGTTTTGGCATGTTGTATTTTTGTTTTCCTTCATCTCAGAATTTCCTAATGTTCCTTATGATTTCTTCTTTGACCCACTGGTTGTTTAAAGGGTTGTTTAATTTCCACATATTTGTGAATTGTCTAGTTTTCCCCATGTGAATTCTAGTTTTAGTCCATTTTGGTTGAAGAAGATACTTCATATGATTTCAGTGTTTTTAAATTTATTGAGACTTGTTTTGTGGCTTAACATATGGCCTATCCTGGAGAACGTTCCACGTGCACTTGAGAAGAATGAGCATTTTGTTGTTTTGGGGTGGACTATTCTGTATATGTCTGCTAGGTCTAGTTGGTGTATAGTGTTGGTCAAGTCCTCCATTTCCATATTGATCTTTTGTTCTGGTTGTTCTATCCATTATTGAAACTGAGGTATTAAAATTCAACTATTGTAAAACTGTCTGTTTCTCCCTTCAGTTTTGTCCATTTTTGCTTCATTTTGTGGGGGGGCTCTTTTGTTAGGTAGGTATATGTTTATAATTGTTATGTCGTCTTGATGAATTGACCCTTTTATCAATTTATAATGACCTTTGTCTCTTGTAACAATTTTTTAAAATCTATTTTGTTTGACATTAATATAGACTGCTCCCCCAACTCTCTTTTGGTAATTATTTGCATGGAATATATTTTTCCCTTCTTTCACTTTCATTCATGAATCTAACATGAATCTCTTATAGATAGCATATAATTGGATCATGTTCTTGTTTATCCATTCTGTCAACCTCTGCCTTTTAATTGGAGAGTTTAATTTATTTACATTTAAAATAGTTACTGATAAGGAAAGACTTCTGCTGTTTTGGTATTTGTTTCTATGTGACTTTTTTTGGTAATTAATTTCTTCTATTACTGACTTCTTTTGTGTTTAATTGATTTTTGTAGGTTCATGTCTTTTATCAAATTTGAGACTTTTTTTTTTAATGTTGAGCCTTCTTTTAATTTATTTATTTTTTATTTTTGGCTGAGTTGGGTCTTCGTTTCTATGCAAGGGCTTTCTCTAGTTGTGGCAAGCGGGGGCCACTCTTCATCGTGGTGTGCGGGCCTCTCACTGTCACGGCCTCTCTTGTTGCAGAGCACAGGCTCCAGACGCACAGGCTCAGTAGTTGTGGCTCACGGGCCCAGTTGCTCCGCGGCATGTGGGATCTTCCCAGACCAGGGCTCGAACCCATGTCCCCTGCATTAGCAGGCAGACTCTCAACCACTGCGCCACCAGGGAAGCCCAAATTTGAGACATTTTCATCATTATTTCTTCAAATATTCTTTCTGCGCCTTTCTTTCCCTACTTCTGGGACTCCTGTTTTGTATATATTGATTTACTTGATGTGCTCCACTGGTCTTTAAGGCTTGGTTATTTTTCTTCATTATTTTTTCTTTTTGCTACTCTGAATAACTTCAATGGACCTCTCTTCAAGTTTGCTGATTCTTTCTTCTGCCAGCTCAAATCTGCTGTGAAGGTCTTCTAGTGAAGTTTTCATTTCAGTTATTGTACTTTTAGCTTCAGAATATCTGTTTGATTCCTTTTTTATAATTTCTATCTCTTCATCAATATTCTCTATTTGGTGAAACATCATTCTTCTGGAGTGATGTCCATTGTTTCCTTTAGCTCTTCAATTTAAAATCTTTGTTTAGTAAGTCCAATATCTGTGTTTCCTCAGAGACCGATTGTGTTAATTTCTTTTTTTCTATGAATGGACCATATTTTCTTGTTTCTTTGCATACCTTATAATTTTTTTGTTGTTGAAAAGCTAACATTTTGATATTACAGTGGACCCTTGAACAACATAGGTTTGAATTGCAGTTCCACTTATACATTTTTTCACTTTTAATACATACTACAATACAACATAATCCATGGTGGTCTGCAAATATGGTACCATGGATATGGAGGGCTGACTGTAAAGTTATATATGGATTTTGACTGCACAGAGGGTTGGCACTCCTAAACCCCACATTGTTTAAAGGTCAACTGTATAATGTGGTAACTTTGGAAATCACATTCTTCCCTTTCCTCAGGGTGTGTTGTTATTGCTTGATGTGGGTTGTAGTTGCTTGTATGTTTAGTGAGTTTTCTAAACTATTTGTTGAAGATTGTGTTGTCATCTGTAGTATAAAATCTCAATTCCTTTAGCTTGTAGGCAGTTAGTGGTTTGACAAATAATTTCTTTAATGCCTTAAGTCACCTTTTTCTTGGGGCTTCCCTGGTGGTGCAGTGGTTGAGAATCTGCCTGCTAATGCAAGGGACATGGGTTTGAGCCCTGGTCCAGGAAGATCCCACATGCCGCAGAGCAACTAAGCCCATGTGCCACAGCTACTGAGCCTGAGCTCTGGAGCCCGCGAGCCACAACTACTGAGCCCATGTGCCACAACTACTGAAGCCCATACACCTAGAGCCCATGCTCTACAACAAGAGAAGCCACCGCAATGAGAAGCCCGCGCACTGCAGTGAAGAGTAGGCCCTGCTCCCTGCAACTAGAGAAAGCCCACGTGCAGCAACAGAGACCCAACTCAGCCAAAAATAAATAAATAAATAAAAATTAAAAATTATATATATGAATAAAAAGTCACCTTTTTCTTGATTCAGCATACATTTGGTTGCTGTAAACCTTTGAGTATTTTTGAGTATTTTCCAAAGTTAATTCTGACTTTTTTTTTTTTTTTTTGCATTTCTATGGGGGGACAGGTTCTTGGAGTTCCCTACTTTGACACTTTTGCAGACATCTCCCACCTGCTGGTATTTTTTATTAGGATTTATGAACGTGATATTTTTTCAACTTATTTAGGACTTTAAAATTTTCTTTCAGCAATGTCTTATAGTTTTCATCATACAGGTCTTGAAGATATTTTATTAAATTTGTCCCTGTTTTATGTTTTTAAGCTATATATGTATTTTTAAATTTTCTCCTTTTACTTGATCATGCTAGTATATAGAAATACAGTGGTTTTTTGTATGTTACCTTGAATCTTGAAAGCTTGCTGAATTCACTTATTCTAGTAATTTTTTGTAGATTCCTTAGGAATTCCTATATATACAGTTATGTTATATGTGAATAAAGACAGTTAACCCTTTTCATTCCAATAAATATGCCTTTTAGTTCTTTTTCTTGCCTCACTGCACTGGCTAGGACCTCTACTACAATACTGGATAGAACTGTTAAGAGTAGACATGTTTGCCTTATTCCTGACCTTAAGTGGAAAGCATTCACCCTTTCACCATTGAGTATGATGTTGACTATAGATTTTGTGTAGATGCTCATCCTTAGGTTGAAGAAGTCCCTTTCTATTCCTAGTTTATTGAGAATTTTCATCATGAATTGGTGCTGAATTTTGTCAGTGCTCTTCTGCCTCTACTGAGGTGATCAATATAGTTTTTCTTTTCTAGTCTTTTAAATATGGTGAATTAATTACATTGATTGATTCTCTAATATTAAGCCAATCTTGCATTCTCAGGATAAACCTCACTTGCTTATGATTTGTTATCCTCTTATACATTACAGGATTTAATTTGCTAAAATTCTGTTAATGACTTTTGCGTATATGTTTTTCAGGGCCTATAGCTTTTTTTTTCCTTCTGTTTTTTATTGTAATGTATTTGTCAGGTTTGGGTGTTAGGACAATATTGGCTTTATAAAATGGGTTAGGAAGTATTCTTTTCTACTTTCTGGAAGAGTTTTGTAGAATTAGTGTTATTTCTTCCATAAATATTTGGTAGAATTCACAATGAAACTATTTGAGCTTGGAATTTTTTATGGAAAGTCTTTTATTATTATAGTGATAAAATATACATAACATAAAATTTACCATTTTAACCATTTTTAGGTGTACAGTTCAGTGGCATTAAGTATATTCATGTTGTGCAACCATTACCACCATCTCTCTCCAGACCTTTATAATCTTTCCAGACTGATTCTCTCTACCCCTTAAACAATAACACCCCCCGAACACCCCATCCCCATTCCCTGGTAACCACCATTCTATTTTCTTTCTCTATGAATTTGACTAATCTAGTTACCTCATATAAGTGGAATCGTACAGGGAATTCCCTGGCAGTCCAGTGGTTAGGACTCTGCGCCTTCACTGCTGAGGGTGTGGACTCAATCCCTGGTCAGGGAACTAAGATCCCGCAAGCCACACAGCACTGCCAAAAAAAAAAAAAAAAAGGTGGACTCATACAATATTTGTCTTTTTTTGTGTTTGGCTTGTTTCACTTAGCATGTCATTAGGGTTCATCCATGATGTAGCATGTCAGAATTTCATTCCTTTTTAAGGCTAAATAATATTCTATTAAATGCATATACTGCATTTTGTTTATTATTTATCCATTGATAGACACTTGGGTTGTTTTCACCTTTTGTCTATTGTGAATAATGCTGCTATGAACATGGTATACAAATATTTTGTCAAATCCTTGCTTTCAAATCTTTGGGGTATATACCCAGAATTGGAATTGCTGGATCATATGGCAATTCTATGTTTGACTTTTTGAGGAATTGTCATACTGTTTTCCACGGTGGCTGTCATTTTACATTCCAGCAGCAATGCACAAGGGTTGTGATTTCTCCACATTCTTACCAACACTTGCTATTTTCTATTTTTGATAATAGCCATTCTAATGGGTATGAAGTGGTATATCACTGTGATTTTAATTTACATTCCTCTAATGATTGGTGTACGGGAAGGTTTAAAACTGAATTCAATTTTTAAAATTTATATACAACTATACAGGTTATTTCTTCTTGAGTGAAATTTGGTAGGTTGTGTCTCTGAAGGAATTTCTGTTTAATCTAATTGTTGAATTAATCACATAAAGTTGTTCAAAATACTGCCTTATTAATTTTTATGTCTGTAGGATCTGTAGCAATGTTGTCTCTTTCATTCCAGATATTGGTTATTCGTGTTTCTCTTGTTTTCTTCATGAATCCAGCTAGACATTTATCAATTTTATTGCTTTTTACAAAGAACAAGCTTTTGGTTTTTGACTTTTTTCCAGTTCTTTATCTACTTTCTCTTTCATTGATTTATGCCTTTACCTTTGTTATTCTATTTCTTTTCCTTACTTTGGATTTAAAATGCATTTCTTTTTTAAGTTTCTTATTGTGGAAGAATCTTACAGTGGATCACCGGTTTTATATCTTTCTTCTTTTTAATATAAGCACTTCTACCACATTCTATTGGTCATTCAAACCATTCCTGACACAATGTAGAGGGAACTACACAAGGATGTGAATACCAGGGGGTGGGGATCAGTGGAGGCCATCTTGGAGACTCACATCTCCAAGTTGATTCTGGGTTCTCTATTATTAGATTTAAAGGCATTACTGATCCTGTTTCTTGTGATTAAGAAGTGAGCATTGATAGTTCATGGTATGCAATAGCAAAACAGCTACTTAAATTATCACCTGTAGACACTATAGTTAAGTGCATGTAGAAGGCAAAGCTTTTGGTAACCAGGTAGTTGCTGCCATAAAACATGTTAGTGAAAGTCTGGGATATAATAGGGTTTATTGATTGTTGTTTCTAAGTGTGCTGGGTAACTTTGGGAAAGAAAATGGTTAGTTCAGGGCTTTGAATTCCCAACTCAAGATCCACCTAAAAAATCTAAAAGATTTTATGACTACCCTAAAAGAAGCCCTTATTACAATATTTCCTTGTTCTGCAATCATAATGCAATTTATTTTTTATTTCATTAATTAATTAATTTGTTTGTTTTATTTTTGGCTGTGTTGGGTCTTCGTTGCTGTGCACGGGCTTTCTCTAGTTGCGGTGAGCAGGGGCTATTCTTCCTTGCAGTGCTTGGTCTTCTCATCATCGTGGCTTCTCTTGTTACAGAGCATGGGCTCTAGGCGCACGAGCTTCAGTAGTTGTGGCATGTGGGCTCAGTAGTTGTGGCTCATGTGTTCTAGAGCTCAGGCTCAGTAGTTGTGGCGCATGGGCTTAGTTGCTCCATGGCATGTGGGATCTTCCTGGATCAGGGATCAAACCCGTGTCTCCTGCATTGGCAAGCGGATTCCTAAGCACTGTGCCACCAGGGAAGTCAGACGTTTAAAGTTTTTATTACCTCTTTTGGTTTTTTTGCCGTACGCGGGCCTCTCACTGTTGTGGCCTCTCCTGCTGCGGAGTACAGGCTCCAGACGCGCAGGCTCAGCAGCCATGGCTCATGGGCCCAGCCTCTCCGCGGCATGTGGGATCTTCCCGGACCGGGGCACGAACCCGTGTCCCCTGCATCGGCAGGCGGACTCTCAACCACTGCGCCACCAGGGAAGCCCCAGTGATGTTCTTTTAAACTGAAAGAACATCCAGCTAGCCATCTTAAGAGAGTGAAGAGAAAATCAGAGCCATTACTGCAGATGTGACACAGTTGCTAAATATTTCAGGGCTTCTTTAAAAAATAGATAGATAGATAGATAGATAGGTAGGTAGGTAGAGTTTTCCTTCAAAGAAAAAAGGCCAACATAGTTGAGTGTGAGGACTCTATTTTACCTGTATGGGTACCCCCCTAAACCCTGCTCTTGTTTTTAAGCAGGATGGGAATATCTTATCCCAGCATCTTTAAATGTTCTCTTTATTTTCTTCTGAATAGCCTGTAATATTCCTTTGCCTTTACAATTTATGTACTTAACTGATAGATGTCCAAAGATCTTTCTTTCTGAAACTATGATTGCCCTTTCTATGTTGATAAAACTCTTATTTCAGGAAATTTAAACTGCTTTCCATGACTGTGATACTTCTTTTAGGTCTATCAAAATCCCTTTCATTATTATTGAACTGTAGTAGCTGTGCTTCACTAATGAACAGGAACGTTTCTTTCTTTCTTTTATTGATAGAAACTGGTTGAGTAATTTATTAACACACCATTTTGCTGGTGCTTTATATGTGAATGTGGACCATAAGAACAGTCCTTATAAAATCTGTTTTGCTCCTTTTTTCCTGCTCTTATAGAATAAAGATATTCAGCCTATAAAATTTCCAATTATACATCAGCAAGAAGTGAAGATTTATTTTCCCATCAGGCTTACACCCAACTTTCTGGCATTTCCTCATCATCCCATGGGAATGTTATATCGTTATAAAGTACAGGTATGATGTCTTATAATGAGAATTCACAAAGAAATGTCAGTTTCTCTGATAGCTTAATTTATTGAAGGTTAATGTTAAATCTTATTTCCCCCTAATCCTAGCAGTATAACTCAGTTTTGGGTGACAACCAAATCATGCTCTTGAATACTGTCATCCTAAGAATACTTGGTGTACTTTCCTTCTCTTCCATATATCCTTTCCTTGTGAGTTTTATAAAGTTTTGTCAAGCTCCCCTGTGCTCTTTTTTGACATTTTGTGATACTGCCATTACATAATCCCCCTTTAGTATTACCCTTCCCCATTTAGTTACTTTAATATAGCATCACAGTTTCTTAATGTTCCAGAAATAATTTATTGTATAGTTTTATTATTTCCTAAACTTTATTTCACCAGATTTTACATCTTCAGTTAAATTCCAATTTTCTTCCTATACTAATTAAATATAAGGGTGTATTTTTTTCATAGGTAGAGGGTGGCAGTGGCAATTTCACCTGGACCTCTTCTAATGAAACAGTGGCCATGGTAACCACTAAAGGAGTGGTGACGACAGCTGGTCAGGTCAGGGGGAACAGCACTGTTTTGGCCCGAGATGTACAAAATCCTTTTCGATATGGGGAAATTAAGGTAAGCACCTCTCCAAAAAACGTTCATATCTCCTCTGAGACATTACTGTCTAAATTTAAGTACAGTAACACGTTAAAATTTTTTTTTTCTTTTTCAAGTTGGCTGTTTTAAAATGATCCTCAGGACTTCCCTAGTGGTCCAGTGGTTAAGACTCTGCGCTTCCAAGGCAGGGGGCATGGGTTTGATCCCTAGTCAGGGAACTAAGATCCCCTGCTGTCAACAATGGGAAGCCAACACAGATTTTTCCTAAGGTCAATAATATGGTAAACACAAAGAAAGAAAACTACAGGCCAATATCACTGATGAACATAGATGCAAAAATCCTCAACAAAATACTAGCAAACAGAATCCAACAGCACATTAAAAGGATCATACACCATGATCAAGTGGGGTTTATTCCAGGAATGCAAGGATTCTTCAATACACGCAAATCAATCAACGTGATACACCATATTAACAAATTGAAGGAGAAAAAGCATATGATCATCTCTACAGATGCAGAGAAAGCTTTCGACAAAATTCAACTCCCATTTATGATAAAAACCCTGCAGAAAGTAGGCATAGAGGGAACTTTCCTCAACATAATAAAAGGCCATATATGACAAACCCACAGCCAACATCATCCTCAATGGTGAAAAACTGAAACCATTTCCACTAAGATCAGGAACAAGACAAGGTTGCCCACTCTCACCACTCTTATTCAAAAGTTTTGGAAGTTCTAGCCACAGCAATCAGAGAAGAAAAAGAAATAAAAGGAATCCAAATCAGAAAAGAAGAAGTAAAACTGTCACTGTTTGCAGATGACATTATACTAGACATAGAGAATCCTAAAGATGCTACCAGGAAACTACTAGAGCTAATCAATGAATTTGGTAAAGTAGCAGGATACAAAATTAATGCACAGAAATCTCTGGCATTCTTATACACTAATGATGAAAAATCTGAAAGTGAAATTAAGAAAACACTCCCATTTACCACTGCAACAAAAAATAAAATATCTAGGAATAAACCTACCTAAGGAGACAAAAGACCTGTATGCAGAAAATTATAAGACACTGATGAAAGAAATTAAAGATTATACAAATAGATGGAGAGATATACCATGTTCTTGGATTGGAAGAATCAACATTGTGAAAATGACTCTACTACCCAAAGCAATCTACAGATTCAATGCAATCCCTATCAAAATACCACTGGCATTTTTTACAGAATTAGAACAAAAAATTTCACAATTTTTATGGAAACACAAAAGACCCCGAATAGCCAAAGCAATCTTGAGAACGAAAAATGGAGCTAGTGGAATCAGGCTCCCTGACTTCAGACTATACTACAAAGCTACAGTAATCAAGACAGTACGGTACTGGCACAAAAACAGAAAGATAGATCAATAGAACAGGATAGAAAGCCCAGAGATAAACCCATGCACATATGGTCACCTTATTTTTGATAAAGGAGGCAAGAATATACAGTGGAGGGCTTCCCTGGTGGCGCAGTGGTTGAGAGTCTGCCTGCCGATGCAGGGGATGCGGGTTCGTGCCCCGGTCCGGGAAGATCCCACATGCCGTGGAGCAGCTGGGCCCGTGAGCCATGGCCGCTGGGCCTGCGCATCCGGAGCCTGTGCTCTGCAGCAGGAGAGGCCACAACAGTGAGAGGCCCGTGTAGCGCAAACCCCCCCCCCAAAAAAAAAACCAAAAAAGAATATACAGTGGAGAAAAGACAGCCTCTTCAATAAGTGGTGCTGGGAAAACTGGACAGGTACATGTAAAATATGAAATTAGAACACTCCCTAACACCATACACAAAAATAAACTCAAAATGGATTAAAGACCTAAATGTAAGGCCAGACACTATCAAACTCTTAGAGGAAAACATAGGCAGAACACTCTATAACATAAATCACAGCAAGATCCTTTTTGACCCACCTCCTAGAGGAATGGAAATAAAAACAAAAATAAACAAATGGGACCTAATGAAACTTCAAAGCTTTTGCACAGCAAAGGAAACCGTAAACAAGACCAAAAGACAACCCTCAGAATGGGAGAAAATATTTGCAAATGAAGCAACTGACAAAGGATTAATCGCCAAAATTTACAAGCAGCTCATGCAGCTCAATAACAAATAAACAAACAACCCAATCCAAAAATGGGCAGAAGACCTAAATAGACATTTCTCCAAAGAAGATATACAGATTGTCAACAAACACATGAAAGAATGCTCAACATCATTAATCATTAGAGAAATGCAAATCAAAACTACAATGAGATATCATCTCACACCAGTCAGAATGGCCATCATCAAAAAATCTAGAAACAGTAAATGCTGGAGAGGGTGTGGAGAAAAGGTAACGCTCTTGCACTGTTGGTGGGAATGTAAATTGATACAGCCACTATGGAGAACAGTATGGAGGTTCCTTAAAAAACTAAAAATAGGGGGCTTCCCTGGTGGCACAGTGGTTGGGAGTCCGCCTGCTGATGCGGGGGACATGGGTTTGTGCCCCGGTCTGGGAGGATCCCACATGCCACAGAGTGGCTGGGCCCGTGAGCCATGGCCGCTGAGCCTGAGTGTCCGGAGCCTGTGCTCCGCAATGGGAGAGACCACAACAGTGAGAGGCCCGCGTACCGCAAAACAAAACAAAACAAAACAAAAAAAAGAGTCATGTACCAAAATGTTCACTGCAGCTCTGTTTACAATAGCCAGGATATGGAAACAACCTAAGTGTCCATCGACAGATGAATGGATAAAGAAGATGTGGCACATATATACAATGGAATATTAGCCACCAAAAGAAACGAAATTGAGTTATTTGTAGTGAGGTGGATGGACCTGGAGTCTGTCATACAGAGTGAAGTAAATCAGAAGGAGAAAAACAAATACCGTATGCTAACACATATATATGGAATCTAAGAAAAAAAATGTCATGAAGAACCTAGGGGTAGGACGGGAATAAAGACACAGACCTACTAAAGCATGGACTTGAGGATATGGGGAGGGGGAAGGGTAAGCTGTGACAAAGTGAGAGAGTGGCATGGACATATATACACTACCAAATGTAGGGTGGATAGCTAGTAGGAAGCAGCCGCATGGCACAGGGAGATCAGCTATGTGGTTTGTGACCACCTAGAGGGTTGGGATAGGGAGGGTGGGAGGGAGGGAGACGCAAGAGGGAAGAGATATGGGAACATATGTATATGTATAACTGATTCACTTTGTTGTAAAGCAGAAACTAACACACCATTGTAAAGCAATTATACTCCAATAAAGATGTTAAAAAATATAATAATAATATGGTAAAGCCTGTGTTTAGAAAGATATCTAATTATTTTTATAGTCAGACAACAACAACTACAATATATTTTTTTAAGAGGAATGAAAGATAGTTTCTGGAGCTTTATACTAGTAGACTAGAATAGAATGAAAGAAGAAAGTGAAGGCAAAGTATCCAGTTAAGCCTAAACTAACAGAATGGTATTGAGAATAAAGAAAAGAGGACAAATTCAGGGTTATTTTAGAGGTAGATTAATCAGATTTGATGCGTAGTGGGGTGGGAAAAAGTGAAAGATTAAGCTTTGGCAGCTTGGTGGATAGAAAACACAAGAAAAGGGGAGTTCCTTGGTGGTCTAGTAGTTAGGATTCGGCGCTTTCACTTCCGTGGCCTGGGTTCAATCCCTTTTCGGGGAACTGAGATCCCACAAGCCATGCGGCACAGTGCCCCCCTACCCTCGCCAAAAAAAAAACAAGAAAAGGAAAAAGAATAAGAGGAAGATAATGAATTCAGTTTTGGATACATTTAATGTGGGACTACCCTGGTGGTCCAATGGTTAAGACTCTGCTCTTCCACTGGGGCACAGGTTCGATCCTTGGTTGGGGAGCTAAGATCCTGCATGCCTCGTGCACTGCCAAAACAAAAAAAACCCAAACGGGCTTCCCTGGTGGCGCAGTGGTTGAGAGTCCGCCTGCCAATGCAGGGGACACGGGTTCGTGCCCCGGTCCGGGAAGATCCCACATGCGGCGGAGCTGCTGGGCCCGTGAGCCATGGCCGCTACGCCTGCACGTCCGGAGCCTGTGCTCCGCAACGGGAGAGGCCACAACACTGAGAGGCCCGCGTACCGCAAAAACAAAAACAAAAAACCCAAACATTTAGTGTGGTTCACCTATGGAGCATCCAGATGAATGTTTAAAAGTGAAAATAGGCATCTGAAGTACAACAGAAAGATTAGGGCTAGAGATAAAAATTTGGAGTGATCAGCATATGGTTGGTCATTGAAGTTTTGGAACTGGGTAAGATTTATGTGTCATTTTAAGAGACATTGGCAGAGTAAGAGTAACTAGCAAAAGACACATAGAAAGTGACCAAAAAAAGACTCTATTAGTCCATTCAGGCTGCTATAACAGAATACCATAAACTGGGTGGCTAATACACAACAGAAATTTATTTCTCACAGTTTTGGAGGCTGGAAAGTCCAGAATCGAGGCACCAGCAGATTCAGTGTATAGTGAGGGAAAGCATCCTGGTTCATAGAAGACTGTTTTTTGCCTTAACCTCATATGGCAGTAGGGACTAGGGAGCTCTAGGGGGTCCCTTTTTTAAGGGCATTAATCCCATTCATGAGGGCTCCACTCTCATGACCTAACCACCTCCCAAAGGCCCCACCTCCTAATACCATCATTTTGCGTGTTCGATTTCTACATATGAATTTGGAGGGACACAAACCTTCAGTCTACAGCAAAAACAAAATAAAATGTTTTTTTTAAAGATATCAAGTAAGAGGAAGTGCTCTATGTCAGAGGTCAGCAAATTTTTAGTAAAAAGGGCCAGGTAGTAAATATGTTAGGGCTTCCCTGGTGGCACAGTGGTTAGGAATCCACCTGCCAATGCAGGCGACATGGGTTCGAGCCCTGGTCTGGGAAGATCCCACATGTCGTGGAGCAACTAAGCCCGTGCACCACAACTACCGAGCCTGCGCTCTAGAGCCCTCGAGCCACAACTACTGAGCCCACGTGCCACAACTACTGGAGTCCGTGCTCTGCAACAAGACAAGCCACCGCAATGAGAAGCCCACACCGTGCAACGAAGAGTAGCCCCTGCTCGCCGCGCCTAGAGAAAGCCCACACACAGCAAAGAAGCACAGCAATGCAGCCAAAACTAAATAAATAAAACAAATAAATTTAAAAAAATTTTTTAAGTTATAAATATGTTAGTATTTGTAGGCCACATACAGTCTCTATCTCATAGTCTTCTTTTTTGTCATTGTTGCTTTTTATTTTATAGCCCTTTAAAAATGTAAAAGCCATTCTTAGCTTACAAAAGTCAAGAAAATTGTGCATTGGTCATATTTTGCCAGACTCGTGTTGAATGGTGTTAGATGCTTTAGAGAGGTCGATTGGTTAAAGAATGAAATGAGTGACAGGTTCAGCACCTAACACACAAACACAAAACATACATATATGTTATGTATATGTATATTTAAATATTTAAGAAATGCTTTCTGGGCTTCCCTGGTGGCGCAGTGGTTGAGAGTCCACCTGCCGATGCAGAGGACACAGGTTCGTGCCCCAGTCCAGGAAGATCCCATATGTTGTGGAGCGGCTGGGCCCGTGAGCCATGGCCACTGAGCCTGTGCGTCCGGAGCCTATGCTCCGCAACGGGAGAGGCCACAACAGTGAGAGGCCCGCGTACCACAAAAAAAAGAAATGCTTTCTTTTATTCTAAGACTTTCCTAACATAACTTTCTTGAAAGATTAATTTTATTCCCCTCCAGATATGTGTTCTGAAACTGAACAAAATGAAAATGTTACCATTTCATGCTGATGTAGAGATTGGCCAGATTATAGAAATCCCCATTGCCATGTATCATGTAAATAAGGAAACCAAAGAGGCCATCGCGTTCACAGACTGCTCTCATTTATCCTTGGATTTGAACATGGATAAGCAAGGAGTCTTCACTCTTCTCAAAGAAGGTAAGAGTAGGCTTTTTATTTTTTCCTTTCTTTGTCTTTGAATTAAAGGACCAATCAACAATTCAGAAACTATGAATTACAGTCTAAATTCACACATTGGGGATTCCCTAGTGGTCCAGTGGTAGGGACACTGGGCTTTCACTGCCAAGGGCCCGGTTTCAGTCCCTGGTCGGGGAACTAAGATCCCACGAACCGCGCGGTGTGGCCAAAAAAATTAAAAATTAAATTTAGATATTACCTTTCTTTATAATACTTTTATTTATTCTGTCAACTGCCTGTATTAGGTGTTACAATATGATGTAGAAACAAAGGCACAAAAATTGAATAACATGTCCAGGGTTCATTGTGGCCAGACAATATCAGTTTTTAGTCATATTAAAGGCTTCTCTTTCCAGCCTCAAGCTCTTCTTTCTTTCTTTCTTTCGTTCTTTCTTTCTTTAATATATGTACTACACCTCTTTCTAAGAGGACTGTATTGCCATTTAATGTCTGTATATATTAAATTTATTCTGAAAAAGAAAATACCTTTTTAATAAGAAAAGAATATGAATAAACTATCCATATGGATCAATATCATTTACCATTATGGAACTTCATATTTTATCCTGATCACCACTGTTTTTTCATCAATAATAATGACAGTAGTACCATCTAACATTTGTTTAGCATTTCTATTTCATAGGCTCTGTTCTGAATACTTTTCATATACTAACTCATTTAATTCTCACAATACATCTATAAGGTTGATATCAACTTGGACTTCTCTTTTGCCCTTGTTAATTATACTATACAATATCTCTCACCTCTCCTCTGTTCTTAGGCTGTCTCTCCCCATTTTTAGGCCCTCATTATCTCTCACTGAGAATTTAACGATATCCTCCTAACTGTTCTTGCCTTTGATAATCATGGCTACCAGATAGACCTTCATGAAGCTCAATTTCAAAATTAATTTTCCTGCTCAAAAATTTTGAGAGGTGGACTTCCCTGGTGGCGCGCTGGTTAAGAATCTGCCTGCCAATGCAGGGGACACGGGTTCGAGCCCTGGTCCGGGAAGATCCCACATGCCGTGGAGCAAGTAAGCCTGTGTGCCACAACTACTGAGCCTGCGCTCTAGAGCCCGCAAGCCACAACTACTGAGCCCACATGCCACGACTACTGAAGCCTGCGCACCTAGAGCCTGTGCTCCGCAACAAGAGAAGCAACCACAATGAGAAGCCCCCGCACCGCAACAAAGAGTAGCCCCTGCTCGCCACAACTAGAGAAAGCCCGTGCACAGCAACAAAGACCCAAAACAGCCAAAAATAAAAATTAATTAATTAATTAATTATTTTAAAAAGTATACAATTCAATTAAAAAAAAAAATTTGAGAGGCTTCTCCCTGCCCGTGGACAACAGCCAAAATCCTTTTAGTTTAGTATTAAAGGCCCTCTACAGTGTAACCCAACCTACTTTTTGGAGCTTCATGCTTTGGCTTCATGTATGGCTCTAGCTAAACTAACTACTTTAGTTAAAATTTCCCATAAATCTCTTTCATATACTCATTTGTATCTCATTTATATTTCTATCTTTGTTCATTTATTTGTCAGCTTAATATACTCTCTTCTGCATATCTAAACCTTTCTTGATCTCTCCAGCTAAAAGTAATCATTCTGTTTTCTAGACTTCTATAATGCTTATCATTTTCTACTAATAGTTTAATTTATGTAAATGTTCACCCTCCCCTTCTAAACTATATATGCCTTGAGGTCAGGATCTTTGCTCATATTTGTATCCTCACCATACATAGAACTGTGTCTTACATGATATATATCTGTTAATAGAAGGAACATTATTTTATATCAACTTAATATAAAAAATTGGGGTCTAGTAGTGTGTGAGATTAAGAATTTTTTAAAATATTAAAATTCTTGTATTTCTATAGACTGATTTCCTTGAGGACCGATGGCTTATTACCCTACTGAAGTCAAGGTTTTTGATTTGCAGGTATTCAAAGACCAGGACCAACACACTGTTCCAGTGTACATATAGCAGCCAAATCTCTGGGCCATACTTTGGTAACAGTTAGTGTGACTGAATATGAAGAGTATTTGGAGAGCAGTGCCACATTTGCTGCTTATGAACCCCTAAAGGTGAGATATTTCACGCTAAAGAACTGCCATATCTTTTCATGGACCCCACCATGTCCACTTGGGGGCTTCCTACCTATCTGTGATCTCTATTAAAGATCAGTGATATTTATGTTCTCTTTACTTACCACTCTCTTGTTTTTAGACCCACAACTCCCTCATCAAATCTGAGTATCAGGGAGTTTATGCTATCATGTTTCAGCCACAGGACTATTTATAAGTTGTATCAGCAAGTTTTATTATTTATTTATTTGGGGTGGGGCTGTGTCGGCTCTTAGTTGTGGTACATGGGCTCTTTGTTGCAGTGTACAGGCTTCTCTCTAGTTGTGGTACGCCAGCTTCTCTCT
Organism: Lagenorhynchus albirostris; assembly: GCF_949774975.1. Lineage (NCBI taxonomy): Eukaryota > Metazoa > Chordata > Mammalia > Artiodactyla > Delphinidae > Lagenorhynchus > Lagenorhynchus albirostris. The sequence continues at coordinate 75,097,906 of NC_083096.1, forward strand.
AGTTGTGGCGGGTGGCACGCGCGGGTTTATTTGCGCCGCGGCATGTGGGATCTTAGTTCCCCAAACAGGGATCAAACCCGTGTCCCCTGCATTGGAAGGCGGATTCTTTTTTTTTTTTTTAAATAAATGTATTTATTTATTTTTGGCTGCCTTGGGTCTTTGTTGCTGTGTGCGGGCTTTCTCTAGTTGTGGTGAGTGGGGGCTACTCTTCATTGTGGTGCGCGGGCTTCTCATCGTGGTGGCTTCTGTTATTGCAGAGAACGGGCTCTGGGGCGCACGGGCTTCAGTAGTTGTGGCACGCGGGCTCAGCAGTTGTGACTCTTGGGCTCTAGAGCGCAGGCTCAGTAGTTGTGGCATGTGGGATCTTCCCAGACCAGGGCTCGAACTCGTGTCCCCTGCATTGGCAGGCGGATTCTTAGCCACTGTGCCACCAGGGAAGCCCCTGGAAGGCAGATTCTTTACCACTGGACCACCAGGGAAGTCCCAACAAGTTTTAGATATTTTGCTTTCTTTCCTCTTTTTTTTCTCTTTTTTACTGAGATATAAAAAACATATAGTAAAGTACACTAATCTTAAGGTACTATTTTTTTTGTTTGTTTGGCTGCACCAGGTCTTAGTTGCAGGATCTTTAGTTGCGGCACGCGAACTCTTAGTTGCAGCATGTGGAATCTAGTTCCCTGACCAGGGATCAAACCCGGGCCCCCTGCATTGGGAACGCGGAGTCTTAGCCACTGGACCACCAGGGAAGTCTCTTAAGGGACTGTTTGAATTTTCACATATGTACGTATCTTTGTAACACCACCTGGAAGAAGATATAGAATATTAGTATACTCTCTTTTGAAGAACTCTGAAAGAAAACCTTCCACCCTAGGGAGGGAAGTCAATCATCTTTTACCCTTTATACTTACAAATTTTCAGCACAACAGTCATCATTTTGGCCCCCAAGGATTGGTCCATTATAATTGGGATATTACGACAGGTGGCAGTTCAAAATAAAAGTAGATAGGGACTTCCCTGGTGGTCCAGTGGGTAGGACTCCATGCTCCCAATGCAGGGGGCCCAGATTCAATCCCTGGTCTGGGAACTAGATCCCCACATGCATGCCATAACTAAGAAGTCCACATGCTGCAACTGAAGATCCCGCACGCCGCAACGAAGATCCTGCGTGCTGCAACTAAGAGCAGCCTAAATAAGTAAATAAATAATTTTAAAAATAAAAAGATAAAAGTAGATAGAGGGGTTCCCTGGTGGCGCAGTGGTTGAGAGTCCACCTGCTGATGCAGGGGACACGGGTTCGTGCCCTGGTCCGGGAAGATCCCACATGCCGGGGAGCGGCTAGGCCTGTGAGCCATGGCCGCTGAGCCTGTGCGTCCGGAGCCTGTGCTCCGCAACAGGAGAGGCCACAACAGTGAGAGGCCCGCGTACCGCAAAAAAAAAAAAAAAAAAAAAAGTAGATAGAGCCTGGCATACTTTCTATATATTTGAGTCCTTCAGGAGCTAAAATTGATGTCTAGGGGCTTCGCTGGTGGCACAGTGGTTAAGAATCCACCTGCTGATGCAGGGGACACGGGTTTGAGCCCTGGTCCGGGAAGATCCCACATGCCGCAGAGCAACTAAGCCTGTGAGCCACAAGTGTTGAGCCTGCGCTCTATAGCCTGTGAGCCACAACTACTGAAGCCCGCGCGCCTAGAGCCTGTTCTCGTCAACAAGAGAAGCCACCGCAATGAGAAGCCCGCGCACCGCAACGAAGAGTAGCCCCCACTCGCCGCAACCAGAGAAAAGCCCGCACGCAGCAACGAAGACCCAACCCAGCCAAAAATAATAGAAAGTAAAATAAAATTTTAAAAATAAACAACAAAAAAAATTGATGTCTACAAGTTCCTGCTGATACATATTGACAAATACTGACTCAGTGCCTCTTAGGATGAGGAGGCATCCACAGGGAAAAAGTTGTCAATGAAAGAAGCAAGGTAAGCTATTAATATTAAAAAGATAACTTGTTCATTAATATTTGCATTTTGGGCTTCCCTGGTGGCGCAGTGGTTGAGAGTCCACCTGCCGATACAGGGGACACGGGTTTGTGCCCCGGTCCGGGAAGATCCCACGCGCCACGGAGCGGCTGGGCCTGTGAGCCGTGAACGTTGGGCCTGCGCGTCCGGAGCCTGTGCTCTGCAACGCGAGAGGCCACAGCAGTGAGAGGCCTGCGTACCAAAAAAAAAAAAAAATATATATATATATATATATATATATTTGCATTTTAAGTTGGCCTCATTGTACATTGTGCAGCCTAAGTATTAAACATATGGTTTGAGCATATTTCACTCATTCTCTTAGTGGATGAATCATCCTACTTGCCTAATTAAGTGAAAGTGCTAGGCTGCAACCCCTGGTCATTTCATGAGGTTTTTTCTTAGTTTTATCATTATCCTTACCCTAATTTTATATTTATTGAATGTCCCACAAATCAGATCTCCCCTGAATGAAAACTATCCTTAAAGGAAAGGAAGTAAGATGATGATTTTCTTTTTCTACCTAGTACTTTGGTCATGTATCTTTTTCTTTAGCTGCTGAAAAATATATGTATGTTTTACTTTTGCTATCAATCTTATGTTTCGGTACATGGTATATAGTTCTCAATTTGTCCTTTTATACATCATTTCAATTCAGTTGATCTGATTAATTTTGGACTATATACGTCTAGGAAAAAGGAATAACTCCAGTTTTGCTTTCTCAGAAAGCCTTCCATGAAGCCTCTGACTAGTTTAATTTCTTCTATTTGAGGCTTGTTTGGCACTCTGTACTGTGCTTTTTTGTAACACTCATTATACTTTTTACCTACTTCAAATCTGTCTTTTCCAGACTATTAGCTCCACCGTGAGGCAGGACCTTATTTTGGCTTTCTATTACTGTATCACCAGTGGGCCATCAATGAATATTTGTTAAATTGAATTATATATACATTTTTAAGAGAATACTGCCATTAGACATAGGAATGTTTAATGTTAATAGTATTCAATATTAAATGTGATTGACTAGTTCAGGAAAGAAATATTAAAACATGGTTTGCTTACATTTTCAGAACGATTGCTTCAACTCCATACTTCATTTTGTCACTTAGTCACTGTTGTAGACACTGTGTACCATACAAAAAAACCCCTACACTTTGAGAATACTTCATTCCCCAAAAACCAGTTTCCTCATCTATAAGTAGGATACAACTCCTCTGTTTACTGGAGTGAATAATACCTGTCTTGACTACCTCTTAGGTGAGAGTTCTTTGAGAAACAAATGAACTGTATAGATGTATTATTTTCATATTTTTAGGGCAGGAGTTCTTTGATACTTTAGTAAAATATCCATTTAAAATTCTTATGTAATATGGTGACAGATGGTACCTAGACTTATTGTGGTGACCATTTTGTAGTGTATAAAAATATCAAATCATTATGTTACACACCTGAGACAAGTGTAATATTATATGCCAGTTATACTTCAATTTTTTAAAAAAGAAAAATGAAAAATGTTTATGCACTTATTTATCAATACTTTTTATGTGCACAGCATTGTACTAAATCCCACTGAGGAAGAGAGATTCTTTCAAAAATTTGGGGTATAAGATACTCTTTTCTCTTAAGAAGTTTACATAACTAGACAGTGTAACAAGAATTATTAGATGTATATATATGAATATGTGACATATTTAAATAGCATTAGGGGATAAACAAGTATACAAATTAATGGTAGAGATAATTACTATAAGAGCTTAGAGGATGCAGACGTGGTTGTGGTCTGGAATGATTAGACATAAATTAATGGATTCTCTTGACACATGAGTTAGGCTGAATGATAGGTGGGATCTAAATTAGTACAGAGGTTGAGAAGCATTCCAAGTAAGAGGCATAACATATGTTTCCTAATTTGGGAATTAAGTCTAATGTCATTTACATTATAGTTATATAACCAGTTTTTCACTTTAGAAAACTGTTGAATTCTCTAACTAATCAGGGGTTAATTTCTTTAAATGTCATCAGGCTCTAAACCCTGTGGAAGTGGCACTGGTGACATGGCACTCTGTAAAGGAAATGATATTTGAAGGGGGCCCTCGTCCATGGATCTTGGAGCCCTCACGATTCTTTTTGGAGCTGAGCATGGAGAAGACAGAGAAAATTAGAATAACACAAGTCCGGCTGCCAGCTCAGAGAAAACAGAATCAGTACATCTATCGGGTCCTGTGCCTGGATTTAGGGGAACAAGTACGGAAATGATCTTTTTCTAACATTTCTTTTAGCAATAATACTCCAAATCTTTTGTACTTCTAGCCATTCCTTTTCAGATTCTAATGGATTTAGTTTATGTACTAGATGGGAAAATTCTAATTATTGATTAAAAGATCTTTTTTTTTTAAAGCTTACTATTCTTTAAATGTACACCAAAGGTTTTGGTTTACTCATCTGAGAATTCTAACAGTTCACCAACCAAATGGTTCAAGATTTTTTTGTAGTAGGGGGCTTATTTCAATCATTTTATCACTATAATTCATTTCCTGTTGCCTAGACTAGAGGATATATAGTTTTCCACCTCCAAAGAATGTGAGGAAGGGAAATTTAAAGTGTCATCTATGGTTATCAGTTTTGAAGAATGAGTTAGATCTGTGTTGATAAGAGTAATTAGTATATTGCCCTTTATCAGTTTAATTAGTTTTGATTATTTTTAGAGGTAGTGATGGCTTTATCCATAGCTGCACCCTGCTTCTACCAAAACCAGTAGCAAAGGTTTTCAGTTTGACCAGGATTGAGAATTTAAAGTATGACTATGAGGCATAGCCCAGCTAACCAGCCCCCAAGGAATCCATGTATGATTTTAACTTAATAAGAACTGTGCTATAATCAATTGAGCTTCATTTTAATATCTCTAGTGTACTGTATTGTATATATGACTAGCTATTAGTGATTTCAATCCTAATTACCCCCTTTTGAAGCTCTCTAGCTTCTTTTTGTTTTCACATTGTTATTCATTAGTATTTCCACCAGAAATGAGTTGAAACACAAATTAGTTTTTCCACTTTTTGCCAACTGGTAACAAAAGATTTGGTGGAGGAAAAGACTGAAGTAATTGGTCAGTTAGATTTTTTTAATGTTCCCTTTGTTTCTATGATACCCTTGTTTCTCTTAGCACAGATAATTAAGAACTATAGTGTCTTTAAGGGATTTGCCTGATTATAATGTCCAAAGGGACTCTATACTGGAATTTGAATAATTCGAACACGTTTAGATTGGCACAACTGACATCAAGTGTCTACCCACAATTATCTCTTGCCCTTGTGTTTTCTTAAAGATTCTGACATTCCAAATTGGAAATCATCCAGGTGTCCTGAACCCTAGTCCAGCTGTAGAAGTTGTGCAGGTACGCTTCATATGTGCCCACCCTGCCAGCATATCAGTAACTCCAGTATATAAGGTGCCAGCTGGTGCCCAGCCATGTCCTCTGCCACAGCATAACAAACAACTGGTGAGTACAGTGTCTCCAACTAATTTACATTTTCTCTAACCTGCTTTAAGATAAATGGTCTGAAATGTAGCTTTTGTCTTATTGAAGTTAAGGAAACTCTTTTATTTGTTATCCAATCTCTGATAGTGTCTGAGAAGTGGTGATTCAATTAGGTTAGAGTTGGCTATACTTAGTGACACTTAGTGACTTTGCTTGTTGTATTTAGGTACATAGTCAGCTTGTAACTATGACAATAGGCAATTGAGAACTCTCTAAATAACTTCCAAATTGGTTTGCTAGTATCCTTCCCTACTAAATCTTTTATTAGCATTATTAGTAACTTATAGGATTTACCTCTACTCCAAACCCATATGAAGAATAATGATAAGCAATAGCATAGCTAGAAGGTAGGCAACAGGAAATGAGGAATAAATGAGTTATCTAACCTAGAAACTAGAACATCAGACTATACACTAAATGAGGTTAACTGTGATTACAAGCATGGGAAAATAGAAGTCATTTCTTAGCCTTTGCAGAATAGAACAATCCATTAATTATTCCCATTTTACAGATGAAGAAACTGAGGATCCGAGAAGTTGAGTAATTTTCCCAAGGTCATAAAGCTAGAAAGTAGCATTTTCCATCTGACTCCAAAGCACACATTATTAACTTCCTTGCTATACTGCCTTTTTATTATAAAAGAACTTATGAGATGTTGCAGTTTAGGAACTCATTTTTTTTTCAGAACCAAATTCAACATTAAATACTATTATTTGAACTTTATAAATTATTCACTTTTTTAAAAAGCACTTAGATGGAGCAGAATAGAAGTTATCTCTATAATGGCATTGTCATTCAATATCTTTTTTTTCATTTGAAATAATTTAAATTTCCAGGAAAAGTACAACTTTTTTCCTGGAACCATTTAAGAGTAAGTTACAAACATGATCCTCCATACTTTAGTATTTATTTCTTTTTTTGTATTTGAGTATAATTCACATACCATAAAATTCACCTGTTTAAAAGTGTACAAGTAATATTGTTAACTAAGCTCTACTTCAATTTTAAAAAGTGTGCAAATCAGAGTTGTGCAACCATCACCACCATCTACCTTCAGAACATCTTCATTTCCCCAAAAAGAAACACCACACCCATTAGCAGTCACTTCCCACTTCCCCCTCCCCTAAGTCCCTGAAAACCACTAATATACTTTCTTTCTCTATAGATTTGCCTATTCTGGACACTTCATATAAATGGAATCATACAATATATGGTGTTTACATGTTGCTTCTTGCATTTAGCATGTTCTTAAGATTCATCCAGGTTGTAGAATGAATCACTACTGCATTATTTTTTTAAGGCTGAGTTCTGTTATATAGATATACTACATTTTGTTCATCCATTTGTCAGTTGATAGATATATGGGTGGTTCCCATTTTTTGGCTCTTATGAATAATGCTACAATGAACATTCATGCACAGATTTTTGTGTGAATATATTTTCAGCTCTCTTGAGTATATATTTAGGAGTGGAAGTGCTGGGTCATATGGTAACTCTATGTTTAGCTGTTTGAAGAACTTCCAGCTGTTTTCCAAAATGGCTACCTCATTTTACATTTTTGTTACCAACGTATGAGAATTCCAATTTCTCCACATTTGCCAATACTTGTTAATGTTTGTCATTTTGATTATGTCCTTTCTAATGTGTGAGAAGTGGCATGTTATAGTGGTTTTGATTTACATTTCTCAATGACTTATGACATTGTGCACCTTTCCATGTGCTTATTGGCCAGTTGTATATCTTCTTTGGAGAATGTCTATTCCAATCTTATGGGTTGTTCATCTTTTATTATTGTTATACAAGTTCTTCATGTATCCTAAATACAAGTCTTTTTGAGATATGTGATTTTCAAAACTTTTCTTCCATCTTATGGATTGTCTTTCACTTTCTTTTTTGATTGTTTTGCAATTTTTAATTGAAGTATATTTGATTTACAATGCTGTGTTAATTATTGCTGTACAGCAAAGTGACTCAGTTATACATATATATACATTCTTTTTTTAAAATTTTTTATTGGACATACATATGCATTCTTTTTCATATTCTTTTCCATTAAGGTTTATCACAGGATATTGAATATCGTTCCCTGTACTATACAGTAGGGCTTTCTTGTTTATCCATTCTATATATACCAGTTTGCATCTGCTAATCCCAAACTGCCAATCCATCCATCTCCCACCCCCTCCCCCTTGAAAACCACCAGTCTATTAAAAATATGGAATGCTTCACGAATTTGCAGGTCAGCCTTGTGCAAGGGCTATGCTAATCTTCTCTGTATCATTCCAATTTTAGTATATGTGCTGCTGAAGCGAGTACTTTCACTTTCTTTTTTTAAACTTTCACTTTCTTGATGGTGTATTTTGAAGCACAAAAGGTTTTATTTAACAATATCCAATTCATCACTTCTGTTGTTGTTTTTGTTTGTATTTTTGATGTTATATCTAAGAAACCATTGTCTAATCCAAGGGCATGAGTATTTACGCTTTTGACTTCTAAGAGTTTTGTAGTTTTAGTCCTTACATTTAGGCCTCTAATCCATTTTGAGTTTATTTTTGTATATCGTGTGAAGTTGGAGTCCATCTTCATTCTTTTGCATGTGGATATCCAGTTGATCCAGCACCATCTATTAAAAAGATTATTCCTTCTCCTTTGAATCATCTTGGCACTCTTGTTGAAAATCTACTAACCATAAATGTGAGGATTTATTCCTGGGCTCACAAATCTCTTCAATTAATCCATACGTCTGTCCTTATGCCAGTACCATACTATCTTGATTACTGTAGCTTTGTGGTAAGTTTTGAAATTGGGAAGTATGTGTCCTCCAACTCTATTCTTCTTTTTCAATATTGTTTTGGCTATTCTGAGTCCCTTGCATTTGCATATGAATTTTAGGATTCCTTTGTCAATTTCTGCAAAGAAACTAGCAGGGTTTTTTTGTTTGTTTTTTCGGTTTTATTGCAGTACGTGGGCCTTTTAATGCTGTGGCCTCTCCCATTGTGGAGCACAGGCTCCGGACGCGCAGGCTCAGTGGCCATGGCTCACGGGCCTAGCCGCTCCGTGGCATGTGGGATCTTCCTGGACCGGGGCACGAACCCGTGTCCCCTGCATTGGCAGGCGGACTCTCAACCACTGCGCCACCAGGGAAGCCCCTAGCAGGGGTTTTGACAGGAATTTCATTGAATCTGTAGATTCATTTGGAGAGCATTACCATCTTAACAATATTGTCTTCTGATTCATTTATTTAGGGTTTCTTTAATTTCATTCAACAATTTTTGTAGTTTAGAGCAGTGGTCCCAAGCTTTTTGGCACCAGGGACTGGTTTTGTGGAAGACAATTTTTCCACAGATGGGGTTGAGAGGGTGTGTGGGGGGATGTTTCAGGCAGTAATGTGAGCGATGGTTCAGGTGGTAACGTGAGCGATGGGGAGCGGCAGATGAAGTTTTGCTCCCTTGCCCGCCTCTCACCTCCTGCTGTGTGGTCCGGTTCCAAACAGGCCGCGGACCGGTACTGGTCCGTGGCCCAGGGGTTGGGAACACCTGGTTTAAAGTAGACACTTGCACTCCTTTTGTTAGACTTATTCCTAAATATTTTATTCTTTTTGATGCTATCATAAAGATAATTATTTATTTCATTTTCAGATTGTTGCTCTTGTATAGAAATACAGCTGATTTTTGCATGTTAATCTTGTATCTTACAACACTGCTGACCTCATTTATTAGATCTAATAGTTTTTTTGGTGGGTTCCTTAGGGTTTTCTATACACAAGATAATGTCATCTGAAAATAGAGACAGTCAGACTTCTCCCTTTCCAATCTGGATGCCTTCTTTTTGTCTTCTTGACTAGTTTCCCTAGCTAGAACCCCCAGCACAATGTTCAGTAGAAGTGGCAAGGACAGACATCTTATCTTATACCTGATCTTAGGGGCAAAGCTTCCAATCTATAACTATTAAGTATGATATTGGATGTGGATTTTTCATAGATGCCCTATATAGGTTGAGGAAGTTTAGTCTGTGGAATGTTTTTATCACCAAAGAGTTTCACGTTTTGTTCAATGTTCTTTCTGTATCTGTTGAGATGATTGTGTGTTTTTCTCCCTTTTATTCTATTAATATGGTGTGTTACATTGATTGATTTTCATGTGTTGAACCAACCCTGCATTCCTGGGATAAATTCCACTTGTTTATCCTGTATAAACCTTTTTATATACTCCTTCAGCTTGCTAGTATTTGGTAGAGGATTTTTGCATCTATATTCAGAAGAGATTTTAATCTGTAGTTTTACTTTCTTGTGGTATCTTTGGTTTGGTATCAGAGTAATACTGGCCTCACAGAATGAGTTGGGGAGTATTAACTTCCCTTCTACTTGTTTGAAGAGTTTGTGAAGAATTGGTATTCATTACTCTTTAAACATTTGGTACAATTCACCAGTGAAGCTATCTGGGCCTAGGATTTTTGTTGTGGGATGTTGTGTTGTTTTTTTAAATTACTTATTCAATCTCTTTACTTGTTACAGATCTAGTCAGATTTTTTATTTCTTATTGAGTCAGTTTTGCTTGCTTGTATATTTTGAATTTTCCTATTTCATTTAGGCTTCATTTAGGTCCTCAGAGTTTTGGTGTCCAGAACTTTTATAGGGGTTTTATTACATAAACATGATTATTAAATCATTGACCACATGTTTAAACTTGACTTCTAACCCCCCTCCCCTCCCTGGAGGTCAGGTTGGTATCACCTGGCTCAAAGTCCCATCACTATAATCACATGGCTGGTTTTTCTAGCATGACCAGCCCCCATCCTGAGTCACCTTATAAGTATAAACTCAACTGTGATCCAAGGAGTCCATCATGAATAACAGATACACTCCTATCACTCAGGAAATTCCAAGGGTTTAGGGTTGCTTCTCAAGAACTGGGGACAAAGACCAGCCAATTTCTTTTATTTATTTATTTATTTATTTATGGCTGCATTGGGTCTTCGTTGCTGCACGCGGGCTTTCTCTACTTGCAGCGAGTAGGGGCTACTCTTCATTGTGGTGCATAGGCTTCTCATTGTGGTGGCTTCTCTTGTTGCGGAGCATGGGCTCTAGGCATGCAGACTTCAGTAGTTGTGGCATGCGGGCTCAGTAGTCGTGGACATGGGCTCTAGAGCACAGGCTCAGTAGTTGTGGCTCATGGGCTACTTGCTCCACGGCATGTGGGATCTTCCCGGACCAGGGCACAAACCCATGTCCCCTGCATTGGCAGGTGGATTCTTAACCACTGCGCCACCAGGGAAGTCTGTCAAGATCAAATTTAGATCAAAAATTTAAAACAGGTATAAAAGACGTTCTGGGGGACATTTGGGGAAATTGAAATATTGACTATACAGTATGTAACACTGAATTAATGTTAATATTCTTATGTGTGATAATGTAGTTTTTGCTACTCATTCTTAGGAAATGCATGCTGAAATATTTAGGGGTAAAGTGCCATGATACCTAAATCATTTGGAAAAAAAAAAAGACACACACACATACAAATACGGACACAGAGAGTATGAAAGTAGAGGGAGAGATAGAGAAAGCAAATGGTGGATTGAGATGAAGTATATATAGGTATTCACTCTACCATTCTTTTATGGTATTCACTATACCATATCTGTACCTTTGAAAACTGTCAAAGAAAAAATATTGGGAGAAAACATGATCCCTGGCTTCAGGAATATCTTACCACCTCTTAAACTATTGTTTCTTTTCTTTTTTTACTTTTTATTTTAATACAGATTCCTGTATCAAGCCTGAGAGACACAGTCCTGGAACTGGTAGTGTTTGATCAACACAGGAGAAAGTTTGATAATTTCAGTTCACTGATGCTAGAATGGAAATCCTCAAATGAAACACTAGCTCATTTTGAAAATTACAATTCAATGGAGATGGTAGCAAAGGATGATGGCAGTGGGCAGACCCGGCTACATGGTATTGTAAATATTTATGAATCCTTTCATATATCTACTAAATGGTTCTGCACTAAATATTTCCTTGTGGGTGACAGTCTATTTATCCTGTCTCACCTTTCACCTTTGATCTTCGTATTTTTTAGAAAACATAAAGGTAGATTCCCTTGTTTGCAAAGCTAGGGCCTAGAGTCCAACGTTTCTCACAAGAACACAAAATTAATTTTAAAATGTATTGGTTACCTATTATTTACCTAAAACTTTGGAAATATTATTCATTTGTTAGGCTGTGTTTATTGAGTGGCTACTACATGTAAAGCCCTCTGTTAGGTACTTGGAGATATAATGGTAAATGAGACACTCACAGCTTTTGCCCTCATAGACTTACAGTCCAGTTGGGGAAACTGGACTTTAAACATTACATTGTGTTAGGTGTTTTGAAGGGCAAATATGGGATTCATTAAGAGCTTATAACAGGAGAACCTAACCTAGTTTAGATCAGAGAAGACTGCCCTAAGAAAGTTGCATGTACTCTGAGACCTGAAGAGATGGCAGAAAGAGGAAATAGAGAGAATGAACTAAATAAGTGAAGTGAGACTGACTTAGAGACGGGGCAAGAGGCGCAAGATGAGGTTCTAAGAGGGCAACAAGCCCTCAGGGGCAGTAGCCCATCAAGCCTTTGCTTGTATCACATTTGCTGAGGTCCTATTCTCCAAAGCAAGTCACCTGGCCAAAACCAGAGTCAAGGTAGGCCAGGACTACTCAAGAGCATGGATACCACCAGGCATGATTCACCACAAGACATTAATATAACAATCTAGGGCTTCCCTGGTGGCTCAGTGGTTGAGAGTCCGCCTGCCGATGCAGGGGACGCGGGTTCGTGCCCCGGTCCGGGAAGATCCCACGTGCTGTGGAGCGGCTGGGCCCGTGAGCCGTGGCCACTGAGCCTGTGCGTCCGGAGCCTGTTGCTCTGCAACAGGAGAGGCCACAACAGTGAGAGGCCCACGTACCGCAAAAAATAAAAAAATAAAAAAATAAAAAATAACAATCTACCACAAATCAATCCCAAAAGTAAAGAAGACAGTGGCATAAAGGGTAACTTTTAGGTTTCTGGTATGAGTATTTGGTAACTATTCTTCTCTTCTCACTTTTTATTTTATATCGGAGTATAGTTGATTAATAATGTGTTAGTTTCAGGTGTACAGCAGAGTGATTTAGTTATACATATACATGTGTCTGTTCTTTTTCAAATTCTTTTCCCATTTAGATAACTATTCAATTCAATAAGAAACATTAAAGAAATAAGATTTAAGCTTTCCCTTACCCACAGGGAGTTTATACTCAGGACAAGTTTAAGGGCTTAACTAGAGAGTATGATAACATAATATTAATATGTATATGATACTATAACACCAGAATACCAATAATATGATACAGTTAATGTAAAAAGTGGTAGGGAAGAAAGAGATGCTCCTTATATCTGTAACAATCAATCACCAAATACCATCCATTTTATTTTCTAAAGGTTTTCTCTCTTCCTCTCTAACTTTATCACTAATGTCCTCATAACCTCTATCCTACATCACCATAGTAGCCTCCTAACTGATCTCAATGTGTCTCTCCTACCCTCTAATCCACCCTCCATACTACTGTCCAGAATGATCTTTCTTTTCTTTTTAAAAAAAATTTATTTATTTATTTATTTTGGCTGCTCCGGATCTTAGTTGCGGCATGTGGGATCTTTAGTTGCAACATGTGGACTCTTAGTTGTGGCATGCAAACTCTTAGTTGAGGCATGCATGTAGGATCTAGTTCCCTGACCAGGGATCGAACCCGGGCCCCCTGCATTGGGAGCACAGAGTATTGCCCACTGGACCACCACGGAAGTCCCCAGAACAATCTTTCTAAAATACAAATCTGGGGACTTCCCTGGTGGTCCAGTGGTAAAGAATCTGCCTTACAATGCAGGGAACGTGGGTTCAATCCCTGGTCAGGGAACTAAGATCCCACATGCTGCAGGGTAACTAAGCCCGCAGTGACACGCATTGTCATTGTGTCTTTCTGGATAAAGTTCATATGTTGCAGCTTAACATACCGACCCCTGCCTACTTCTTTGGCTTCACTTCTTATTACCACCCACATGTATTCTACATTTTTCTCATACTCAACAATTTTAGATCCTTAACCATGAAAAGGCTTGTCATACCTCTTTCCTTTGCATATGTTTTATTTTCTCTTTACTTGCATCTTCACTAGGCTAAAATCTTCCTCTAGTAATCTAGGAGTTTTCTGTTCCTCTATATTCCCAATCTAAGGAGAATATTCCTTCTTTGTGTTCTTATATATTCTGTATTATGTGCTCTGTACATACTTCTATAATAGTACTTATCACACTGTATTGCAGTGGTTGGTTTACCTCTCAGCCACCCTCCTAAGCTGTGGGTTTCTTTGAAGGTAAGAACTGTGTTGTTTTCTTCTTCATCTCTGTATCCTAATTACTTGTCATAGTGCCTAGCATATAGTTAGGCCCTTAATAAATCTTTGTTGAATGAAAGAATGTAACATCATGAGAAAATGCTTTACAGTTTTATGCATGATCATCATGTGTTGAGGATAAAATAAGAGTTGTCCTAAGTAAAGTGGCACATTCATGTTAGTTAAATTAAAAAGAAAGAAAAAAGAATGAATGAGTAAAGCAGGATCAGATTATGGACAGCTTCAAGTACTAGTTTAAGTAGTTTGAATTGCTCTAATAAGGACTAGTTAGCGATTAAAAAAATTTTTTTTTTCATTTAAAATTTTTGAGTAAGGGACTGACATGACATTTACATACACAAAACAGATTAGAAGCATGAAAAGTCCCAAAGGACAATCTCTTTATTTCTCACTTTTATTTTTAAATCAAACAAATTTTCCCATACCCTCTTGTCAGCTTATTTTTGGACTCACAAACCATTAGAGCTGGAAAGAATTTTAGATTTTGTCTGTCCCAACCCCTCATTTAATAAAGGAACTGAGAAATAAAGTGATTGCCCAAGGTCACATAGGAATATAATTGCAGAGTCAGCATAGAACCCCAGTTTTCTGTTTCTTGTGTATTTCCTTATTCACTGTTTTTTGGGTTTGTTTTTGTTTTTCTCCCTGAAATAAAACACCATTTGGAAAAAATTAGGGCATATTTTTGGTTTTCTAGAGACACTTTTGTATTCTACATGTTATTGTTTCTCACAGGGTACTTTTTTGCATGTCTCCAGGTCAAAGAATCCTTAAAGTACATCAGATAAAAGGGACTGTACTCATTGGAGTCAATTTTGTGGGCTATTCAGAGAAGGAAAGTCCAAAGGTAAATGGAGACTATTATATAAAAAATATTAATTAACTGAAATTTAAGGCTCCTTAGAAGTCATTTATATAACTGATGTAAATCTGAGAACTATGCACCTCTATGAATCTGTTATCTTTGGCACTTGAAAGAGTACTGGAATCTTCACTCACTGAGCTGAGGAATTAAAAGTTTGTATTTACCTTTGTGGTTCTTATTACATTTCTAGGAACTTTCCAACTTGCCCAGATCTGCAGCTGTAGAGCTGCTCCTGGTAGATGATGTAACAGTATCGCCTGAGAATGCTACCATCTATAACCACCCTGATGTGAAGGTAGAAGCTATACGGGTCTAGCTAAATAGAATCATATTGGAGGGGAGAGGTTATTAAAATTAATAGTATAACAATAAAAAAGCTCACTTATGTGTTGAAAATCAGTGATTCACATATATAATGCATATATAATAATTATCCTTAGCAGTAATACTTTAATAGTCATATTTTGTCTTTTGTCCACTGACCGTAATCTTTTAATTTCATACTCTTTCTTAGGTAAGTAGAAGTTATTTTCTTTGAATTTTTTATAAACCAAAGGGAACAGAATATTGTTTGTCTGATTTTTCCATAGGAAATATTTAGCCTTGTGGAAGGATCTGGTTATTTTTTAGTCAACAGTAGTGAGCAAGACATTGCCACCATCACTTACCTGGAAGCAGAAAGCTCTGTCCAGGTGAGTTCTAGAGATATTCCCAGACTGATGGTCTCAGGTCAAAGCTCATTCTTAGGAGAATGATTGGAAAATTTTTATTGGGTGTCTCAAACTTTTTACAAAAAATAACATTTGTGGGCTTCCCTGGTGGCGCAGTGGTTGAGAGTCCGCCTGCCGAGGCAGGGGACGCGAGTTCGTGCCCCGCTCTGGGAAGATCCCACATGCCGCGGAGCGGCTGGGCCCGTGAGCCACGGCCGCTGAGCCTGCGCGTCCGGAGCCTGTGCTCCGCAACGGGAGAGGCCACAACACTGAGGGGTCCGCGTACCTCAAAAAAAACAAAACAAAACAAAACAAAACAAAACAAAACTGAAAAAATAACATTTGTGTCTTTTTCCTTTTTTAACCTACATCATAGATTCTTCAAGAAAAAAAGAGGGTTTTTTTGTTTGTTTTTTTCTGTAACTAGCTACAATATGTGGCAATTTTTGGCTCTGATTGAATGGAAACAGTGTAGGAGACATCTAATTATAAGATTTCCATTAAAAGAAGGTTAATTTTTATAAATTTAAAAGCACAGAACTGTGTGGATAGTTAGATATACTATTGACTTTATAATTTGAGTATATGGTATTTTCAGCCAGGACATGGCAACTTAAAATATTAAGCTGACTCCATAGTCAATATGCCAAGAGATTTGCTTTTAGTTGACTTGTAATAATAAAAAAATATATTATATTAACATATGTATTTATTTCCTTCAAAGAGCTCAAAGGAATGTAACTTACTGTAGTCATAATGTTGCTTTTTAAAAGAGGAGATTGAGGCCCTATGGGCAAAGCATGTGAAAAACCATGCTGCTGTGCAGGAGCTGTAGTACAAGAAGGAAAAACAAAGTATCAGTCCACCCAGTATTTTCTCTCCCTCCTTGTGATTGCATATAAATGTACATGATTTTCTTCCTGAATCCTTTCCCTGTTCATAATTAAGAAGCTGGATATGTATGTTGGATTCTGCTTGAAATCAATCAGTTTAAACTCTGCTCTTTATCAGTTAGTATTTGTTAAGGGTACATATTTTGCCACAAACTGAAACAACACTTTAAGGGTACATATTGTGCTATGCCTGAAACATATAATGTGACCTCTCAGAGTTCCCATCACAAAGAAAGTAAGATATTGTATTTTCCACTTTGGGTGGAAATAATTGCTATGATTATGCTTGGAGCATGTTTGCTTCTTTACCCAGCTACCATCTTCTTCCTTCTAGTTAGTTCCAGTACATCCAGGATTTCTCAGCTTGGAGGTCTATGACCTGTGTTTGGCTTTCTTGGGTCCAGCAATGGCTCACCTCACGGTGTCAGACATGCAAGAGCTGGAGCTTGATTTGATTGATAAGGTGAGAGATGTTTGCTTTCTCTCTTAAATGAAGCAGGCGTCATTCTCACTTGTTAGCATCACCTAATATAGTCTGTGCTCAGCTACCATGTGTGTATACCAGGCCCTTTGATGATATTAATGGAAATACCTGCCCTTAAAAAACACAATTCCAACACTAAACATGATGAAGATAAATAGAGTGTTAAAGCACAACTTAGGGACTTCCCTGGTGGTCCAGTGTTTAAGACTCCATGCTTCCAATGCAGTGGGTGTGGGTTCGATCCCTGGTCAGGGTACTAAGATCCCATGTGCCACAGGGCATGGCCAAAAAAAAAAAAAAAAAAAAAAAGTTAAAAAAAAAAGAACAACTTAAAAGAACAACTTAAAAGAATACACATAGATTAGGCTTACTAGATCAAAGGCTGACCAGGAACATTTAGCATGAAAAAAAGAGCTTGCCACCTCTAAGACTTAAACGGCCCTAGGTGAATGAGACATCTCTACTAAAATTACCTTTAAAAAATTATTTTTTTTAATTTTTGTTTTTTAACCACTAGGTTGAAATAGGTAAAGCTGTGTTAGCAACTGTGAGGGTTCTTGGCCCTTCCAAACGCCCGTTCCAAAATAAATACTTCAGGAATATGGAGCTCAAACTGCAGTTGGCTTCTGCCATTGTCACCCTGACGTGAGTACCATTTCAATACTCCTTTCTTGGGGACTTCCCTGGTGGTCCAGTGGTAAAGAATCCGCCTTAGGGACTTCCCTGGTGGTGCAGTGGTTAAGAATCCGCCTGCCAATGCAGGGGACACGGGTTTTATCTCTGGTCGGGGAATATCCCACATGCCGCGAAGCAACTAAGCCCGTGCGCCACAACTACTGAAGCCCGCGCACCTAGAGCCCGTGCTCCACAACAAGAGAAGCCACCTCAGTGAGAAGCCCACACACCGCAATGAAGAGTTGCCCCCTCTCGCTGCAACTAGAGAAAGCCCGCGCGCAGCAGTGAAGACCCAACACAGCCAAAAATAAATAAATAAATAAATTTATTTTAAAAACCAATCCGCCTTACAATGCAGGGGACGTGGATTAAATCCCTGGTCAGGGAACTAAGATCCCTCATGCCGCGGGGCAACTAAGTCCATGTGCCACAACTACTGAGCTTGTGTGCTTCAGCTAGAGAGCCTGCGTGCTGCAAACTACAGAGCCCACGCGCTCTGGAGCCTGTGTGCCACAACTGGAGAGAAGCCAGCGTGAAGATCCCGTTTGCCGCAACTAAGACCTGACGCAGCCACAAATAAATAAAATAAAATAAATAAATGATAAATAAATCTTTAAAAAATATACTTCTTTCTCCCTATGCTTAATACCACAAGAATATCCCTCCTGGTAGCCTGGTTAGCTCTCCCTTAGGTTATTTCAGATTTTCTTCTTTCCTTTTTTTGTAACGGTACCTTTCAGCCCATACTCTCTTCCCATATTCAGCTCTCTACAAAATACCCCTTCCAGATCCTCAGATGTCTTATTTTGGGCCTAAAATCATGTGTCTCATTAATATTTCCATTATATGAAACTTCTCCTTGGATGATATCCTTTGGGGGTGCTTCAGACTTGAGGACCTTTAAAAAATCTAGAAGTAGAGGCACTGGTATTGCCCTCTGCAAAAGGGAAGATACAGGAATTCTGAGGCAATTTAGCATTTGCAGTTTTGCCAGTCTATGTTTATATTGCTCTTATCCCTTTGGAGACCAAGGACAAATTTTTGCCCTTCAGGAGCCTTCTGCCATTGCTATGAACTTTGTCTTGACTCTGGAAGTCATTTTCTGGTAGTTCCTTCTAAGCTGAGTTAATATGAGCAGAAGATTGGGAATTCCCTGGTGGTCCAGTGATTAGGACTCTTCGCTTTCAGGGCCGTGGGCCCGGGTTCAATCCCTGGTCGGGGAACTAAGATCCCACAAGCTGCACCACATGGCCAAAAAAAAAAAAAGAAAAGAAAAGAAAGCAGAAAATGTTAAGCACCTTAGAAAGATGTATAACTGTCTACTCTTAAAACCAAATTTTTCTCACCTAGAAATTTGTGGGTCTTTGCAGGCTAATGGAGAAACAGGACGAATACTCTGAAAATTATATCCTTCGAGCTATCACTATTGGGCAAACCACACTTGTGGCTATTGCCAGGGACAAGATGGGGAGAAAATTCACGTCGGCTCCTCGGCAAATTGAAGTAAGGAAATTATCTCATCCAAAATTCATACTTCGTCTTCTTTATAAATTTTATAAATTTCCAGTGGTTAGGGCTCTGCGCTTTCACTGCTGAGGGCGCAGGTTCCATCCCTGGTCCGGGAAGTAAGATCCCTCAAGCTGTGAGGCATGTCCAAAAAAAGAAAAAAAGTAGAAAAGAAAGGTAATTGTAAATATAATCTTTTTTTATTTATTTTTTACATCTTTATTGGAGTATAATTGCTTTACAATGGTGTGTTAGTTTCTGCTTCATAACAAAGTGAATCAGTTATACATATACATATGTTCCCATATCTCTTCCCTCTTGCGTCTCCCTCCCACCCACCCTCCCTATCCCACCCCTCCAGGCGGTCACAAAGCACCTAGCTGATCTCCCTGTGCTATGCGGCTGCTTCCCACTAGCTATCTACCTTAACGTTTGGTAGTGTATATATGTCCATGCCTCTCTCTCGCTTTGTCACAGCTTACCCTTCCCGCTCCCCATATCCTCAAGTCCACTCTCAAGTAGGTCTGTGTCTTTATTCCTGTCTTACCCCTAGGTTCTTCATGACATTTTTTTTCCTTAAATTCCATATATATGTGTTAGCATACGGTATTTGTCTTTCTCTTTCTGACTTACTTCACTCTGTATGACAGACTCTAGGTCCATCCACCTCATTACAAATAGCTCAATTTCGTTTCTTTTTATGGCTGAGTAATATTCCATTGTATATATGTGCCACATCTTCTTTATCCATTCATCCGATGATGGACACTTAGGTTGTTTCCATCTCCAGGCTATTGTAAATAGAGCTGCAATGAACATTTTGGTACATGACTCTTTTTGAATTATGGTTTTCTCAGGGTATATGCCCAGTAGTGGGATTGCTGGGTCATATGGTAGTTCTATTTGTAGTTTTTTAAGGAACCTCCATACTGTTCTGCATAGTGGCTGTACCAATTCACATTCCCACCAGCAGTGCAAGAGTGTTCCCTCTTCTCCACACCCTCTCTAGCATTTATTGTTTCTAGATTTTTTGATGATGGCCATTCTGACTGGTGTGAGATGACATCTCATTGTGTAAATATAATCTTAATGACCACTTTTATTACAGTGAGTGGATACGTAATAACTTATTTAATCATTCTCACTTAAGTAATTTATAATTTTTTGCTATTATAAATAAAATTTGCATTTATAAATAAAATACATTTTTGTAT
The DNA here is from genome assembly GCF_949774975.1 of Lagenorhynchus albirostris. Taxonomy (NCBI): domain Eukaryota; kingdom Metazoa; phylum Chordata; class Mammalia; order Artiodactyla; family Delphinidae; genus Lagenorhynchus; species Lagenorhynchus albirostris. The sequence goes on from NC_083096.1 coordinate 75,118,227, forward strand.
ATAACTTCATTGTACATAATTAGGATTTTTTTCCTTAGAATAAGCTACGTGATCATTTACTATGAACCTGACTGTAGTTAATCACTGTTGTCCTTTTGGTTTTCTCCTTCAAGGTGTTTCCTCCATTCAGACTTGTTCCAGAGAAAATGACACTGATTCCAACTAATATGATGCAGGTGATCCAAAAGCCAGAAATGAGGCTTTCTCCCAATCCCACCTCTGCTCCACCCCAACACACACATACACATACACCTCTTCCTGTTGACCTTCCCTTGTCTACTCTCAGCCAAGTACAACAGGATTTGATAAAGAAGAAAATTAGTATTTTCTTTGTTCTATGAGAAACATGGTATGAACTAATTCTTGGAATCCCATGGATCATTTATAGCACTTCCATCTCATGTGCATTTGAGGTGATGTGGCATATGCTGGTTGGAAAGTGGGGGAAGATGAAAAAGTCGAGTTATTGGGACAAAAGGTTGGGAAAGGAGATGTGACTTCTCCCCAAGGTCCAGGCATTCACTGGTGTGTTTACATTCCAGGTAATGTCTGAAGGTGGCCCTCAGCCTCAATCTATCATTCACTTCTCCATCAGTAATCAGACCGTGGCTGTTGTTAATAGGAGGGGCCAAGTTACAGGGAAGGTAGTTGGCAGAGCTGTGGTCCATGGCACCATCCAGACAGTAAATGAAGATACTGGAAAAGTCATTGTGTTTTCCCAGGTATTGGTTCTTTGTTCTGCTCTGCTTCTACTCCTCCATCTGGGAATCACTGGGAGGTAGAGGAAGAAATAGTGATGGGGAGGGTGTCAACAGCCCAGGGAAGTCTTTTCAGTCCCCTCATTTGGTATTCTCTTAACCAGGCATGGGAAATATGTAATCTTCAGTGAAAAACCCACAGAGTATTGGCATTGTTATAAGACATAGTCCCTATACTTAAGGAATTGTTTCAAGAACAAATACAAAACAAACAAAAACAAACAAACAAAAAACCTATATCTATGGCATGTTTGTTGTTGTTGTTGAATGCCCCAAACAACAACAAAAAAACTAGTTATCATAAGCATCCACCCCACAGACACTTCCTCTTAGCCTAAGCTTGCTCTCCACCCTGTTGAGCAGGATGAAGTGCAGATTGAAGTTGTGCAGCTAAGGGCTGTTAGGATTCTTGCAGCTGCAACTCGACTCATCACAGCTACTGAGGTCAGTAGGATGGCTCTGTTCCGGGTTCATTACTTTGATAATGCCAGCTGGACAGGATGTATAGCACAAAACCACTCTTCATTTTCAGATGCCAGTTTATGTCATGGGAGTGACCAGTACCCAGACCCCTTTCTCCTTCAGCAATGCCAACCCTGGGCTCACATTCCATTGGTCCATGAGCAAAAGGGACGTATTGGATCTAGTGCCCAGGCATTCAGAGGTATAAACTTATCTGTTTATTATATTACCTTAGGGATCTTGATACTAAATTTATTTTATTTCATCATAAGTTTTAGACTAACTCACTTCTAAAGTACACAATATTATTACTTACTCTTTTTCCAATTGTTCTGTGAATGCTGGAAACCTGAAAATCATATGAAGAATCCAAATTTGAGTATTCAGATAATACTATATGATGTTTAACATACTTTGCTGGAAAGAGCTCTCAACAAAGCAATGCTTCCTTTGATGTATTTGTTGTTGTATAATGTTGTATTTGTGAGCAGATACTGTGTTACATGAATAACACATTATGAATATAAAGTATTTATACATAAAGTTTAAATATATAATCTTTCAACATGTTCAGACACAATTATATTAATAATCATGTTTGTAGTGCATGATGGGCAGTTGACATTAAGAAAGGTGGTTGCGGGCTTCCCTGGTGGCACAGTGGTTGAGAGTCCGCCTGCCGATGCAGGGGACACAGGTTCGTGCCCTGGTCTGGAAGATCCCACATGCCGCGGAGTGGCTGGGCCCGTGAGCCATGGCCGCTGAGCCTGCGCGTCCAGAGCCTGTGCTCCGCAACGGGAAAGGCCACAGCAGTGAGAGGCCCGCATACCGCAAAAAAAAAAAAAAAAAAAAAAGAAAGGTGGTTGCTGAGCACACTCCTGGGCCCACACTACTAGGAGCTGGGGAAGAACTGGAATCCTACCTTGAGCATGAAGGGTGCCATGGGTGTCATGGGGCTGTTGTGGGCCACCAACTGGCAGCTGATTCTGGACCTTATATCAATGGCAAATTTAAGAAGGACAATTAATTAAACTCCTCCACGGTTCCCTTTGGTGGTACCGGCTCCTCCCAATTCACCTGCTGGATCTGGAATGGCCAACGCCCTCAGGATGGCTATTGAGGAAATCCACACTGCAACATGAGTCTTTATGTTTTTTAAAATAGCTTTGATGTTTTTTGTTTTTTGTTTTTTTTTTGCGGTATGCGGGCCTCCCACTGTTGTGGCTTCTCCCGTTGCGGAGCACAGGCTCCGGATGCGCAGGCTCAGCGGCTATGGCTCCCGGGCCCAGTCGCTCTGCGGCATGTGGGATCTTCCCGGACCGGGGCACGAACCCGTGTCCCCTGCATCGGCAGGCGGACTCTCAACCACTGCGCCACCAGGGAAGCTCAGCTTTGATGTTTTAATACATATAGCACTAAACCTTACTCTGAAACCTGAAAAAGAAAAAAAAAAAAAAAAGAGGTGGATGCTACAAACTTTACCTACTTCACAACGTTGTTACTTGATCATCAGTTTAATGGAACCCACCCAAGATGGTCCAGGATCAGTGGCAGCCACTTAGGTCTGAGCTTTACCTTAGGAAGAAGGAACCTGGGGCCAAGGTACCCAGTAGGTCACAACTCAGTGCCCACAAAAACAAAGAATTAGACTTTGAGAGAGATCAGAGTGGTTACAGAAGCTAGAATTAGGTCATTTCTGGAGCCAGCTAAAAAGAAAAGTCTGGAAAAAATTTAAAATTTCCAATTTTCTTAAAATATCCTAGATCTGTAATCTAGGGAAACTCTAGTGGTTGAGTCTTCTATCTGTCATGGACTGCACAGAGCCTGGTTATACTTGGAACTGAGGAGAGATAGAACTGTACTTAGTTTGGTAGAGTTCTGCAGAAGGATTTGGCTTTTTTTCTTGAATAGCAAATAGGAATTGTGTGAAAGGAGGGGATGGCCTAGGTCTTAGCATCTATTCTACTTCTCCCTTCCTCTAATTTTCTTATCTAAATAATCACTCTAACGGAAGAAATGATTGAGAGCCATACAAAGATTTTCTTCCCCTGCCTTCGACCTCAATAGAAAGGTCTCTAATGCCCTACAAGGTAGACTTCCTGCACTGTGGTGTCACCATTTAGAAATTCACTTGGATTAAACAATTATAAACCACTCATTCTTTAGCATAAGACTTGCTTCCAGACAATTGATTGAAATCTGCACAAAGAGATGGGAATTTTTATGTAGGGGAGGAGGGAAAGGTGAATTTGGAACTTAGAACTCTGTATGAGTCAAGAGAGTGAAGGAAGGTCTTGAACGCTCCAGACAGCAAAAATGCAGAGGAGAGAGAACGTGAAATGAGTGCCAAAAAGGTAGGCAAGTGCCTACTTCAATATTTGCCTTAGGGGACTTCCCTGGTGGCACAGTGCTTAAGACTCCGCGCTCCCAATGCAGGGGGCCTGGGTTTGATCCCTGGTCCAGTAACTAGATCCCACATGCATGCTGCAACTAAGAGTTCGCATGCCATAACTAAGGAACTGGCGAGCTGCAATTAAGGAGCCCGCCTGCCACAACTAAGACCTGATAAACAAACAAACATAAATAAATAACATTTGCCTTGGTGTTGGCCCTCCCTTCCCTCTTACCAGAAATCTGTCAAGGCCTAATCCTTATCCAGTCTAGACTAGAATGGTGAGTGAAGCAAGTGAGGAAATGGTCAGCTAGTTTAACACAATCCTAAAACAACAGCTTCCCTTTCTTGTCCTCTTCCTTCCTTGCTACCACTCTGAACTCCAGGAGTAGATTACCTCACTTCTCTCATCTCAAGTTCTACTGTTTCAAGCTACTGAGGATACCCCTTCCTTCATTTCCATTCTTCTCCTATCAATGAATTGACTTCTTGCAAGATAAGAATTCTTGCATAGGAGTCTTTCCAGAATTAGTTGAGCACTGAACACAGAAGTTTACTTTAGGGGTGACTATGTTTCTGGGAATATGAAAATAAACCAATATGAAAATAAACCCTGGGGGAATTCTCTGGTGATCCAGTGGTTAGGACTTGGCACTTTCACTGCAGGGGCTCGGGTTCAATCCCTGGTTGGGGAACTAAGATCCCACAAGCCTCAAGGTGCAGAGGAAGGAAGGAAGGGAGGAATGAAGGAAGAGAAAGAAAGAAGGGAGGGAGGAAGGAGGGAGGGAAGGAAAGGAGGAAGGAAGGGGAGGGGAGGGGAGGGAAGGGAAGGGAAGGGAAGGGAAGGGAAGGGAAGGGAAGGGGAGGGAAGATAAGCCTGGAACTCTAATTTTTCTAGATAGCTATTTTCAACAAAGAGGGAAGGGCACAGTGTTTATTCATGAATATTTCTTAATCCTTCCCTTTACGGTCTAGGTTTTTCTACAACTCCCAGCAGAGAATAACTTTGCCATGGTTGTCCACACAAAAGCAGCTGGTCGGACCAGTATCAAAGTCACTGTCCGCTGTATGAACAGTTCCTCTGGGCAGTTTGAGGGGAATTTGTTGGAACTGTCTGATGAAGTTCAGATCCTGGTAAGGTCCCAAAGCTAAATCTTGTTTCTGTATATCAAGGAGAAGAAAGTTATATTCTCTTACCATCCATGAAGAGCTTAGTCTGTATAGAGATAGAGAAATTGCTAAAGGGATCTCTGGAATAGGCTTATGGTTTCTAGATCTTTGTTATTCCTGCTAATTGCTTCTATGAGCACTGACATTAGAAACTACAGCACATGCACTCCCCTCAACTCCCAACGCAGTGAATACAGTATATGAACACATAATAACTAAAGAGGAATTAATTTCTGATTTGTTCTGCCTAACACAGATATTATGATACAGTCCACTTAGCTATACTCACAGGTAGAATGAAATCCTATCCTAACTTCTGGTAAGGTATGAGAGTACAAATAGTTTCTACAGATGTTCTCAAGCTGAAAGCTACATGGCCCTATTGTTTTTAGAACTCAAAGAAAAACTGTTTTTTGTGTGGGGCAAATAAGTTTCTCTACCTCTGAATTTGGGACTAATTTTTTTTTCTTTCCTTTATTTTGGCTTTGGTTCCCTGATTCAGTAAGGGGTAGAGGAAAAAGCACTTTACCAGAAGGCAGAAGACCAGAATAGTGCCCTTGCTAATTAAATACTACAGGTTCTTCATTCTCAAATCTCTTTTCAGGTTATTAGAACTAAAATTAGAAATTTCAATGGGACTTCCCTTGTGGTGTAGTTAAGAATCCGCCTGCCAATGCAGGGGGCACAGGTTCGAGCCCTGGTCCGGGAGGATCCCACATGCCGCGGAGCAGCTGAGCCTGTGCGCCACAACTGCTGAGCCTGAGCTCTAGAGCCCACGAGCCACAAGTAGAGAAAGCCTGCACACAGCAACAAAGACCCAACACAGCCAAATATAAATAAGATAAATAAATTTATTTTAAAAAATTAGAAATTTCAAAATTATTTCATACCTAATATCTAAGTAATATAGGGGATGTGGTAAGTGTAAACTATGCCCAGTCCCTTGTAGTCAGAAGCAGGGCTAATATGAGGTTATATATTCTACACTACCTAAATAAGTTTTAAATGCGTGGCTCATTTTGGAAAGCAGAACTGTGGGACATTGGGCTAAATTGAAATTGGGCAGACTTGATTTGTAGTTGTCCATTTGTGAGTAAAGGTCATCATTTGTCTTTTCCGGAAATGAGGAAAACATCATTTTCTCATTCTAGGTGTTTGAAAAACTCCAACTTTTCTACCCAGAGTGCCAACCTGAACAAATTCTGATGCCCATGAATTCTCAGCTCAAACTCCATACCAACAGGTAAGGAGAATGGAGAAGAAGACAGGCCAGGATCCAACTTTACCCTCAGAGAAACACTGCACATGGAAAAAAAATTGCCTTCTAAGGTGATTTTTCTAACCTACAAATAATTTTTTTTAGTTGAAGTGAAATTCATATAACATAAAATTAAATTGTACAATTCACTGGCGTTTAGTACATACACAGTATTATACAACCATCACCTCTAGTTCCAAAACATTTTCATTACCACCAAAGGAGGCCCATACCCATTAAGCAGTCTCTCACCGTTCTCCCCTTCTCTCAGTCCCTAGCAATCACCTAATCAGCTGTCTCTGTGAATTTAAATATTGTGTATTTCATGTAAATGAAATCATACAATACGTGACCTTTTCTGTCGGCTTCTTGCAGTTAACATGTTTTCGAGGTTCATCCACATTGTAGCATGTATTGGTACTTCATTCCTTTTCATGACTGAATGATATTCCATTGTATGAATGTAACACATTGTTTACCCAGTCATCTGTTGGTGGACTTTGGTTTGTTTTCCCCTTTTAGCTATTGTGGACTTTGGTTTGTTTTCCCCTTTTAGCTATTGTGGATAGTGCTGCTATGAACATTCACGTACAAGTATTTGTTTGAATACAGTTGGCCCTTGGTATCCACCAGGGATTGGTTCCAGGACTCGCACTCCCACCAAAATCTGCAGATGCAAAAATCCAGTCTATAAAAATGGTGTAATATTTGCATATATGCACATCCTCCTGTATACTTTAAACTATTTCTAAATTACTTATAATACCTAATACAATGTAAACGTTATGTAAATAACTGCCAGTCCAAGGCAAGTTCAAATTTTGCTTTTTGGAACTTTTTGAAATTTTCAGCCTGTGCTTGGTTGAATCTGCAGATGCAAAACCGATGGATATGAAAAGCTGACTGTACCTGTTTTCAATTCTTTTAACCAAATAATTTTTTAATGATAAATATGTAATAGTATTTAATTTTTAAAGAGATAAGCATAATCCAAAGGCTGACTTTTACCTGAGGAAAAAATAACTACACAACATGGAGAATGGCAAGCAGTTTTCTCAGAGTACAGCTAACAGTAATCCTGGCAATCGCTACTCCTTTCTTTCTTGTCAAACAGAGCCCCCAAGAGATGCCATTTGCTCCGTTTATTCCCTAGGGTAGGGGCCGCCTTTGTGAGTTCCCGTGTTCTCAAGTGTTTCCCTAATTCATCTGTCATTGAGGAGGACGGTGAAGGGCTCCTGAAAGCTGGTTCCATTGCAGGTACTGCTGTGTTGGAAGTCACTTCTATAGAACCTTTTGGAGTCAACCAAACAACTGTAACTGGGGTTCAGGTGAGTTCAGGGACTTACTCAAAAAAATAAAAGGAATACCATGGCCTTAAGAGGCAGATTTCCTTTTTTAAGAACTAGAAACTTCTCTGGAAGTCAGAAATGAACTGTAAGATAAGAGGACAATCTTGACATGAACCATCAAATTAAAGTGGACTTTACAGTCCTTGTTATAAAAGAGATTAGCCTCAAATTGGTATGAATGTCTTCTGAGCAGATTTGGCAAAAGGGTTGGTGTGGGAGAAGCGTAGAACCATTGCTATCAAAATTAGGCTTTGTTTTTAGAATTTTTTTTTTAAAATTAGAAGAGACCTTAGAGGTAAGTTAGTCTAAAACAAACAAAAAAATGTTTTTTGTGTTAAAAATCTAGTATATTCCAGCTTCTGTGTTGCTCCTTTTACGTATATTATCTTTTTTAACTACCACAAAAACCCTATGAGATAGGCATTATTAGCCCTATTAAACTGATGATAAATATGAAACCTAGAATGATTAGATGAAGATATGAAATAATAAAGCTAGGATTCAAACCTGGACTTCCCTTACTGTATCACAGTTTATTTATCTCTTGCAGTGTGAAAACAAAATTTACAGTATTCTTGATAAATGATCAATTATTTAACAATAAATATTGACACTTGGCACAAAATAAGAAGAAATGCAGTCCTTTCCTCAAAAAGCTCCAGCTTCTTTTCACATTTCCACTGTTTTAGTAATTAAAAAGCCATTTCCTGTACTGTCATATTTCTTTTTCACTCTGTCATCTGAAATCAAGAGCTAACTATTTCCTACAAAAGAGGAACACCATTTTTATCATTGATTATAAGTCTCAGAATATGGTCTCAGCTCCTCTCCAATGCATCCTTCTCTGTACTAGTAGGTTTTGTCTCCCACAGGTAGCACCAGTGACATACCTGCGAATGAGCAGCCACCCCAAGCTATACACAGCTCAAGGAAGGACCCTATCAGCCTTTCCCTTGGGCATGTCTCTCACCTTCACTGTTCAGTTTTACAATAGCATTGGAGAGAAATTCCACACACACAATACCCAGCTTTATCTGGCTTTGAACAGGTATGGAAGGCAAAGGAATGGTGTTGACATTGTGGTAGACATCTTATTGATTAACCTGGTATTATCTAAAAGCTCCAATAAATTCCTCTCATATACTGCAGTTGGAATCTGATCTTTCTTTCTTTCATTAAGATGGGAAAAAAACAGAATTAGTTGTTCAATGAAGAAAAACTTCAGTATGTTTTGAATTTGACAAGTCCTAGTTCATACAAAGCTCCTGTAGGGAGCCAATTGGAGTATTATCAAAAAGCCATACTAAAAAAAAAAAAAAAAAAGAAGCCATACTGAAAAAACAATTTTTTTTAATTAAAAAAAAAAGCCTAGGGACTTCCCTGGTGGTCCAGTTAAGACACTGTGCTCCCAATGCAGGGGGCACAGGTTCGATCCCTGGTCAGGGAACTAGGTCCCACATGCCACAGCAAAGATCCCACGTGCTGCAACTAAGACCGGGCACAGCCAAATTAATTAATTAATTAATTAATAATGATTTTAAAAAAGCCTAGCTGGGCACTATATATATAAATGTAATAGACCTGATCCCTGGCCCTAGTTGCTTACTCTCCATTGTAGAACTCCATCTGAACTTTTGAGCTATTGAATATAAAATGTTGTGATAGGGTCTGCCTCCAGAACTGTTTCCTAACTATTGACTCTTTTCAGAGATTTCTACCTTTCATGTCTGCTTTCAGAGATGACCTGCTGCTTATTGGACCAGGGAATAGGAACTATACTTACATGGCTCAGGCTGTGAACAGAGGGGTGACACTTGTGAGGCTCTGGGACCAGAGACATCCCGGCATGGCAGATTATATTCCTGTTTCTGTAGAGCACGCCATCGAGCCAGACACCAAGCTTACCTTTGTCGGAGATGTCATCTGCTTCAGTACTCACCTCCTCAACCAGAATGGTTTGGATACCTTCCCTGTCTCAACCTCACAACTGACAGGATTAGAAAGCAACTCATCCCTTAGATGATTTTTTTTTTTTCCAAATTATCTAAAATCTAAGGGGCTCTCTGAGAAAGAAAATACTTTTGTGTGTTTTATTTTTCATGTTAACTGATAATTCTCAGTTTAGTGCCCATTTCTCTCCATAGCCAGCCAATTAAGAGGTCAGCCAGTAGTATTTACCAAGTGTCTACTGAATATATAGGCAGTGTAGAGTACTGTGCCTTCTCCTCCATTCCCAGCTTCTGAAGGAGGGTAACTGCTAAGCTGAACATCAGGAAAGGATGAAATAAAAGGAAAGGGCAATAAGGCTTTAGTTCTAAGAACCAATTGTGTGTACACTGTTTTGTGAGGCACATCTGAAGGCCTAACTTCTACATATACCATCACTGTAAGAAGGTTTGGCCTTGTACCAGGCTACACTATACTCTTGATCAGCAAAGCATTTCTGTTCTAAGAAGTACTACTGAGTTACAGAAAATCAGTCTTGGGTTAGGAAATGTGTGTTATATCTTTAGGCTTCCAGGTAGCATATCCCAAAATGGTATATACTGACTGGGTATATGCAACCAAATAATCCATCCAAGTAAGGCTGGCTGGGGTGCTATGTGGCTTGGGCTTTGCGTCCTCTTTGGGGAACTATGGATACATATGTTTGGGTAAAGTGATGTAATACTGGACATTAACTGTATATTTTGGACTTGATACAAAGCAAACTCTATTCAGCCTAGGTCAAATCCTCCAGTCCTGTAAAAGTTGACTTGTAAGCAACCACTACTTACTAACATGTAATCCATGGCCAGTGAGCTAACTGTGCTTACAATACCATGATTGTTAATCTTTTGTCAGTGAACCAGAGGCTTTTTTTACTCCCTTTTCCTAGGTTCTGTCAGGACTGTCCCTCTGTCTTCCATTCTGGAATTTTTTGGGCATCTCAAATCCATACCACTTTGGATGAGGAAGCAGAAGGGCCACATGCCAGGATCAGTAATCTAATCTAATATTTGACATTCCTCTGCCACCTTGGGACTTAAACCTAAGCAAACGAATCCTCTCTTCTGCCAGTTGACACTTGCTTGCAGTCTTCCTGCTGATATCAATCAGTAGGTCAAAGCAGATTCATCCTTAGCAGGGTCTATACAAAGTTTAATCAGAGTGTTATTCCTATGTGTAAAAGGCATTTTTCTTTTTCCTAAGGAGAACAGTTACATTCTCCAACTAAGTAGCTTCTTTTGTGATTGTGAAGGTCAGCAGTTCCTGTTTTATTTTGCTGGCATGACATACGAAGGGGAACCCGACATTAAGAAAACAACGTTAGGGACTTCCCTGGCGGTCCAGTGGTTAAGACCCTGCGCTTCCAATGCAGGGGGCCTGGGCTCGATCCCTGGTCGGGGAATTAAGATCCCACGTGCCACGTGACGTGGCCAAAAAAATTTTTTTTTAAAGAAAAAAAACAAAGTTACCCTCAAAGCTGGGTGCTCCTCCTGGGAAGGGATATGTATGCTTGAATGGTCTACTGACTTGGATTCTGAGTAAGGTTAGAGTGACCAATTTATATCATATCAAAGGTTGCAGCCAAGTGTTCTCTTGTTTTTTCCTAGGTGAACCCGGGATGTGGATGATTTCCGCTAATGACAATATTCTACAAACAGACATTGTCACTGGGGTAGGAGTGGCCAGGAGTCCAGGAATAGCAACAATTTTTCATGACATTCCAGGACTAGTGAAAACATATCGAGAGGTAAACCTAATGTTATGAGTTGAAGGGTTCATGGGAGTTCCCTGGTGGCTTCGTGGTTAGGATTCCAGGCTTTCACAGCCGTGGCCTGGGTTCAATCCCTGGTCAGTGAACTAAGATCCTGCAAGCCATGTGACGTGGCCAAAAAAAAAAGAGTTGAAGAGTCTAGAGTAACTATTTCAATATATGGGAATATGCATATAGAGAGCACATCCTATGAAAAGAAATACACTCACATATCAGATATAAAGCCAGCCAACAAACTTTACTGGAACATAAAGGTAAATCGTGATTAAGGTTCTTAACCAAAAGAATGACTAGTCTGATTTATAATTTAAAATATCACCATGAGGGAGTCCCTGGTGGCACAGTGGTTAAGAATCCTCCTGCCAATGCAGGGGACACGGGTTCGAGCCCTGGTCCGGGAAGATCCCACATGCCATGGAGCAACTAAGCCCATGCGCCACAACTACTGATCCTGTGCTCTAGAGCCCGCCAGCCACAACTACTGAGCCCGCATGCTGCAACTACTGAAGCCTGCATGCCTAGAGCCCGTGCTCCACAACAAAGAGAAGCCACCGCAATGAGAAGCCCGCGCATCATAATGAAGAGGAACCCCCGCTTGCCAGAGAAAGCCCACGCGCAGCAATAAAGACCCAACACAGCCAAAAATTAATTAATTTAAACATATATATATATATATATATATATATATATCACCATGGCTACTGGTTGGTACTAAACTGTAGGGGCAAGAGTAGGAGCTGAGGGCTACCCTGGTGCTCAGTGGTTAAGAATCTGCCTGCCAATGCAGGAGAAATGGGTTCGATCCCTGGCCTGGGAAGATCCCACATGCTGCAGAGCCCGTGTGCCACAACTACTGAGCCTGCGCTCTAGAGCCCGTGAGCCACAACTACTGAAGCCTGTGCGCCTAGAGCCTGTGCTCCGCAACAAGAGAAGCCACCAAAATGAGAAGCCTGCGCACCGCAACGAAGAGTAGCCCCCGCTCGCCACAACTAAAGAAAGCCCACACGCAGCAACAAAGACCCAACGCAGCCAAGAAACAAAGAAGAGTAGGAGCTGAGAGACAAGTTGGGAGGTTATAATTGCAGTAACGCAGCTGAGTATGATGGATCAGGGTGATAATAGAGGAGGTGGTAAAAAGTTGATCACATTCTAAATATATTTTATAGGTATAGTTGATACAATTTCCCAATAGATTACTATATGTAGAGTGTGAAAGAATCAAGAATGACTTAAGATTTTTGATTGAACAACTAAAAGGACAGAATTGCCATCAACTGAAATGCGTAAGACTGTAGGTGGAACAGTTTTGGAGAGAAGATCAGTTTTGGACATGTAAAGTTGGATGTCTATTAGATGTCAAATGGATGTGTTGAGGTAGCTAGATAGAAAAGTTCGAGAGTCATTGGCATAGATATTTAAAGCCATAAGATCGGACTCCCCTGGTGGTGCAGTGGTTAAGAATACACCTGCCAATGCAGGCGACACGGGTTCGAGCCCTGGTCCGGGAAGATCCTACATGCTGAGAAGCAACTAAGCCCATGCACCACAACTACTGAGCCTGCGCTCTAGAGCCTGCGTGCCACAACTACTGAGCCTGCGTGCCACAACTACTGAAGCCTGTGCGCCTAGAGCCCGTGTTCTGCAACAAGAGAAGCCACTGCAATGGAAGCCTGTGTGCTGCAACTACTGAGCCCACACGCCACAACTACGGAAGACCACAAGCTCTAGGGCCTGAGTGCCACAACTACTGAGCCCACATGCTGCAACTACTGAAGCCCGTGTGCCTAGAGCCTGTGCTCTACAACAAGAGAAGCCACTGCAATGAGAAGCCCATGCACCGCAACGAAGAGTAGCCCCCACTTGCCACAACTAGAGAAAGCCCACATAGAGCAAGAAAGACCCAACACAGCCAAAAAAAAAAAGCCATAAGATCATCAAGAGAATGAGTGTAAATAGAGAAGAGGTCCAAGGACTAAGTTCTGGGGACACTCCAATATTAAGAGCTCTGAAAGAAGAATAGGAACAAAAGAAATTTATAGGAATTTATAAGATTTATAGAATGACCAGGGAATGGGACTTCCCTGGTGGCGCTGTGGTTAAGAATCCGCCTGCCAATGTAGGGGACATGGGTTTGATACCTGGTTTGGGAAGATCCCACATGCTGCAGAGCAACAAAGCCCGTACACCACAACTACTGAAGCCTGTGCACCTAGAGCCTGTGCTCCGCAACAAGAGAAGCCATCACAATGAGAAGCCTGCGCACTGCAACAAAGAGTAGCCCCCGCTCTCTGCAGCTAGAGAAAGCCTGCATGCAGCAATGAAGACCCAATGCAGCCAAAAAAAGATAAATAAATAAAAATTAAAGAAAAGAAAAAATTTATTAAAAAAAAAGAAAGAATGGGCAATGGGAGGAAAACCCGGGAATCCTGGTGTCCGGGAAGCCAAGTGAAGAAGGTATTTCAAGGAGGGAGGGGGAGATCAACCACATGAAAGCTATTGATGGGTCAAATATGAAAACTGAGAAATGACTGATGGTTTTTTGCAATATGGAGGCTGGTGACTTTGAGGAGTAGCTTCAGTGGAATAAGGGGACTGGAAGTTTGATTGGAGAATTGAAAAAGAGGACTTGGAGACAGTCCTCTTCAAAGAACTGGAGTCGAGTTTGTTTTGTTGATTGTTTTTTAAAATGGGAGAAATAATGGCTTAGGAAATGATTCAGTAGAAAAGGAAAATTTGATGTAGGAGTAGGGAGAATTGCTTATGTGATACCCTTGAGTAGGTGAGATGGGTGAACAAGTGAATAGTAAGCTTTATAAAGCCTTTCCTATTTCCCCCTTAAATATATGTAACATCTCCTTCCTCTGTGCCCAACGAATTTGTTTGTTCCTCTTTTCATTCCTCTTAATAGCTATTATTTTTTGAGCATCTACTATGGGCTTGGCACTCTGCATCTATTTTTTTCATTTTTAATTTTATATACAGTACAACTACCATTTTTAATCTTCTCAACCCTGCAAAGTATTATCCCAATTTTATAAATGAGTAAATTGCCCAATAAGTGCCCATATGGTATCTGGTACCTTCTTTTATAGAGCTCTAGTCGTAACATAAATAATTACATATAGATGGCATGATAACATAAATGATCACGTCAGAAATGCTCTTAGAATAAATACAGAAGAAAGTCACTAATTCTGCCTAGACATTAAGGCTAAATTTTCCACAAATGACATTTAAACTGAATCCTGGGATTAGGAATTTGGCAGAAAAGAAAGGGAGAAGGCATATATGTACAAAGCAAATAAAAAGTATATGTTGTGTTTGAAGACCAATGAATAAATCAGGGTGGCTTCAGCGTAAGTTTTAAGGGTAGAGAGGGAAAAATTGGATAACATTCAAAGAGAACTTGTATCATGAGCAGATAAGAGGGTTGAGGAGAAAGGCAGCATGAGAAGACAACTAGAAAAATGGGCTGAGAAGGTTCTAGGTGCTAGAAAAGCAAGGAGAAAGGTGTCACAAAGGCAAGGGAGAGAATGCGCTATGATGTCAGAGGCTACAGATAAGTCAAAAGGTCATATTTCAGTTGGTGTACTTCGTAAAAATGCTCATTTAATTATTCACTAACTGGTAGACAATCACTGAGGCCTGTTACATGTCAGTGATTATGCTAGGCTCTGGAAATACAAAGAGAAAAAGACAAAACTCCTTTCCTCACTGAGCTCTTGACATAACTAACTTGATTTAGTTACCGAGTCTAAGCTCGTACTGCTCGCTGCACAAGCCAGTAATCGAGAGGCAAGTTGTTGGGGGAGGGCAAGGAATAACGACTTTATTTGGAAAGCTAACAAACTGAGAAGGTGGTGGGCTCCTGCCCCAAAGAACCATGTTGCCTGACTTAGAATTCAGGTTCCATATCCATACTAAAAGGGGAAGGGGCAAAGTCAAACATTTCCTGGTTCCCATCAGCCTCCAGCAGGGGGACGTGTTCATTTTTTCATCCCTGCAGTCGCTCACAGGTGGGCCTGGTCAAGATGTTTCCTGTGAGCTAAACAAAGGTATTTTAGCTTAATGCTCATTTCCTGGGAAGCAGGGTTCCCAGAGATGGGCCTTTATGTATAATTTAAGCTTGTAGGCAACATCCCTTTAGTGATTAACTTGTAGTAGAATACAAAAGGTTCTTCCCTATTACAGTTTTAAGGTCCTTGAATATATGAAAAAATAAAAAACTATGGTAGTACTGAGGAGACTGGACAGTATACTGCATTTAAATTGAAGGAATTTGGGAGGAATCCCCTGGTGTGCAGTGGTTAGGACTCTGCGCTTCCACTGCAGGGGGCATGGGTTTGATCCCTGGTTGGGGAACTAAGAAGTAAGATCCTGCATGCTGTGTGCCACAGCCAAAAAAAACAAAGAGGGCAAGGATACCCAAAGGAGTTAGAATCCAAAAATAAATAAATAAACCAATAAGTTGAAGGTATTTGGGGGGAAAGGGCCATCATTATCACCATCTTCTCTCAATGTAATCATTAAGCACTTGCCTTATATTCAAGGCACAATACAGGATGTACAAAGATATGTTAGGGTTCTAAGTTGAAACGTAGAATCTAATGGGAGGGATTTTAACAAGTATAAAAATACCTACAATATAAGGCAGAACATTACAAGTATTTTGAGAGAAACAATACTTTGAGGTTTCAGAAAAGTTGAGATTATATGCAACTGAAGAGAGAAAAAGAAAACTTTCTAAAGGAAATTGCAACTGTCTTCAAAGACATCTAATAGGGAATCATACAAAGGGAATATATGTCAGAAGGAATAATGCACAAAGACCTCCTTTTAGAAAAAAATGTTATTTTCTTCTCAAAAGTAAACAAATTTTGTGGTTCTCAAATATGTGATCACTAGAAGGGCAATTTGCTCTTGTGTGAAACTGCTTTCAGCTAAATAAGTTATGAGGGATGGAGAAGAAGGGAACCAGATTCTCTAATAACTTAGGTACCAATTTTCCTTTGGTTTGCTGACAGGTGGTGATCCATGCATCATCAAGATTAACACTCACTTATGACCTTAAGACTTATCTCACCAATACCCTCAATTCAACTGTGTTCAAGCTCTTCATCACCACTGGCGGAAATGGTGTCAATCTTAAAGGTCAGCAATCTCTTTATAGTTCTGGGTGATTATTCCCACCTTTCCCATTCTCCCTCATTTGCCCCTTTGAATTAGCAATACAAGTTTTC
The DNA here is from genome assembly GCF_949774975.1 of Lagenorhynchus albirostris. NCBI lineage: Eukaryota > Metazoa > Chordata > Mammalia > Artiodactyla > Delphinidae > Lagenorhynchus > Lagenorhynchus albirostris. The sequence goes on from NC_083096.1 coordinate 75,134,616, forward strand.
TTTCATTTCAAAATTGATTCTACTTTTACAAAGAAGTCACTCAGGGACTTCCACGGTGGTCCAGTGGTAAAGAATCTGCCTTCCAATGCAGGGGACGCGGGTTTGATCCCTGGCTGGGGAACAACTAAGCCCGTGAGCCACAACTACTGAGCCCTTGCGCCTCAACAAGAGAGCCTGCATGCTGCAAACTACAGAGCCCACGCGCTCTGGAGCCCGCATGCTCTGAGGCCCGCGCGCCACAGCTAGAGAAAAACCCGCACGCCATAACTAGGGAGAAGCCCGTGTGCTGTAAGAAAGAGCCCGCGAGCTGCAAGGAAAGATCCCACATGCCGCAACCAAGACCCGACGCAGCCAAATGATTAAAAAAAAAAAAAAATCATTGAGCGCTATGAGACCTCAGAAATTATGACTGGATTAAGGTTTTGAAATAGGCTCAACCTAGTCACTGTTGTCTTTTTAGTTATAACCCTGAGATCAGGAGGTAGCCTAGACCAAGGATTTCCAAACATGGCTGATTTTTAAGGTTATCCAAAGAAATTTTTAAAAAATAGATTCTTAGGCTCCATCCAGATTTAATAAACTTGGGATAGAGCCTAGGATACAATTTTTTTTTTTTTTTGGTTGCATTGGGTCTTTGTTGCTGCGCATGGGCTTTCTCTAGTGGTGGTGAGCGGGGTCTACTCTTCATTGCAGTGCACGGGCTTCTCGTTGCAGTGGCTTCTCTTGTTGCAGAGCACAGGCTCTAGGCGCACGGGCTTCAGTAGCTGCAGCATGCGGGCCCTGGAGCACACAGGCTTCAGTAGTTGTGGCGCAAAGGCTTAGTTGCTCCGCAGCATGTGGGATCTTCCCGGACCAGGGCTCGAACCCGTGTCCCCTGCATTGGCAGGTGGATTCTTAACCACTGCACCACCAGGGAAGTCCAAGATACAATTCTTTTAAAGTTTCCCAAGACTTGAGAATTGTTGGACTAGATGATATCTGAAATGTTATTCGCTCAGCAAATTTGCCTTGTGCTTTTCTTTTTTCATTCTGTATTGGGCCATGATTTACTGTCAAAAAAAAGGGGGAGGAAAGATAACTAAAATACAAGAAGCTTCTAATAGATTCCAAATGCTATGTTAGGAATTTTTATATCTTTTATCTCATTTAACAATCTCATCATGTAGTAATTATCATCATTTTAAAGATGAGAATACTGGGAATTGCCTGGCAGTCCAGTAGTTAGGATTCTACGCTCTCACCATCAAGGGCCTGGGTTCAATCCCTGGTCGGGAAAAAAAAAAAGATGAGAACACTAAGTCTAAGAGCAAGTAATTTGTACAAGGTAACAACCAGTTAGTGGCAGGAGTGGTGGATATGCTCCACTCCAAAGTCCATGTACATCCTTTCATTCCTCTTTTTTTAAAGAACAAATTCCAGATTTGGGGGCAGGGGGAAGGTAAGGGGTGGGGAGAGGGTAGGGGGCGAGAAAACACAAACCAACCAGAGAAGTCCAGAATATAACAGAATATAACTGTTTATAAAACAAGATAATTTAAACTCTAATTGTCCTTTTTATCCTTCAATTTTAAGCACTTAATATATTTTCTTTTCACAGTAGGTATTTAATCTTAAAAATACAATCTAACTATGTATATATAAATAAGAACACTTGATCTTTAAAATTCTCCAGGTTCTTTTACAAAGTATTAAATGTTTCTTCGTAACATATTCACTCATTGTTGTCTACCTTATTAAATTTTACAAGGAGACTGTAATTCCCCCCCACCCCCACCCCAGCAGAATCTTTCTAAAACCACAACTATTATGAAACCTCATGTAACAGTTCTTTTGATATTGCTGATAGTCTCCAAAAGATGAGAATGGTCCCTAGACTGCTGGCAACTGAGAAAGAGCTGTAGCAAACTAAGACCGTTAAGAAACTGTGCAGGGGAAAATCCTGTTAACAAGACATAGTTCCTATTTAATTTAAAATGCATCCATTGCAGCTGACCCAACCTTGGTGCCAGTGTTTCTTGCTGGCTATGTGGCTCCTGTTTAAGGCACCACTTGTAATGAACTTCTAGAGATCTTTGACTTGAATCATGCTGCAAAACAGTATGTTTTGGAAAACAAACCTTCCTAGACTTAAAAGCTACCTCCCAAGTGTAGCACTTTATTTCCAACAACTGTCCAATTTCCGTGTAATCTTATTCCCACTGATGAATTCCAAAAACCTTTGAAAGAGGACAGCAGCTATGATATTGATAATAGAAGCCCCATTATAGTCACAAACTAGCAGAAGCAAGGGTCTTACAATCCTCTTTCACCTTGATTGTGGTAGGACGCAACAGAGCTGGCAAGTAGACAGCTGTAGCAAGTCAAGAACTGACCCTTTGTTTTGTTTGTTTTTTTAGTACCAAACTGCCTCTATATAATAGCCTCCCCTTTTACAAATTCCCCTTAGTGAGAGCTATTTATCTCTCTTCTGCTCATTAGGATCCTGCACCCCAAGTCAGGCCTTGGCCATTACAACAACACTTCTTCCAGAGACCCTCATGCTGTGCCATGTACAGTTCAGTAATACTTTACTAGACATTCCAGCAAGTAAAGTCTTTCATGTCCATTCCGATTTCAGCATGGAGAAAGGTGGGTTCCACCAGTTGAATCTGGTTTCCCCCTTGTTTTCACATTTGTGCAAATGTCACTTTCTTATTGGATTACATTTCTACTTTCCAGTTTCATCTGCTATATAACTGTGGAATCTTTCTCAGTCAGCATTTTTATTCTATCCATTCAACAAACTTTTAACACGTCTATAATATACTATGCTTTTCTATTGTAACTTACTACTTTCTCCTTTGTTAGCCTGTTATCTTTGTGAGGGCTTGGATTATGTCTCATTCATCTTTTATCCCCAACTAGTAGCACAGTGTTTGAATGTTGCTGAACTGAAGGATATTCCAAGCAGAACAGCATTAACAAGTGGAAAGCAGAAACAGGCATGACACTGGGAGGACTTTAAATAAATCAGTCGACTGATCTAAAATGAGACAATTCATGTTAAATGTAAATAGGTAATGCTGTATCATGGAAGAGCTTCTACTCCAAGGTCAGGCAGTTTGAATGGTATGAGTAATGAGAAACCACTGATGGAAGGTTCATTCAGCAAACCGTTGAGCACCAAACAGAATGCCTGGTACCAGGACAGGCCCTGGAGGTACAGCGGAGTAAGACAAGGCTTTTAACTCTTACTAGAATTGCACAGGGCGATTAGTTATAGAATAAAGATATACATGGGATGCTAGGACGCCAGAAAGAAAGGAGTATCTACATCAAACCTGGCAGTCAGTGTGAGGTTTTACAGAGGAAATAACCTTTAGAAGGATGACTAGGACTGAGGTAGATGTGAAGAGAACAGGACATTCCAGGTAACATACAGCCCTGGAAAAGTTTTCAAAAATAAGTTTAAAGTATACAATGGCAGGGCTAAGGGCTTCCCTGGTGGCGCAGTGGTTGAGAGTCTGCCTGCCGATGCAGGGGACACGGGTTTGTGCCCCGGTCCGGGAAGATCCCACATGCCGCGGAGCAACTAAGCCCGTGAGCCATGGCCGCTGAGCCTGCGCGTCCGGAGCCTGTGCTCTGCAACGGGAGAGGCCACAACAGTGAGAGGCCCGCGTACTGCAAAACAAACAAAAAAAGTACACAGTGGCAGTACCCAGAATGGATAAGAAAGAATGAGGCAAGGAGACTAGTAAATGCAATTTACATTGCAATAATCCAAGCATGAATTGATGAGTGTCTAGACCAGACTAACAGAGAAATACTAACAGAGGGGCCAGATGTGAGACATTTCAAAGGACGAGTTAGCAAGATCTGGATATAGGAATGAAGGAATAGATGTCAAAAGACAACTGAGGTTGAGCATGGGTAACTAGAAAAACAATACTATTGACAGAAATAAGGCCATCAAGAGGTGGTTTGATAGAGAAGTGATTAAACCATGTTCAAAGCTTGCCTTTCTTCCACAAAACCCTTTACTGATCCAACTCTGACTACTTCATCCTATATCACCTTAATTTCCATTTACACTGTATTATTTAATACTCCCTGACATGTCAATTTACCAATAATGGTATCCTTAAGTTCAACTGTGGGTTCCCTGGGACTGTTTCATCTTTGGTAAACTCCTCCATAGTGGCCAACAGTATGCTAATAGTGAATACTCAAAACTTGAGTTCACATTCTGAATTTGCATGTAAATATTTTTCCTTCCTATCCTAATCCAGTTGGCTAAATAGAGCCTCTGAACCTTCCTGCTCAGTTTTTCCTCTTTTCTTCAGGGGTTTATGTCTGCCTAATCAAGGTTCGACCCCAGTCAGAGGAGCTACTCCAGGCCCTCAGCACGGCTGACACCTCAATCTATGGTTGGGCCTCGCTTGTCAGTGAGCATAGCAAGAATGGAATGCAAAGAATCCTCATTCCTTTTATCCCAGCCTTTTACATCAATCAATCAGAATTGGTTCTTAGCCACAAAAAAGACATCGGGGAGCTAAGAGTACTGGGAGTGGACAGAGTTCTTGAGAAACTAGAGGTATGTTAAGGACTGAAGCAAAACAGGTCAGGGTTTTGAAAAAGAGATTTTTCATTCTCAGTCCAGGGTAAAGGAACAGTTACTGAATGACTTGATAAAATTCACCACAGGAAATTCTTAAACAAAATGAAGAAAATCTGTCCCCTTCACAATGCCAGGGGGGCCCCCAGAGTCCAAACTCTAGGTCAAGAGCCTTGTCAGTCTGGAAGATAACACAAATACTTTTTTGTATATATATAACACCAATGCTGGCTTGAAACAATTTTAGAATGCTAGCTTAAAACTTTTTTTGAAGGCTATATTATTCTCACAGATCATCTTCCCTTATCCTTCAACACATCTAAGTGAGAAAAAGTGACTTGTCAGACAGCTAGCTAGAACTAGAAATCCAGATGTCTTACTGTATATGTTGATTTTTGGCATGTATTGACACAAAACTGACTTTTCTTTCAAGCATGTTCCATCTCCTTTTCTCCAAGGTCTTCCCCAGCTCCCCAGTTCTAGCGGTCTCTGGCCAAAGGCACTCTTCCCTCACACGTGGTCTGGCTATCTACCCCATAAAAGTAGTCAACTTCACTTCCCTCCAGCAGATGGCATCACCTGTTTTCATCAATATTTCCTGTGTGCTCACCAGTCAAATTGAGGCTGTGCGAGTGAGAGCTATGAAAGGCAAGTGTGGTACAGGTGAGCATTGGGGGTGCCTGTTTTTAATCTAGAGGCAAAAAGAATGCATTATGATTTAGTCAATGGGAAACATTCAGCCACTTGACCAACATTATTCAAACTAGCTGGGACATGGATCTTTATTCTCCAAGCCTACTCTATAAAATATAACCTTCAGGTAGCTTTCTTATCACTGGCTAGATGTTATACTTAAATACATGTTACGTCAGTTTGTCAGCTTCGTAAGTATACTACTTACCGTGTTTTAAACCTCTTGATAAATGTTTCACTTACTTCAAAAGTATTTAGCAAACCTTTGTGCATCAATGGGCAAATGGTGGTAACCCTAGAACCAAGACTTAGCTTCCCCAAATCCTGATTCTACCATTACCCAGTTTAGAAATGATGTCAAGTTTGGGTGGGATGGGAACCGTTACGGAAAGAGGTATTAGGAAAGCCAGAGAACCATCCTCCTTATATGTGTCACTCCCACTTGCCCATGCCTCAAGGGAAACAGTATTTCTCTTAATTACTGGGAGTGAATTAGTCTGAACCTTAGTACATCTAATGGGAGAAAGGTTTTTGCTTCTATAAGCACCCAATCTGTACGGGTCAATAAATATTCTAAGCATATTTATATGCATTTTAATTCTCATGATTCTAAAGAGTTTTCTAAAACTTTATAAAGATGTTTTTCTCTTTAAAGAGTTGAGAAAATTGGTGTTCAGGGTCCCACCAACTAGAAAGTGTTCAACTCCAATCTGTCCTTTCTGTGAAAGCTTTTTTTTTTTTTTTTTTTTGCGGTACGCGGGCCTCTCACTGTTGTGGCCTCTCCCGTTGCGGAGCACAGGCTCTGGACGCGCAGACTCAGCGGCCATGGCTCACGGGCCCAGCCGCTCCGCGGCATGCGGGATCTTCCCAGACCAGGGCACGAACCCATGTCCCCTGCATCAGCAGGCGGACTCTCAACCACTGCGCCACCAGGGAAGCCCTGAGAGCAGTTTTTAAATCTAGAGTTCATGGATCTCCACAAAGGTCCACAGATAGAACTCAAGGTGTCCATGCCTTGAATGGGGAAAAAAAATTGCATCTTTATTTTCAATTAACCTCTAACTGAAAGTTAGCATTTCCATTGATTATGAGTATAAGCAACAAATCACAGCGGTATTATATGTGACTTTGTCACCAAGGGAAACCATAGATGTTCTCATGTTCCAACTGTCACATCTCAAAACATTTCATTTCAAAATTACATCAAAATTACAGTAGTTATCAGACCTAAAGCTACAAGTTTTTTATTAATAGAGCACACATACTACTGTATCACAAATTAGGCCTTTGAACATTTTGCTAACTGTATATTACAAATTAGGTTTTTTCCCTATTTTCATCAACTCTTGATATTAATTGGTTTCCTTTATTCCTACATTTTATCTTTTGCATTTAAAAACATTCTGAGTTGGGATCCATTGACTTTATCAGACTGCTGAAGTTGCCCAAGGCAAAAAAAAAAGTTAAGAACCCCTGCACTTCTTAGAGATAAGAAGGACAAGCAGTGTAACAGTATGATCAGAGTGGGTGGGAGTCTTTAGATACAAACATCCAACCTTCAGCTCATTCATACAAGTGTGTGCCTACTGTTATGTGCCAAGCACGGTCCCTACTTGCAGAAATCAGATTTAAGACAGGGCCCAGGGACTTCCCTGGTGGTACAGTGGCCAAGACTCCACACTTCCAATGCAAGGGGCCTCGGTTCGAACCCTGGTCAGGGAACTAGATGCCACATGCTGCAACTAAGAGTTCACATGCCACAACTAAAAAGATCCCGCAAGCCGCAACTAAGACCCGGCACAGCCAAATACATAACAAATATTTTAAAAAGACAGGGCCCAACTAAGACAGGAATTAGTTCAATGCAGCCAGAACAAAGGGGTGCTATAAATTAACGTGCCTAAGTTTTATTGGGACTCCCAACAGTGGGACCTGATCAAGGATTAATATAGTCTTGTTTCTACTAGTAAGCAACCTCAAATTAGTCTTCAGAGTGAAGCAGTTTGTAAACAGTGGGAAGTTGTTACAACAGTTGTGAAACAGAGTCTGGTGAGAGGTAAGACCAGTTAAGAGCCCAGAGGTAGAGGACCTATGTAAGGGATGCAGAATAGGAACTAGGTCCAAGGCCCTGGTGACAGTTTACCTGGGAAGGCCAGTTAAATTCAGGCAGTTTTGTGGGGCAGGGAAGAGTTCATTTCTAGACACTGAAAAGTTTGAAATAACCAAAGGCAAGCGCCAAGCATGCTTCAAACACATAAGTCTGACGTTTTATTGAGGACAAGTTTATAAACATATCAGAATGTACCTGAATAAAAATGGACAAGTAGCCCCTGCATTTAAGAGGTTATTGGTGATCCAACGAAATATTTCATTCAGGTTAGAGGGATTAAAAGGAGAACTTGAATCACCTTTTGATTGTGATAGACTATCACAAACTTGGTGAAGGAAAGCAGTCACATGGAGTTAAAGTGCACAGGAAAGGTAACAGGCATTTTAAAGTGGCAAAGAATTTAAATATTCTTTTGTAAGCTGAAAAGAAATGAGACTCAAGAATTGTAATTCACTGTTAGAGAGGTAAAAAACCAAAAAAAGGTAAGAGGAGCTAAGTTCAGTTCACCCCTTTTTCTCTGGTAAGAAGCAAAAGAATTTCCTAGAGGGCTGGGTTTTGACTGTTTCAGCTAGATACTCTTAGGACCACACAAGTTTTTAAATGCAACATCTGTCCTGGATAACTATAATCTTCTTTTATTCTGCCAATGTGTAGATCAATGTGAAGATTCACGTGTCCTCCAGAAGCTCATGGGTTCTTACCAGATTTTCTTTACCCTCTTTGCGGTGTTGGCACCAACAGCTTTCCTCTTTCTAGGTAAGAAGTCCTTATATTCAGCACCATGGCCTTTTGACTTGGAAACTGCCTTCATTTTATTTCACAAACTAAATGAGGATGAAAATTAGCTGTTTATCACATCTAATTTGGGACATGCAACTGAAACTGATTTAGCCTCCCTAACCCTAGACACTAGTGGACCAAAGATCCAGCCCAACTTACTAGGAAGCAATGAACTGCATGTGGCCAATAAATACCACTCAGAAGTGGAAATTACTGCTAAACCTTAGATTATAGCTAGTTTTGCTCAAACACATAGCTAGAGATGATTCAAGCAACACAACACGTACTACGATCTACACGTGCATTCCCCATCTCTCAACCAGAAGTTGGAATACCTCTAAAATTCATTGAATAAAAATTTCCTGTAAGTATAATTATTTAATTTGAAGCCTTTTTTTATAGCAATACTTGCCCCCTTAAGGCCTTCCTCCAGTGAAAACAGTTCTCTTTGGTGACATCTCCCTTATTCTTTTTCCAGCATACAATGCCTTCCTAAACAAGATACAGACAGTTCCAGTTGTTTATATACCAACTCTAGGTGCACCACAACCAGGTAAAGAATCACCATCTTTATCACTGAAAAGCTCAGGTATCATCCTCATTCACTTTTATTCACCCTTCATCTATCTCCCTTCCTCCTTTACTTCTAGGTTCTTACACATCCACACGTTCTCCCCCTCCCTTCACGAGTCCACAACCCCCACCAGCGCAGCGTCGGCTACAACATTGGCTCTGGAGTACAAGGCACTAACCTCTGCTTGGACAAGTCCCCTTAACTGCAGGGGGCTGGAAATTTCTAGCCCTAGACCAGGAGCCTAGCACCAACCTCTACACTCATAAGCCTCCAAACAAGCCTTCTGAGAACTGTAAATAAAGGATCCTAGGCTGTTTTGTGTTAAAGTGGTGTGCTGGATCGCGTTTTAAAGATCAACTGTCAGTTCTTAATTCTAAGAAAACATAAAAGTGAAAGCAAATACCCCATTTATATACCATTCCAGTTTTTAACCAAGCTCTGCAGATTTATTCAATGAGCCTACGGATAGGAATGTCCCAAATGGACTTTTTAAGTATTTGCCACTTACTTGCCCCAAATGACTCTACAGTCCACTCTTCTGATTGCCCCTGAATACGTGAGGTAGGAACTTCCTAGCAGTAAAACAAGACAATAAACAGGACGTATCCAAAATGTGTTTATTCGGATGGTTTCCCATTCATCTTGATTCCAGGGGCTTTTAGTGCTGCTTCCGTCTGAAAGAGCACCCTGCAAGAACAAGTTCCAAAGGTTAACTGACAGCAGCCTACTTACCCTGTCCCACCCCCACAAAACAAAATGATGCCTGATACCCACAGGAAACCTACATCTGTAGTTTTCTCAACTCTTTTAGCTCCTACCTACTCACTTAAAGACAACATCTGCTTCAGTTCATATGAAGCCCCTTTTATCACCCATCCACCCCAGCCTTAGACAGGAGCACTGAGATTAGTGCTTTCTAATTATGCTTTTGGAGAGAAAGAGAAAAAAAAAAAAGACTATCAAACCCAACTCTCTTTGCAAGACAGCCTGATAATTTACATTATACATGACCTCTCAAGATTCAAACCCCAAAATCACAACACTAATTAAACCATTTACCTTCTGTAAGCCTTGCTTTTCCTCCTGTAGGCTGGCAGAGGACGGTAGAGCAGCCAACACACAAAACTACTGTTTGTGCATGGCTAAAGACGGTGGTGATTTTATAGCATCCTGTGAAAAAACAGCGAGTTACCCTATTTTCCCCAAACCTTTATTCATTTAAACATATGCTGTCACGTATTAACTATAAAACAAACATGTTATGTAAATTCTTGAAATTTACTTTCCTATTCTAAATCGATTACTTGGCTCTAGGCATACATTAAAGCCAACTTAAAAGCAACCTGGACTATCTGCCCCCACCTATGATTTTTTTTGTTAATGCGTTACCACCATCATCCAAAAAAACTATCCGAGAGTTAAAATATAGACAATCCTCTATTTGGTGCGGGAAGAGGCTCAGTAACTGGTCAACGTATCCACTCCCTTGTCTCCAGGTACAAGTATATAAATGACCACAGCAGAAGCCCAACGTAACATTCCAGTGTTTCTCAACACAAAGAGATGTTACGGTCTGCACATAAAGTTTTGAAGGGAGATCACTATGGATCACTGTTCCTGAAATGCAAAATTTTACCCATCTCAAACAGTCAAATTTTAAGAAATCAGAACCGTTTCAAGGATACCTTTTTCCTTGGGGTCCAGTGCTTTCCCCACTACTGCAAGTTATCTCCTCACCTGGGCATTTCACATCCATGAAATAGGAATTGGGGCTCTGCACCAGGCGCTTCTTCTTGTGTTTCCTCTTCTCCTCTTCTGGAGAGGGATGAAGGAGATCCTTTGCGAGCTAAGAGAGGCAGAAATGCAGAGATTTAGAAACCATCGGCGAACACGGGATGATCGAAAACAGCCCCCACTGCCACACACCGGGGAGAGCTCGCCCCTCGCCGCCCCTGCTGTCTGCGCAGCTGGGCCGCCATCTTATCGCCTTTCCGCTCCTGTCTATGCAGGAGGCCCCACGGGCCTCTGCAAAGTGCGGAGAGCAAGTGAGAGCCCTCTGCGATCCGAAGTCAGCGTGAGGGGAGAGTGCGGACAGAAGAGCGAGATCTCCACGGAAACCTGCACCAAGGAACTCACAGGCATGTTCTCATGGGGAGGTCGTCACCGTCGGAAAAGAGCGAAAGCGGAAACTCTGCTCCTTAAATCCGCCGTCCCGCAGGAAGTGACGCCTGGGCCTTCTGCCGCCATGTTGGGAAGGTCCTCTCACGGTGTGTGGGCGGCGGGGCGAGGAGGGGACTGCCATCTTTGGAAGGTCTCTAAATGACAGAACATACATGAGTCGCCATGTTGAGAGAGAGAGCATGTTCTCTTAAGGTCAGCGTTTGATCTCTATTGAGGGGTAAATGGACAATTTTTAAATTTCGCGCTGCACTTTAACAATGGGAACTGCTTAGGAAAACAGCGAGACTGAGCCATGTCTGGGACTTACTAAATTTCTTTACTATTTTTAAATTGGTTTAGTTTGCCCATTTTTAACAATTCAGAAATGTAAACATAAAAAAAGGAAGTCCTCATATTTTCCGCACCTCCAGCCTATTCCTAGGGCTAACCATTGTTAAATTTTATTCTCTCCTTTCCATCTTTCCCTCTAATACTAATTACATCACTCACTTATGTAGTACTTATTTGTGCATTGTTCTGACTGCTTTTCACATGTTAATTAATCGTCACCACAACTCCATCAGGTTGATACTATTATTATCCACATTTTACAGATGGGGAAAGTGATGTCCAGAGACATTAAACAAATTGTCCAAAGTATGCTACTAAACTGCCTTCCAAAAAGGCTGTGCCAGTTTACATTCCCACATCCTCTCCCCCACACTTTCACCAGCACCGCCTTTCCAAGATTTCTAATCTTGGCAGCATCGACACTCTTGACAGGGAATGAGAAGAAAAAAATGAAGAACAAATCATGGTCTTCTACAGTAATGATCAAAGGGTTAGAATGTCCATTTGTCATAAAGGAGGGGCGAAGATGACCCAAATGGCATCTGGGGACCTGTTTAATTCCAAAGGAAAGGAATAGGGCAAGGGATGTGAGTTCTAGTCAAGACTGTACTGGTAAACGTTTAACACCTGACTATATGGGAGGGGAGCCCTGATTTGTTGTCTTTGCTAATTTCAATGGCGTAAATACTCCCACCGTGGCCAATTTCAGACTATCAATGTGATATCATTAAACACGGATTTGGAAAGAGATAAGCACAATCTGTTCTCATGAGCCACTAAGGATTGGTTCCAGCACACTACTGACGGGTGAGAAAAACCTCTGAGGAAGTGACATTTAAGCTGAAATCTGAAAGACAAGGAATCAACCAAGCAGCAGTTTGGGGGAATAGAATTCTAGGCTGAGGGAAGAGCTTGTGAATATAAAACCAGAGACCGAATGAACCTGCCAAAATTGAGGGGGGGGGAAGGCATTGTTGCAGAAGCTCAGAGAGCTAGGGGGAGAGTACTATGGAGATGAGGCTCCAGTGAAAGCACGTATACAGCAGCATAAGTACAATTTAGAGAGGTGAAAAAGAAAATATATTGCTGGGTATGAAGAGTCCAGATCCAGACAAAATAAAATGAAATGAAAAAGAATTGATGGATTTTTATCAGAACAATCCATGAACATTGAAGAGTAATTTAAAGGGCTGGAGAGAGATGGTTTGGCCAGCGAGAAATAGAGGACACTCAAGGTTTGTAATACAGCTTGAAGACATAATGGCTGGTGAGATAAAGGACAAAAGGGGATTGAATAGTTGTGTTTGAGAAAGGACGAACATTGGCACACAAGGTAACGGAGGATAAGTAAAGTGACAAGAGATGCCTTCTCACAACCAGTACGCTATCCTTATACAGGAACTATTCTACTGATCTGCTATTAGAAAAGCAGATATTTTGAGTAATTTTTTCCAAAGGCAAAGATAAATTTGTTTCTTTATAGCTGTGTTCTCCATATTTCAGCTTCCTGGTTGCCAAGGCTACACATTCACAGTCTGTTCAGTGGGGTGTCAGGAGTACTGTCTCAGGGCTGTGTTAAAAGATCCAGATCTCATGAAAAGAACGAGACCAGACATTTGTAGTCCCAATCTCTGTCTTCCTGAGCTGGCATGTCAGAGAATTCACACACAGGGTCCCAGAAGAAAGAATGTTCAAAATGAAGCTCCAGAATGTATCTAGGTGAAGTCTGCGTGTGTGTGTGTGTGTGTGTGTGTCTGTGTGTGTGTCTGTGTGTGTCTATGTGCTGATTTCTATAGTGTAATTACTTTTAATTTTCACTCTGTTCCACCAGGGGGCAGACTGACTCAACGAATAGCCACTAACTCCAGGCATCCCGCTTTTTTCAAAAGGAATTGGGATTCTAAAACTAAGGGCTTGGGACACTAACACCAGAATTCTAAAACTGCCCCAGAAGGATTCTGTTTTCCCTGAGTCGCCCCTCCAAAAATCAGTTCCCAATTTTTGGCAACTCCCAGTGCTGTCCTGGCCTTCACCCTTATTCCCCCAAACTTCCCTTTCCCTTAATTCCTCTAAAATTCCTCTTCCCCTGGTCATTTTGATTAAACTTCTACTTCACATCACCCCAGCGTCTCTGGCTTCAGACTGGAAGAGTGAAGTCAAAAGAGGGGGGACGGGGGCTTCCCTGGTGGCGCAGTGGTTAAGAATCCATCTGCCAGTGAAGGGGACACGGGTTCGAACCCTGGTCCAGGAGATCCCACATGCCGCAGAGCAACTAAGCCCGTGTGCCACAACTCCTGAGCCCGCGTGCCACAACTACGGAAGCCCACGCGCCTAGAGCCTGTAACAAGAGAAGCCACCGCAATGAGAAGCCCGCGCACTGCAACGAAGAGTAGCCCCCGCTCGCTGCAACCAGAGAAAGCCCGCGCGCAGCAACAAAGACCCAACACAGCCAAAAATAAAATAAGTAAATAAATAAATAATTTTTTTTTTTTAAAAAGGGGGACGATAGTAAGCAAAAAGCTATGGGAAATGGCTAGGGAGACAGGCCAGTGTTGGCTGGGAAGGGAAAGCCCAGAGAGCCGAAGTCTGGGCTGGCCTCCTTGGCCAGCAGAAAGGGGTGGGCGGGCAGGGGGTGGGGCCCAGAGGAGTGCCGCCTCTCCTTTTTCCCGGAGCCTGGGCGGAGAGGGAGGAAAACTTCCTGGCCTGGGCTCCGGGGCTGCTCTGTTTGCCAACCCTCCAATCCCGCCTACCCGTGCACAGCGCTTCCCCACCCCTCTCCCGGCACCCCCAGTGTCCGCCATGGCCAAAGCCTACGACCACCTCTTCAAGTTGCTGCTGATCGGGGACTCAGGGGTGGGCAAGACTTGTCTGATCATTCGCTTTGCAGAGGACAACTTCAACAACACTTACATCTCCACCATCGGTGAGCCCACTGGCCATACCCTAGATCCCCGACTCCCCCATGCCCTCATCCTCAGGCTCTTGGATTACTTGTGGCCCACTTTTAAGTCCCCTTAGAGTCAGGCTTCTGAACTCCAGTCCCTGAACCCCGTCTCAGACCCATCCCCCTTATATGTCTCCGGATAGTACCCAAACCTCTAACCTCTCTGAGACCTCCAGGTTACTCCTCAGTTGTGCCAGCCCCTTATTTTCTTGGTACCACCTGTTTCCCTTGTCTCCCCAAAAACACATGAACCCTTCTTTATTTCCCTCTCAGCTCCTCTTCCCCCACCCCCATCCACCTAGAACTCTTGATCCACTCTCCACATTTCCTGTATCCCCTCTCCCTGAACATCTGTCTCCCAATTCTGCCAGCCTCTTTCTGTCCCACTGAGTTTGCATACTCTCCCATTACATTCCCACCTTACCATCTACTTTGCAGTCTCCCTGCCCCTCAACTTAATAGGGGTTGGGGAAGATGGAACAGAGTGGCTGGGTATGCTGGAGAGTGGCCCAAGGACTGTGATCAGGAATATGCAGTCAGCCTGGTGAGGAAGCCAGAGTGAGGGGACTTTTGGGGTCTCTGAGTCAGCCTGGTGACTCAGCCTCCTCAGGCTTGGGGGAGGTGCACAAGTTTCCACTAAGAACGTTGTCTCCCCTCCTCCCCCTCATCATTTTTTAAAAAAATTTATTTATTTTCGGCTGTGTTGGGTCTTTGTTGCTGCGCACGGCCTTTCTCTAGTTGCGGCGAGCAGGGCTACTCTTCCTTGAGGTGCACAGGCTTCTCACTGTGGTGGCTTCTCCTGTTGCAGAGCATGGGCTCTAGGTGCGCGGACTTCAGTAGCTGTGGCACTCGGGCTCAGTAGTTGTGGCACGCGGGCTCTAGAGCACAGGCTCAGTAGTTGCGGTGCACGGGCTTTGTTGCTCTGCGGCATGTGGGATCTTCCCGGGCCAGGGCTCAAACCCATGTCCCCTGCATTGGCAGGTGGATTCTTAATCACTGTGCCACCAGGGAAGCCCCCCTCTCATCATTCTTAATCTCCTCTGGCCTGGGAAATAAGACAAAGAGAGTATCAAGACATTCTGGTTAGAAAGAGGAGAGAAAAATGCTCCTCTCTCCTAATTCAGTCTTGGGGGAATCTTGTTTAGCCTCAAATTTTCTTGTTTCCAAGCCTGGCCTACTAGTTAATTCACATAGACTGTCATCAGTTACCTTTTTCCTTGCTCTTTACCCTGTAGGGCCAGGAGGGTAGGTGGGAGAACTGGGAGTAGAGGGTTCTAAGAAAACAGAAAGAAAAAGGAATCTGAAAGTAATATTTTGGGGGAGACAGATTGAATTGAGAGAGTTGTCAGCTGGCATGGCTAAGCGGACCCAATACAAATGCCTTAGAGGCCTTAAGCCTCCTTGCAGAATTTTCATCACCTTCTCCCCTACAAAGCCTGTAAAATCTAAGTAAAAACAATATGCTTGCTATACAAATACAGCTTTGAGAAAATCCCCCTAGTTTTACACTTCCTACAAGATTACTTCCCAAGTGCCTGCCCTGCAGAATTTCTGGCACTGCCACTGCTCCATTCCTGTCCCTCTCACCACACACTTTTACATGCATGTATATGCATGTCTCAATTTCAGTGTACACTCTCCACCTCTAGGAATTGATTTCAAGATCCGCACTGTGGATATAGAGGGGAAAAAGATCAAACTGCAAGTCTGGTGAGTGAATCCCTCAGGACTCCTAAGCCAGACTACCTCATTTACCTCCTATAGGTGTTTCTCTTCTTTTTAGCTTCATTTCTCTCCCTTTCCCAATGCTCCTTCCAGTACATTTTCTAATCCATTTCTGTCACCTCATTCAGATGTCCTTTCATCTCTCTTCCTGCTTACTCAACTATTTTCAGCTTTTTTATAATTCTCTTGCCTCTCCTGGACCTGGAGCATCCTCTGAACTTGGCAACTGTCTAGCTAGATCAATTGTCTGTTGAACTATAATGTGGAAACAGGTTCTAAACAGTTAAATAGCAAATAGCAGAATTAAGACTTGACTCTCAGTCTAGTGGAGAGGCCATAAAGCCAAGTGTAGAGGTTTGACCTGACTGCCCTGAGGAAGCTGGAGACCCTAAGGGTGTCAAGTGGTAAAAGACTTAATGGAGGCATTATGATACAACAGATAAGAGGAGAATGTGGTTCAATCCTGGTTCCGGTACAGAATGACCTTCATCAGTTATTTGGCCTCTCTAAATCTGTTTCCTCATTTGTAAAATAGACAATAAAACATGTCTCACAAGGATAGAGTGAAGATTACATAAAATGACACAAATAAAATGATATATACACAGTGCTTGGCACAGAGTAAACAATGAATAAAACAGAAAGACCTGTTTCTTAGGCCTTTACCATCACTCAGTATCAGCTCAACTGTCTTTTATCCCTTTCTTCCTTTACTGTTTCCTGATTCTGTTCCTTTCAGTTGCAAAAGCTAAGTTCTTAGGGGGTGGGGGTGGGAGTCTCTCTTTGGAGACCTCTTCCCTGTATCCCACCCCATGAAATATTCCACCTCTTCAGGGACACCGCTGGCCAAGAGCGATTCAAGACGATAACTACTGCCTATTACCGTGGAGCCATGGTATGAAGTGTGGTTCTGGACATGGGATGAGGCATGAGGCACTAGAATGTATGAATATAGAGGGACAGGAGTTGGGGCAGAGAAAAATGGGGAGGGGCACAGTATTGGTTGCAGAAGGCCCCATGTGGCCTAGTGATTAGACTTGTGGATAGAATTTGCAGGGTCACTTAGAGGGCAGTGGGAAGCCTAAACAGGGGAATATGGTACAAGGCTCCATTGTGAACTCTACCATTCCCCAGGGCATTATCCTAGTATATGACATCACAGATGAGAAATCCTTCGAAAATATTCAGAACTGGATGAAGAGCATCAAAGAGGTGAGGACCCTCCCATAGAGACAGGGGAATTGGGTAGAAACTGGAGGATGAAGGAGACTGTGAAAATGAGCAGGACCCAACTTTTACTCTTACCTCTTGTCCCAGAATGCCTCGGCTGGGGTAGAGCGCCTCTTACTGGGGAACAAGTGTGATATGGAGGCCAAGAGGAAGGTCCAGAAGGAGCAGGCCGATAAGGTAAGAGCAGGCTGGGCAATGTTCTAGAACTGGGCCAGGAGGGCCAATATGAGGCCAGATTGCAGGGACTCGGCTGCTGCCCTTCATCCAACTCTCTTTTTCCCGCTTCACTCCGTGCAGTTGGCTCGGGAGCATGGAATCCGATTTTTCGAGACAAGTGCTAAATCCAGCATGAATGTAGATGAGGTGAGACACACCGCATCCTTCATCTCTCAAAGAGACAAGGTATTGGAAGATAGACTTAGCCTCCCCTCCAACCTGTTCTGATCAATCTCTACTTTCCCCATTAGGCTTTCAGTTCCCTGGCCCGGGACATCTTACTCAAGTCAGGAGGCCGGAGATCAGTGAGTTGGTTCTGCTGGGCTAAGTACAATTGTGCATGTGAGTGTGAGTGTGTGTGTGTGTGTGTGCGCGCGCGTGTCGTGCACGCGCGCGTTGGGAGTAAAAACTGACGAGGAGAGCAGTGCTAAGACTGCCCACAAGGGTGACCCCAGACCCCAGCTAGCCATTCTCACCCTGACCCCTGTACCCTTCTCCCTCTAGGGAAACAGCAACAAGCCCCCCAGCACTGACCTGAAAACTTGTGACAAGAAGAACACCAACAAGTGCTCCCTGGGCTGAGGACTCCCCTTCTGCCTATCCGCCCTAAGCCTGGAGGCTGAACCTGAGGGAGGCAGGGCTAAGGGGCCGGGCAGGGGAGAAGTAGCACGTGGGGCTTGGAGGGATAGAGATGGGTAGATGGTGGAAGAATGGGGAGAATATGGAGAAGAAAAAAAGGAAGGAGCGAGTAGGAAAGAGGAAAAGAAGGAGGTAGACTAGAGAGGGAAGGAGAGGCAAGAAGAAGCGAAAGAATTGAGAAAGTGAAAGAAGGTGAAAAGGAGGTAGGAAGAGAGGGAGGAGGAAAGGAAGGATCGATGGCCCTAAGCCTCAGACCTTCTCTGGGTTTCCAGGGCAAATATAAATGTAAATAAATAATTGATTTATTCTGTTACTGGAGCAGACTTTAGGGTCCTATGAGAGGCTGGCTCAGCACCACCGTCTGAAGGTTTGGTCCTATCCTGTCACTCTCCATGGTCTTTCTCAGTATTAAAGGCCACCATTTGCACAAATGTCCCTGGTTTGGGTAACTTTCATCATTGTCAGAATTGCTCTCTACTCGTAAACCTAATTCTTGTCTCTCTGAGGTTGTTGGTCTGCTTGAATCTGGCTGAGTTCCTGGGATGCCTAATCTTACAGCTCTCCCTTCCCCAGCTGTTTAATTGATGAGGGAAATAAGGAGCAGAGTTTCTTTGAAACTGAAGGTCTGGACATCCTCTTTCCAGCATGGGATTTAGAGGATCCTTGTGTGCAGAGTCTTGTCCAGGAGATTCTAAAAGAGCAGGACTCTTTCTTGGGCCTCCCCAGAGGAGTGACAGCCCTAGCCTCAGGGAAATAGCAGAACCAGTATTTTTTATCCAGTGATTTCTGCTAGCATCTTTGATTCTGCCAAGAATCCCTTTAAGTAACTAGTAAGCATTATTATTTGCTTTTATAGGTGAGGAAAATGAGACACAGAAGAGGTTCATTTAGTCATAAATATTTATTGAGCATCTACTATGTGCCAAGCACAATGGTCAAGTTAATATAACCTCTGGGTGGTACTTACTAGAAAAGGGACTAGTAAAATTTAACAAAAACTGCCCATAACTACTGAATAACAAAGAAGCAAAACTATTGGCATGCAAAAGAACCACAGAAAAGAAACTTAGACTTGGGACTTCCCTGGTGGTACAGTGGTTAAGACTCCCACTCCCATTGGGACCACTCCCAATGCAGGGGGCACAGGTTTGATCCCCGGTCAGGGAACTAACATCCTGCATGTTGCATGGTGTGGCCAAAAAAACCCCCAAAACCTTAGACTTGAGTTCCCTTAAGTATACGTAGACCCCTTTCACTCTTACAGTTTTTGTTTTTGTTTTTTTTTTTTTTGCGGTACGCAGGCCTCTCACTGTTCTGGCCTCTCCCGCTGCGGAGCACAGGCTCCGGACGCGCAGGCTCAGTGGCCATGGCTCACGGGCCCAGCTGCTCCGCGGCATGTGGGATCTTCACAGACCGGGGCACAAACCCGCATCCCCCACATCGGCAGGCAGACTCCCAACCACTGCGCCACCAGGGAAGCCCCTACACAGTATTTTTAAACAGCAAAATTATCTCACAGACTTGATCTTTTATCAGGATAATGAAAATGTCAGATTTGGTTTAGACAAAGTACCATTAGAAGTTTTATTCATGGATATGATGTTCAAGGCATTTAAGAAATCCCCAAGCCTGCAGTGTGGAAGTGGATGGCACAACCCTGGAGCTATCAGCAAAGCCTTTTTGTGTGCTGCTGTTTCTGTTGGTAAAAGACAACACTCAGAAAAAAGTCTGACAGTGCCAGGAAAAGGACTCAGAAAATAATTTGATAAATGTGGAAAATAATTTGATAAATGTATTATGTATCCAAGCTTCGATGGGGTGATGATCCTTACCTGTGGCTTATGTGTGAGCTCTGTAGTCAACTGCTCAGCTAGTTTAATTTGCTCAAGAGATGAGGAAAGACTTGCATTTTGTGAATCCCAGGAAGAAGACTGACCAACATCTTTGTCATACTCCAGAGCAGATATTTTAAAATCCAGTTTCAGCACGGAGACCCTATTCAGTTGCTTGGTACGGCTACTGGAAGTGAGATCTTACAAAATCTTCCGGCTTGTCATGAGGCACAGTGGGATTGGGTAAGGAGTAACAGAATACAGTATTTCAGCCAAAACTTTTATTATGGCTAAAAAATACTGGGAAAAAAACCCATATCCTACTTTCTATAACATACAACTATTGAAATATACAGACAAATAATAACTTAAAGGAACAAATAGTTACAAGCAAACTTAAAGCTTAGCCCTCACCAGGTGGTGGCTGTTTTTTCAGCTCCCGCCCAGTGATCTTTCCAGTCTGTTAGTTCTTGCTCTTGAGCAGCCAGATTTTAGTCTGCTGGGAAGAGAGAATTTATGGGATGTAGCACCAGATATACTGTTGATCTCCAAAAGTGCGCTAGCTCTTAGGGCTGTGGGGGTAGGGGAGTAGCTGTGATCTTTAGGCTAGAAAGACTTCCTGAGGGAGAAGAGTGTGGAGCAGAGTTAAGAAGAAAGCATGGGAAAAAATTAAAAAAAAAAAAAAAGAAGAAAGCATGGGGATAAGTACTTTGATCTTAAGAAGTGGGATACAGATTATTAATAGTGCCTAGATTTATATGAAGTTTATTTCAAATACCTCCTATCTATCTACTGAGCAACTACGAAAACTAAACTCATAGTCCAGTTGTCTGAGAGGCTGCAGACATACATGTATGTAAAACTAGGAGGAAATTTCTGGCAGAATTAGGATAGTGACTAATACATTACCAGACAGTAAAGCATGAACCCAGTAAAGCATGTGGGTCAAGTCGCTGCAGTTCTGGATATATGTCAAGGTTTGGCTCCATGGGGAGGGAAAGCAGGCACAAATCTGTGGCCTGGGGGTTGAAAGTCTAGGCTTAGGTCGCAGCTCTCCTACTAGCTGTGTGCCCTTGGACAAGTGACACACTCTGAGCTTATTCATCAAATAGGGATAATATCAACTCTGATTCCTCAGGATTACTGAAAAGGATCAAAATGAGTTAAACGTTGAATTCAAAAAGTACAATAGAAATGTGAGGCAATATAATTAGAAGAGAATAAAGGATTTTCATACACATTTCATTTGCATCTCGCAAAAAAAAATAAACCTAGAAAATGCACATTAGCATTTCCATTTTCCACAGAACATTGACTGCCAGATACCGTCCTAAAGTCACGTAGCTAATAAGCACCTGAACCTATGAACCTAAACTCAACGCTTCTTGGGATTTCAAATCTCACGCTCTTCTGATTGCATTAGGTAGGAGCAAGGGAGAGCTGAGAACATTTAAGGAGGTTATTCAAAGGACCGGTTCTGGGGAGTAACTTAGCAATTAACATGCGAGAAGGTGACATCTGAGTAGAGCTGAGTGGGAGCCCGGAGACAGGGGAAGGCTTCATTCACAGAGAGTCTCTGGTATTCCTGCCCCTGGAGGGAGGAGGAAGTGCAGTTTCACCTCCATCCCTGGACCGCCAACCCAGCTTCTCCCCTAGACCATCGTTCGAGGCGGGAAGCGGGCGGGGTATCGGAAAGCCTGATGCTTAATGGTGAGTCCTCGGATTTTAAAGAGGGAGGAAAGTCCTGAGAGGGCGACGTATAGTTCCTTTTTATGTCTCGCTATTCACGTAGCCCAGAGGGGCAAAAAGGCGTAAGCCCATGGAGCATCGAGAAGGACCACAAGCCTGACAGCCACCATCTTCTCGGTTCCGGCAAAAGACTACCAGGACCATAATGCAACGGTGCGCCGAGCCAATGGGTCGCATCTCGCTGCACACATGCAGGGAGATCCAATTCCCAGGGAGCAGCGAGCGGAAGACTACGAGGCCCATCAGGCAAGCCAAAGGCCTCTTCTTCCGATGACTGGCCTAGCTCTGGAAAACCTGCCCGCGCCCAGGATCCTCCGCGCGCAAGATGGCCGCGCCGGGAGCGGAAGCGGAGCGGAGGAGGTGCTAGGCTCTACGCCCCCTCGGCCTTCCGTGAGGACCGTACCAGTCCGAAGAAGGAAGCTCATGGACCCGAAAAATGCGTACTGCCTTTTCTCGCCGTGACCATGGGGGCGTACTGACAAAGCCTTTGATCTGATAGGCAACCCCAGCATTTCGCAGCCCTGACTTGGAACCTCCCCGAGGACTGCAGTGTAAGCGCGGTCTCTGCGTTCCGACCGAGGCAGGAGGCCAGTCAGGCAGGTCCCTCTGTCCCGACAGGTGGGACACTGAGCACTCCATGCCAGCGGGCGCGGGGAGGCGTGGCCTCCCCCAGGGCCGCCACCTCTGCTGGTTGCTCTGCGCTTTCACTTTAAGGCTCTGGTAAGGAGGGGCTGAGGGCAGGGAAAAGGAGGGGACGGGAGGATCGGATCGTCCCCGCCCCCTGTGTCCCTGGACCGTGGAGGTGGGGGGGTGGGGTGGGGGGAGGTTCCCTGTTTCCCGGCTTCTGACTTTTGCCCATTTCCCCCCCTCACCCGCTTCAGCCAAGCAGAAGCTCCCGTGCGGGAGGAGAAGCTGTCAGGTGGGTGATGGTCTGGGAACCCGACGCCCCTATAGTTGTTTTGTTTTGTTTTCACCTCCTCCCATATACCTAGAGATCAGGTGGAAAAGGGCGGCACCACGTGGAGCGAGGGCATTCAGCTGTGATGGGAAGTTGATGGGCAGAACTTAGGGGAGAAATATTTTCTGAACGAGGTCTGGGGCTTGCATTTCTCTCCCTCTCTAGTGAGCACCTCAAATTTGCCGTGCTGGCTGGTGGAAGAGTTTGTGGTGGCGGAAGAGTGTGCTCCATGTTCTAATTTCCAGGCTGTGAGTATCTGTTTTCTCTCCCCTTCTTCTTACATCGAATCAGACAGGGACTGTCTATCTAAGTATGCCTTTGCATTGTCTTTTCGTCTTTTTTCCTTGCAGTCTCAGTGTGAGTCCAAATCTAAACTGGTCTTGCCCCTGAAAATGTGCCCTTTTCTTTCCAAGTTAATGGCAACGTTCAGCTAATAACCGTGTTCTGTTCATTTTTAATCTAGTAGGTTCTGGAACCTGCCCTTGCCTCTCGTAGACTATTGACCCTGAAGTGTTCTTAGTAACACGTACTTCTCATCCTGTAACCACCACCTCATCACCCCCGTGAGAACTCTTCATTAGTTCTCTGTTGCCTACCAGCTCTGAGCCGTAGCACTTGGACACCTGCCCATTCTGAATGGCAGCCTTCCTGTTTCTCCTGCTGCCCCTTCCTAACAAGTGCTTTGGTCCTTTCCTCCTGGCAGAAAACCACCCCCGAGTGTGGTTCCACAGGGTATGTGGAGAAAATCACATGCAGCTCAACTAAGAGGAGCGAGTTCAAAAGGCAAGTGCTGTTTCTCTTCTTGAATCCTCCTAGATCACCCCTTTGCTTCTGTGACTTTAGGTAGATAGTCCTGCCTCTTCCTCTTTGTATGGAGGTAGCATGGCATATTGGAAAGGGGAGGGGATTTGGAGGCAAATTACTTGAACCGAAGTCCCAGCTCTACTTCTCAGCACTATATTATTGGCCATATTTTCTCATCATTAAAACTGGTTAATACCAGCTCTGCTTATCTCACCAGAAAATAAATTAAATATTTGAATGGGATTAATGTACTGTAAACCCTTTATTTTTATTTTTGGCCGCACCATGCGGCATGCTGGATCTTAGTTCCCCGACCAGGGATCGAACCTGTGCCCCCTGTAGTGGAAGCGCGGAGTCTTAACCACTGGAGCATCAGGGAAGTCCCTGTACTGTCAACACTTTAGAAGGCTGACGCTGGTTTCCTCTTTTCTCCTCAGATATATCTTGGTGAGGATGAAACAGGAGGGAGATTAGAGGGAGAGGCAGTCTGGTCTTCCCTGGGGATAACTGTTTCTTCTTGCCCTCAGCTGCCGCTCAGCTCTGATGGAACAACACTTATTCTGGAAATTCGAAGGGACTGTCATAGGTGTGGCCTTGGTCTTTGCTTGCCTTGTCATTGTTCGTCAGCGACAACTGGACAGAAAGGCGCTGGAAAAGGTCCGGAAGCAAATTGAGTCCATATAGCTACCTCCTCCCGTTTCATCTGGGTCTTAGAGACCCTACCTCAGACAGAAAGGGGAATGAACTGACTCGTGCCCCTGGTTCTCTGGAACCTTGTGGTGGCACCCCCTTTCTCCCATCTTCCTCGTCTAAATCATTAATGAGCAGAATAAAAAGAGTAAAATCGTTTCCTTCCCTAGTGTAATTTGGTTTGGGGCAGGAAGTCATGGGGGTAGAGAGGGAAAGAGAGTGGCAACTTTAGGCCCCAGTTTACCAGGTACCTATCTTCCTCCCTCCTCTACTATTACTTAAAACTGTCAGGATACAATTTTAGCAAAAAAAAAAATTTATTTCTCAGCCAAAATGTCAGTTTCCCCTCAACCCTATCCCCAAAGAAGAAATAAAATCACAGATACATGACAAAAGTATTTGAGGTGCCCCTTGACATAGGCAGACTGAGCCATGGGGTACAGACATCTAGGGCATCCTGATGTGATTCAGACCCCTGAGGCCAAACAGCCCTGAGTGGGAACCCCAGGAGGAAGCAGAACCACAGCCAGCGGAGGCCTGGATTCCTTATTGTGATTGGGAAGTGGGCCAGGAAGTGTTACCGCTCACATCTCATCTGCATGCAGCACAGTTCTGATGTGCCTGCTGGGGCCTGCCCTCCCTCCTGTCTTCTCAAGCAGTGTCCTTGTTGAGCCATTTACACCCTTGGCCCCAGGTGGCCCCTCCAATCTGGACTCCACCGCTGGATTCTCCAGATTTTCTGTCATGTCCTTGTGAGTCAGGATGTTTCTGGAAATCACTGTGGGGTGAAGGAAAAAGGGCAGTAGAATAGTGCTCCCTTGGTTGGGGATCCTAGACAGAACAGGACCTCCCTCCCACTTCTTGACTACTCTGGAAAACAGAGTCCTTTCCTGCCCTTGCCTCTCACCTCCATGAGGCTGGTAATCCTCAGGCCCAGCTTCTGGTAAGCCCTGAAAGGGGCTGAAACTGGGCAGGATGATGAGAGCCAAGGAGAAAAGAAGGATCTGGGAAGAAGCAAGAGGACATTTGGGCTGTGGGGACAATAAGGGAAGGGAGCAGAGGGCAGAGTGACTAGGGGGCAGTTGGGGTCATCAGGGATGGGAAGATAGGTCTGGCTATGGAGTGGGGGCATCAGGATGGCAACCTGGCAGAAGATGGAGGAGGTGGCAGGGGAGATGGGAAATAGATTAATGGTACCAGAACACAAGTGCTAGTCTGGGCAGCTTTGTTGGAGGTTTGAACAATAAGCATCTGCAGCTGGCGGAGCTGAGTCACCAGGGAGCTGGGAAACGAGGAATGAAGAGTTAGATCTCCTGGGAACCAGGGCCCAAGAATGGTATCCCTGTGTGCTGCACCCTTACCCCAACACACGCACTATGTTTTCACTCACATGTTGTGCCTCTCCAGCTCCTGGACTTTTTTCTGTAGTTGCTGGTTCTGTGCAGAACAGGCAGCCACCCTAGGAAGGGTGGAAAGGTAGGATAAGGCTCTGTAATCATGAGTCCCTGACCTTGCCTGCCTTGGTGAGGAAGGGGGCCCAGTCGTGAATCCAGAAATGTGAGTCCAAACATACCTGCTCTCTAGTCCATCGATGTACTCTTTCTTCCGCCGCCGACTGTCCTGAGCTGACTGCTTGTTACGGATTTTCCTCCTGACCTTCTTGAGGACCCTCTCCTCTGCCTGGGGGCCCAGGGTGTGTCAGTCCCGGGCCCTTAACCTCCCCCAACTCCTCAACTCTTCCCCTGCTATCCTGGCTCCTCAGAGGCCATGGTAGAGCCGCTGGGTTACGATACCCTTTGGGGAAGCGTGTTACCTTGGTGAGGGGCAGGTGAGAGGGTAGGGACACCCCTTCCTGTCCCAGCAGACGCTTCTCCTCTTCTGTCAGGAACAAGGTTTGACAGGGCAGCTGGTGGGGGACGAGAGAAGATGAGAATGGAGAGAGGGTCATCCCATTTTCAGTACTCATGCTGTTCCCCTTGCATGCCTCCTGGAGAGAGTTTCCTATTTGCACTGAGGAATAACAAACCATAAAATGAGATGAGGGGCAGGGACCTTCATGCAGACAGGCTGTTGATTAAACCACAGGGACTTCCTGAGGCTGACAAGGGAGAAAGGTGGTTTTGTCATATTTTTGCCCACAGACTTAAGACCTTGGCAATCACAGCAAGTTAGGAAGGGCCTATTCTGGTCCACATTTGCGGAGACCTTGTGGGTATTGGAAGAGGATGTGGAGTAACTCACTAAGGTAGGGTTTGCTTGACCTTACAGCAGGCAAATGATTCATTGTCAGCCATTAACTTCAGCTTGGCACAGTGTTACCATGACCTGCCAACCACAAGGAGATCCCTGGGGCAATGGCCCATCCTCCCCTAGGGGCTGAGCCCTAACTTTCAGACTGAAGTTCTGTCCCCTCTCAAACAATTCCCCAAAGGCAACCAGACTGAACAACTTCTCATAACAAAGTATGTGGGGAACATAGACTGGTGTCTGGTTAATGTGAGCCCATCAACTGGGTAACTTGCTTTTCTAACTAATACTTCTTTTTGAAAGATTTATGCTTCACTTTGTGACTCAAGAGGAATTTGCTTTTGCCTGTTGATGGTCTTTGGCTTTTAGCTAAACCACTTCTATCTCTGCCTTATTCTGATGTTCCCTTCTTGCCTCTCTGACTATTTGGTGAGTCGTTAGAGGGGTGTCCCTCCCAATCCACCTAATCAAAATCTCTAAAAATGAGGTCTAGAGGTATTTATGTATGTACGTATGTATGTATTTTTGGCTGTGCCGTGCGGCTTGCGGGATCTTAGTTCCTGACCAGGGATGGAACCCGTGCCCCCTGCAGTGGAAGCGCAGAGTCCTAACCACTGGACTGCCAGGGAATTCCCCTAGAGGGTTTTATTTTATTTTATTATTATTTTTTTTCGGTACGCGGGCCTCTCACTGTTGTGGCCTCTCCCATTGCGGAGCACAGGCTCCGGACGCGCAGGCTCAGCGGCCATGGCTCACGGGCCCAGCCGCTCCGCGGCATGTGGGATCTTCCCGGACTGGGGCACGAACCCGTGTCCCCTGCATCGGCAGGCGGACTCTCAACCACTGCGCCACCAGGGACAAAACCAAAAACAAAACAAAACAAAACCGGGACTTCCCCGGTGGTCCAGTACAAACTCCTCAGTGTTTCTGATGCACACTCAAATTTAGATGCCTCAGACTTTTTAAGATTCCTCAGCCCAAAATTCTAAGATGCTTGGCTTGGCTTCTGGTCTCAGCTTCAACCACAGATTTTCAGGGAGGCTAGAACCTATTCCCTGCCTTTTGCACACAAGGAGTCCTTTTCAGGATAAAGGGAGGAACAGTGACCTGGGCAAGACCCCCTCCTCATCCCCGCTGCAGGAACCAGCCCAGCTAGCCCTGGGAAGGTATGTGATGTGTTACTCCCCTACACTGTAACCATGGGCAGTGGGTGCCTGGTGAACCATTGTTCCAGTAAAAAACGTAGTTGCAGTTGCTTCTACATTCTGTGCCCAGTAACCAGTTGGATTCCCAGGTGGCCTGTCACGTTTCCACATCCTGACCCAAAGCCGAGACGATGGCCCTAGCTGAGCAGACAATGCTCATGGGTCTGGGCTTTCTCCAAACCCTATCCCTGGATTCGCTCAGCCCACCCTCTCCTTAACTGAGGCATCCCCCCCCTTACCCCCAAGGGATTCTGTCTCTCTTGTCTTTTCCTGCTCTTAAAGTTGCCCACCTCTCCCTGGCATTCAGGCCTGATGCCACAAAAATTAGGGCAAGGACAGTGTTCAGCATCAGTTTTCCCCTCCCTCATCCCCTTCTCCCCAGTTCTGTGTATCAGGGAGTACTGAACCCAGCTGACCCCCAGGACTCACCAGGGCTGCAGGAGGCACTGAGTTTACAGGGCCTGCTCTGGGCAGGATGTGGGCATGAGCATCAGGAGGCAGCTCACTGACCACACAGGCATCAGGCACCATAAACGGTGGGCTCCACTGATCTGAGGGAAACATAGGTGGCTGGGAGAAAGGAGATGGATGGCCGCAGGCCCTGGGTAGTGGCACAGGTTGGGGAAACCCCCTTAACCCCAGGGTTAGGGCTGGACCTGAAGGGCCATTGTCCGCTGCCCACAAAGAACACTGACCTATTTGGATGGAGATGAGCCCTACAGCTGGCCCAGCTTCCCCCTGCATCCTCTCTAGGGTCCCTGCCTCATAGACAACCTCATAGAGGGCAGGGGAACTGGGTGGCTTGGGGGCAGGGGGACTGTCTGGATGGCGAGGATCCTCAGAGATTCCACTGTCACTGCCAGGAGAGGCTTCTGAGCAGTACACTTCATTGGGATCAATGAAAAGTTTCAGGAAATCTTCAGGCTCACTCTCTTGAAGACCCTACAGTAGAAGAGGATGTATATGTGTTTAAGGAAGAATTCTGGAAGTCCTATCTAACGTCAAAACTAGATCCTTCATGCTTCAGTTTCAGTCCCTTCTGTCCTTGGACATGAGGATAGTTACAGCTCATGTCTTCAGACTTCTAAGCGGGCTCTGTCTTCAGACTTCTAAGCGGAAGCTGAAGCCTCTTGGACTTCTTATCACAGAGTTGTCTCAACCCACACCCACTCCCATTCATCACACTCACACAGCCATGGCCCCCACTGGACTCCCAGCCTTGCAGCCCCTGTTCCTGTAGCCTAGTTACTGGGACCTCTGAAGGTGGACCATGGAGTCCCAGCTCCAGGAAGGATCCTGTTGAGAAGACGTCTTCTGGAGGCTCCAGCCACATTTCCAGCAGGTCAGGGGTTCTGAAATCCATGCTTCTGCGGGGAGGCATGGGGGGGGAAGGGGGGCAGTTGCAGAAGGAGAATGATGGCTCTCCCCCTCCCCCACCCCCCACAGTTTCTGGGCTCCTCTCCCTCTTCCATTATCCCCTTTCCTCACCTGTGCAGCCCCCTCACCTGTCACCCGGAGCTGTCGCCTTCGGCCTTATCTCTCTGGTTCAGACCAACAGGCACCCCCCTGGGTATTACCTGTTCCGAAGAGCCCAGCCCTGCCAAGCCAGCCTAGCCCGTTGATGGCCCCAAACACTACACCTTTTCTTTCCTCCAGGATCTCGCATCCTGGACCTGCCTAGCCAAACCCCGCCCCCAGCCTTACACTACGTAAGTGGGTTGCACCTAGCCAGGAGCCACGATAGGGGCGCAGTAGCTGGAGCAGGGGGTTAAGAGGAGGAGCGTGCACAAACCGGTCTTAAAACAGCAGCCTGCCCTTTCTGCCTCAGTTTCTCCTAGCGATAGCAAATCTTCCTGAGGGTTTGCTGGCTCCTCAGGGAAGGATAGAGATGGCTGTGACTGGAGCACAGGACGCTTGAGTGCCTGTCCTCTGGACGTCAGTTTTACAGGCGGGAAACCACGGCGGGGTTGAAAACAAAGGAGGGAAGAGTCCATAGGATTGCCGAAGACTGACAGAGGCATCCCTTCCCCCACCCCGTGGCGCTCTTCCCACACTTGAGTCTGATTGGACGCTAAAGACATCCAGAGGTTTTGAGGGGTAGTGCATTGAGCCAATGGGATTACCGTCTCGAGGCAGGCTCCACCGTAACTGGTCGGAACGGGCTGTCAGAGAAGGAGTGGGGCCAATGCGGCCGGAGCACTTATTTGTCTGGCGGGGGTTTGGTTCTGAGGGAGGGTAAGAGCCAGAAGACTTACTGTAGGGAAGGGGTGGGGGATGTGTGGGGGGGCGCCGGGGGAACTTCCGGAATGTGGGCTGAGGCTTGGTTTGGTTTCACTTGCCACGTGACTCCGAAGTGTTAGGGAGTAAATAACCTGTTGACCCAAGTTACGTGACAGCACTTTGACTCAGCGGGCGGAAAGTCGCGCAATCGCAGGTTGTCCAAATCCGTAATCCATGCATTATGCTACTGATAAAGAACAGCACTTATATACGCACACTCACAGGACCCTCTGTTAACTAACGGAGGGACAAGGGCCTAGAAAACTGCAAGAGGTTAAAAAATCATTCGGATTTGGTTTGGGAATGACTTATTTTTTGCGTATGATTACCAACGACAATATGCAATATGTGTCCTGCATTTGTATAGTTTACAAAATGTTTTTTTGTAAGCATTGTTCCTCATTTAATACACAACAGCGCTGAGGTAGACAGGGCAGGTAATGTTTTACTAACTTCACCAATGAGAAGACAGATACGTGACTAGAATGTAGTAATACCGAAACTCAGGGCATTTTGCCTTGGTCCAGAGACTGATGACCCAGGAATTCACTTTAAATAAAATAATGGATATAGGATAATACTGATATAGGTATGATTTTTCATCTGCCTGCCTCCCCATCAGTACTTCAAATAAAGGATAGCTGAGTGAATAAAGCACAAAAATTTGGGTTGATCCAGAGTTCAAACTGGTATTCTTCCCGTGAAAATTTAAATGAGCTGAGGGTGAAGACAAGAACAGGATATAATATTTATTAAGTAACTGATATATGGTCAGGTATTTTCATGTTACTCATACAATTCTCATAACAACTCACAGCTGGCAGAAAGAAGTTAAGTAACTTTCTCAAGATTACTCTTGTTGACTGAAAAACATAGCACAACCTAAAAGTTGAGAATTTTGTTTTATTTGGCAGTCTTTCTGAGGACTTCAAGCCTGGGAGGCAGCCTCTCAGATGGCTCTAAGGGACTGCTCCAAAGAGGTAAGGGAGGAACCAGGATATACAGCAGTTTTTGCAACAAAGACCAGGTATTAGGAACATCAAAGGATTATTATTAATTAAAGAAAACCAGATATCTCAAGTTAATGAAGTTAGCACTCTATGTATGGGAAAATGTAAGAGCTTGGGCTCACTGAAATTATTCCTTTGATTTACACCTTAGCTCTCTAGGGCCAGTTTCCTGTTCTATCCCATCCCAAGTCCCTCAGGGCACACCTTTGGAGGTGGCTGCAGTGGCTGAGGGCCTGGCAGCAGGGCAGCCCATTCCTATCCATCCTGAGTTCTCTCTGGGCTTACCAGGCACCTGTAGTGGCTTGATGGCTGCAACATCCTTTGTTTACTCACATGGCGGGCAACATTTTTCATTCACACTTTGTAAGTAGCTGAACCAAGATTTGGATGCCTGAGCCCATATTCTTTGCACTATACGAAGCTACCTTGCTGGGGCTTTCTCAAATTTTCCCACTGTGGCTTTCCTGCTCATCTCCCCGCATCTTGCTCAAGTAGTGAGGAGACAAAGCAGGCTTCCTAGATTCATGCAGAGCTCTAAGGAAAGCGGAGCTGTCCTTGCTGAGATCTTTCCTAGAGGAAGAAAGTTTTCAAAGGGCTTCCTGCAGGCTGCATGTGTAGAGATGATTAAGTGGAAGATATACAGTCATCCCTGCTTATCTGTGGGGGATAGGTTCCAAGATCCCCCTCGGACACCAAAGTCCTCAAATGTTCAAGTCCCTTAAGTAAAATGATGTAGTACAGGCAGCCCTCTGTATTCGTGGTAGCAGTTCCGCATCTGTGAATAGGGAGGGCTGACTGCTCTCAGCCTCTGTTAGAACTGGATGGAAACTCTGGCATCATCTGTTAGTCTAACTTCCCTCTTCCACCTGATTTATCAAGCTCCTGAGAGGGCAAATGACTTGCCTAAGATCACACATCAATTAAAGTAGAGCTGGGACTAGAACCCAAGTGTCCTGACTCCCAGTCCATGATTCCTTGTTAATTTACTAATTAACAGTAATCTTGAAAGCATAATTTGTGACAGACAAACCAGTGCATGCATATTATTCCCTTGAATAATCTGGAGTTTTCCCTAATAGTAATTTTTATCTTTTTTATTTTAAAATATTTATTTATTTTGGCTGATCTGGGTCATAGTTGCGGCACATGGGATCTTTGCTGAGTCATGTGGGCTTATAGTTGTGGCATGTGGGCTTCTTAGTTGCGATATACGGACTTTTCTTTAAAATTTATTTATTTATTTATTTTTGGCTGTGTTGGGTCTTCGTTTCTGTGCGAGGGCTTTCTCTAGTTGCAGTGAGCGGGGGCCACTCTTCATCGCGGTGTGCGGGCCTCTCACTGTCGCGGCCTCTCTTGTTGTGGAGTACAAGCTCCAGATGCACAGGCTCAGTAGTTGTGGCTCACAGGCCTAGTTGCTCTGCGGCATGTGGGATCTTCCCAGACCAGGGCTCGAACCCATGTCCCCTGCATTGGCAGGCAGATTCTCAACCACTGCGCCACCAGGGAAGCCCCGGACTTTTTTTTTTTTTTTTTTTAATTTGGCTGTGTTGGGTCTTAGTTGTGGCAGGCGGGATCTTTTGTTGTGGCACATGGGCTTCTCTAGTTGCAGCGTGTGGGCTCCAGAGCGTGTGGGCTCAGTAGTTGTGGCACGTGGGCTTAGTTGCCCCGCAGCAGGTGGGATCTTAGTTCCCCGACCAGGGATCGAACCTGGGCCCCCTGTATTGGGAATGTGCAGTCTTACCCACTGGACCACCAGGGAAGTCCCAGTAATTTTTATCTTTTAATGAAGAGCTTGGAACAGCAACGATACTTTCATTAAGTGACAGGACACCAATACCACATTTCACTTACATCCTGATCTTAGAATCCTGTATGATTCTTTTCTCCTAGACCCCCTCCACCAAGAAGTCCTGATATTCCCTTTTCTTAAGGAAGTTGCTGGCCTGCATTTCCAGAGCCTTCTCAGAGGCATCACCATGTCCCTTCTTTAGGTGAGGCCTTTTCACATTTGCAAAAAAAAATAGACTGACCCCCCCCTTCATTTTCCTCCTTTGCACCCTACCCTCCCATGAAACTAGAAGAGGATTCGGATAGCACAGTGATGTGGGCCAAGAGTATCCAGGCTAAGGAAGCAGTGAAGGTCCAGAGTCGAAAATACCCTGGTTCATTCAAAGAACAGAAAACAGAAAGGAGGCCCACAGGGCTGGAGGGAGAGAAGTTGGAGAGTTCCAGATGAGACTGGAGAGAACCCTGGCCAGATGCCTCGAGGCACGGTAAGGGTGATAAGCTGGAGTGTGCCGAGAGAAGCTCCTCACTGAGTGGGGTTTCAGCAACCTCTGAGAAGGGTCCCACCACTTTTTTACCCACTTGCAGGCAGAAGGCTGCAGAGAAGTCAGCTCCGGCCATTGGTAGTTCAAGAAGGGTTGATTTTCAAGAAATACCCTCACTTTGCTATTCCCCTTTTCCAATTTTCCTTGTCCTTTTTCTTCCTTGTGGGTGCTGGCGAGGGAGTCAAGCAAGAAAGTCAGTCCTAAGAAGGGAATGCTTTCCCTTTGGTGCCCAGGTGCCCAGAAGGGGATCTTAGAATCTTCTAAGAGAGATAAGAAGACTTCGGCCCAAGACCAGGCAGATATCTTCAGAGATGTGGGAGGCGGAAGACTTGGGAATGCGGGGGTTGCGTATGGCGCACCAGCCTTGACCGCGGGGTTTCTAGCTTCCTCTTTTAGAATCTTCAAAGGATCGGAAGCCTTCGTTGACCGGCCACGTTCACTGGTCAGACCTCCACCACAGCGTCCCAGGCCCTCACGCCCTCAGCCCCTCAGCCCCTAGGTGCTCTCCGAATTCCTTTCCCTTGCCCCGCCCCGGTTGTCTTCGGCTCAGCCGGGCTCTGGCTGCTGGTCTCTGATTGCTCCTAGCTCACGTCACTCCCAGTCTGGCCCCGCCCTCTGGGCGCTGTCATTGGCCACTGGGGGGGTCGGTACGCCGCGGCTGCGGGGGTGGGGTAAACGATGGGGAGGGGGCGGGAATTCCCGACTGGAGGCCGGAACAGAGCGGGTGCCTTGTAGTGAGACCCTCGAGAGGTGAGTGCGGGATCCCAGAGAGCGGGATCTGGGTCGGCCGCCCAGGCTTCTCGGGGCCTACGAGCTGGAGTCCGGGCTCTCACGTTCTTCTTCAGCTTCCCGGCACGCTGGCGGCCTCAAACCCCGCCTCCCGGAGCCCGGACTTCCAGACACCGCCCTCAGTTGTTGGGTCAGCCCGTCCCGGGACCCCAGACGCCTAGGGCCCCTCTTTGGTCGTTTGCCCCGACATCCCAGCCTGTGGCCTGAAACGGTCGCTCTCTGCTCTCGGGGGGATGGCGCTGGGGAAATGGGAGCGGGAGAGCACCCCAGCTCTCCCTGTTCAGGTGGTCCACGAAGCTACCCATGACATCTCTCCCTGAACCCTCTTCGCTTCATCCATTCCTTCCTGGAAAGGAGGCTTGACCTCTCCTTTGCTTAGAGGACCCCAGCTCTCTAGTTTTCTGGGAGCTCCACGTGAAAGGGTAATGAGATATCCACACAGTCCTCATGCCTCAGTTTCCCCCTTGCTAGGTCCCTGAATGAGTCACTTGAAAAAGTCACTTGAAAGGGATAAAGTCTGAGGGGAAAGAGTGATATTCCCAGTACAGGAGTGGATGAGTCACACTGGGATAGGGAAGGTCACAGAGTGGCTGGGGTGAGGGAGCTGCGTTCTGCTGACCAGCCTTCCCCTTTCCTTGGCCCCATATTTCCCTTGTGACCACTCCCCCACTCACCCTGTCTTCCTAGGTCTGAGAGTCATTGGAGCTACCACAGCCGCCATGGGGCCCTGGGGAGAGCCAGAGCTCCTGGTGTGGCGCCCCGAGGCAGCAGCCTCGGAGCCCCCAGTGCCCATGGGACTGGAGGTGAAGTTGGGGGCCCTGGTGCTGTTGCTGGTACTCACTCTCATCTGCAGTCTAGTGCCCATCTGCCTGCTGCGCCGGCCCGGCGCTAACCCTGAAGCCTCAGGTAAGCCTCTCCTTTTCCCTGCTGCCATGGACGCTTGGAGGAGGGAAGGCTCTGGGGCTAAGGAAGGTGACCTAAGAGGGGACGGCAAGAGTGACTATTGCTTAGGTTGGGTAGTGGGGCTCATTTGCTCATTCCCTTCTATGCTCCACTCCTGCCCAGCCTCCCGCCAAAAAGCCCTGAGTCTGGTAAGCTGCTTTGCGGGTGGTGTCTTTCTGGCCACATGTCTCCTGGACCTGCTGCCTGACTACCTGGCTGCCATAGATGAGGCCCTGGCAGCCCTTCATGTGACGGTGAGCCCCGGTCATCTGCATGTGACCCTGTGTATGTGGTGTTCAATCACATACCTCTGGGAGCGGTGGTTTGTATGGATCTGTCCATGTGTCACTCCACGACTGTATGGAAGGCTCTTGGCTTGTGACCCCATGAGCTGTGATTTTTAGTCATAGAGCATAACTCTTTCTATAGGTTCTCACCCTCTCAGTCCCTATGTGACCCCTACGTGCCCTTTGTGACAGTGTGAGGAACCCTATTACCAGGTGTGTGACCTATCTGTAAGGTTTCTCTAGTTTCAGCCTCCAGGAAGTTAATAGCCCTCCAAGAATCATCTTCACCCTTCACCCTTTCCTGAAGGGCTGGAGATAGAGGTCCCTACAGGCCTGGGACAGGTAGGAGGCAATTTCCAGGGACCCGGTGTTGCTGACCAAAAGGCTACATAACTCAAGGAAGTAGGATGTGGGGAAGATTAAGTCCAAGGCATAGGACAGTCTTATTGGAAAAACTGAGACAGTTGGAGGAAGTGAGGAAGTAACACTGAATGTAACTGTTCATCTGTGACTGAGTGACTTGTGTCTCTGTGTGACTGTGTGTAAGCCTGATTGTCCCCATGACAGTATGTGGCTCTGTGTGTGAGCATTTGGGAAAGTGGGCCAATGTGTGGCCTACATGTGACACTTTGTGTCCATCTACCTCAGTGACTTTCAGCTGGGGGTGGTTTTGCCCACCCCTGTCATCCTCCCACCCTCACCCCCACCTCCCCAGAAAACATTCGATAATGTCTGGAGACTTTTTGGTTGTCCCAACTCAGGGAAGGAGGGCTTGCTAACTGACATCTAATGGGTATAGGCTAGGGATGCTGCTAAACATCCTACAGTGCACAGGACAGCCCTCTACATCAAAGAATTATCCAATCCGAAATGTTAATAGTACTAAAGTTGAGAAACCATGATCTACATGTAACACTGGGAGTGACACCATAATCTGTACGGTGTCTATGGCACCAAGTGACTATATTTTTGTGTAACTGAGAGTGGCTCTGTGTGTGGGAACCCAGGTCTGTGTAACTGGGACTCCACTAAACTCTGCATCTGACTCTTCCTCCCCATTCTTGGCCTGTCTCCTGAAGTCCACGCTGTCCCCTTTGCCCACAGCTCCAGTTCCCCCTACAAGAGTTCATCCTGGCCATGGGCTTCTTCCTGGTCCTGGTGATGGAGCAGATCACGATGGCTTACAAGGAACAGTCGGGGCCACCGCCTCAAGAGGACATGAGGGCTTTGCTGGGAACAGCGAATGGTGGGCTGCAGCACTGGAATGACAGACCAGAGGTCCCACAGGCAGGTGGAGCCCCAGCAGCCCCCTCAGCCCTACGTGCCTGTGTACTGGTCTTCTCCCTGGCCCTGCATTCAGTGTTTGAGGGACTGGCAGTGGGGCTGCAGCGAGACCGGGCTCGGGCCATGGAGTTGTGCCTGGCTTTGCTGCTCCACAAGGGTATCCTGGCAGTCAGCTTATCCCTGCGGCTGCTGCAGAGCCACCTGCGAGCACAGGTTGTGGCTGGCTGTGGGATCCTCTTCTCATGCATGACACCCCTGGGCATTGGACTGGGTGCAGCTCTGGCAGAGTCAGCAGGGCCACTGCACCAGCTGGCTCAGTCTGTGCTGGAGGGCATGGCGGCTGGCACCTTTCTCTATATCACCTTCCTGGAAATCCTGCCCCAGGAGCTGGCCACTTCTGAGCAGAGAATCCTCAAGGTCATTCTGCTCCTAGGAGGCTTTGCCCTCCTCACTGGCCTGCTCTTTATCCAAGTCTAGGGGGCTCCAAGATACGCATGGGAGGTTGGGTATCACGTGCCCTTGACCTTCCTCCCCCTCTCCCAGTGTGTGGGGAATAGGAAGGAGTGGGGAAGGGAGGTACTGAGGACCAAAGAGTTCTCTGGGAGGTAAGGATGGAGCCTTTGGCACTATTTGGCCAATGAGAGGGAAGTGGGCAGACAAGAGCCTGGCCCCCAGGCCCAAGGGACAAAAGATGGTCAAGTCACTAGAGACATGATCAAGGGACATTAGTATTGGGGAAGACACTGAGTGCTGGTATCAGGGATCAGACACTACACATAGGGACAAGCTGGTAGTTGGGAGGCCGGAGGTGGGTACCCAGCTGCTGTGGGATAGAGGTATAGAGAGGGCATAGGCCCAGAGTCAGCAGTCCTGTTGGTTCTAGCCCATTTCAGCCCTCTGTCACTTGGAGTGGACCCCTCCAACTTTTCTTAGCTCCTACTTTCATATCTATCTTCCTCTTCCCTTCTCCCAGGGGACTATTGCCAAATGGCATCTTCCTGCCAGTTTTGGTACCTTCTCTGGCTTCTCCAGCCCTGGTCACTCCTGTATTTTTAAAGTGCCAAATAAATCCCCTCCCACTTTCTCAAAGCACAAGTGATGGCACTGAGCCCTGCCCAGCACCTCAGTGGAAGGGGTCTGCTTGCTCTTTGTTTTGGTCCCAGATTGTGGGGTGGGACAGAAATGTTTGCTGAGGTGGGGTGGGGGGCTGATTGGCAGAGCTACCGTCCCCCACTACTTCTGTACCCTAGGAATACTGAAAATGGACATGGTGCCCCGTGCCTAGATGATAAACACTGAGATGCCAAAACTTTTTTATACCAGAGGATCCCAAGGGGGAAGGGGAAGGCTCGCCCCCAGGGTTATTTTTTGGGGCGGGAGGGCTGTGCATAGGGCCATATATTCTAGAATCTATTTTACTAACTGACCTGTTTTGGGACATGTTACCCAAATAAAACAAGTTTCTACACATCTGTACGGTATCTGATTCATTTGTCTTGGGAAAGGGGTGGGCACATGGCAAGTCTGAGAGGGCCTGACTCCCAGATGTTTAGGGCTGTTTGAATATCCCTGATCTCACTGTTTACATTCAGGCCCCTCTAGTTCCCTTCCCTGGAGATGACCAAATTTTTCCTCTTGTCTCTTCCTGCTTCCTTCCCTGTCTCCACCCCTTCCCTGTCTCCACCCCTTCCCTTTCCTCCCTTTTCCTTTCCTCTCTTTAATCCCTCGCCCCTTCGCGTTTGTAGGCTCGGGACCAATGCAGAACTACTCTTCCCAGTTTGCCCCGCGCAGGGAGGAGCCGAGGGGGAGGAGCAAAGTCCCCAGTTCCCGGAGTCAACAGGGCAGCTGGGAAATGGTGTCCGTTTCCTCTCCCGTATTGCGTGACTGCGGCTGCGAAGGAGTCACGTAAACAAACTATAATTCCCGGCGGTCCCCGCGCGCAGCAGGTCAGGGCTAGGCTGGGGCCGGGTTCGCGGTGCTTGCTGAGGCGGCGGCGGCGGCGGCGGCGGCGGCGGCTACGGCTGGAAGAGCCGGGCCGGGGCCCGCGGCGCAGGCCGTGGCTTGTATTGGGAGGGTGGCGGGGAGGGACGGGGGAGGAAGATGGCGACGTCGGGGGCGAACGGGCCCGGCTCGGCCACGGCCTCAGCTTCCAATCCGCGCAAGTTTAGTGAGAAGATCGCGCTGCAGAAGCAGCGTCAGGCCGAGGAGACGGCGGCCTTCGAGGAGGTGATGATGGACATCGGCTCCACCCGGGTGAGGGGCCGCGCCGGCAAGCGGGAGCGGAGCAGAGCACTTCTCGAACGGGGAGCCGAGAGGCGGGGCGGGGGCGGGAGCCGCAGCGAAAGAGGCGGAACGCGGCCGGGGTAGCGGGCGCCTCCGTCTGGGAGGCACGGGCTGAGGGCCGGGGGGCAGGAAGACGGGTTTTGCGGGAGGAGGTCGAAACTCCAGATAGGCTGGAGGGTTTGGGAACGAATGGGAACTGAGAAAGTGAGGCAGGAGTGGACAGAGAGAGGAGATGGTCCCCGAAGCCCGGTGGAGGTAGGAGGTGGGTGGTCCTTGTGCATCTCTGATTGAGTTCTCTCAGGGACTCTGTTGAAGCATCTTCTATGTTGGGTTATGGGGTTAGGGGATGGCCTGCTTGCCCTAGTCTGGCTCTTCTCAGTTGGTGATCTCCTCTCATCTGGTCCCTCTGCCCTGTTGTGCTACTCTTGGCAGTTAGTATCTCCGGGAAAGGGCCCCTTGAGTGGTTTGAACGGCAGCGCTGGGTACAGTGGGCCAGGAAGTCCCCTCCTGCGTCCCGTCCCGTTGCTTCCTTTTTCAAATACTTCTTGTGGTTTCCTGACGTGAATGAAGGTGAGGTCCATTGCTCACAGACTGGTGGTATTTTGCCCTGGCCGCCTTGGAGGAGACATAGGGCTTTGGATCTTGAAAGGGGGTAACCAGTTGGCTATAGGTTATGTGGAACCTGGTGGTTAGCTGAACTTTCTAGAG
Organism: Lagenorhynchus albirostris; assembly: GCF_949774975.1. Lineage (NCBI taxonomy): Eukaryota > Metazoa > Chordata > Mammalia > Artiodactyla > Delphinidae > Lagenorhynchus > Lagenorhynchus albirostris. Next base: position 75,174,030 of record NC_083096.1, read on the forward strand.
AGATGACTGTTTTGTGGGTCAGTTATGGGGTGCCTTGGAGAGTCTTCTGTGTGTAGGGAATATTCATTCCTGGGAAGTTCCAGAAAGAAGGAATCCTGGCGGCGTTGCTTCTGAAGCCCCCTGATCTTGGTTTCTTGCTTCCCAGGGCTGGATGTCAGAGAGAGAGAGGGGTGGGAGTTTGCCCAGATGGTATGCAGTCCTAATTTAGGGACACATTATTCTCAAAACAGCAGGTGAGGATATTGCAGTGATCCCTTATGGCAGGGAGCTAGAAGGAATTTAAGGGGTGATGGATGGCCGAACATAAATACCACATTTCAAAGTTCTTTCTGCCTGTCTGACTGCCTTTGATTGAACCTGCCTATGACTGTAACTCCGGTTGTATTTTTGTGTGTGTCTCCCTTGACTCTGTTAGTCTTTTTTGTGTTTTTTACTCTTTTCAGTCTCTAGAGACCATGTGTCCTAGTTTTTGGGAGTCAGAACAGAGAAAGTTAGGTGGGGAAGCAAATCGTGTGTGTGTGTGTGTGTGTGTGTGTGTGTGTGTGTGTGTGTGTGTGCGCGCGCGCGCGCATAACCCCCTCTAACTGCCGTGAGGACCATGATCTAACTGTGGACTGTCCCCCCTTTAGGAGCTTTTGATCAAAGTGGGGGCAGAGGCAGGAAGGTGGGCCAGAGGCTGACCTCCATCTGACAACGGAGGAATGGTGGGATCTTAGGGCTTATAGGTACAAACAAAAGCTCAAAACTGGGCCTTCTTTCTTTGTGGTGCCTTGGTCTGTCAAAAGGTCCCCTCCACTCACCTTGCCCCTGTTGGGTAACTTTTCTTCTGCACATAAAAAAATCTAGTGGGCATACATGTCCAGGGCCTGGGGACCCAAGAGTCTAAAGCTAGGGATTAGAGACCTGGAGCTCAGCCTGTTATCTGGCCAGCTGGGAAGTCTCATTTGAGGCAGATGTGGCCTTTGGGGCCTATACTCCTGGAAGCTGGGGTTATCATGTATATTAGTAGCAGTCTTGAAGTGGCCCAAAGGTCAGCATAGTGCCTGCTAAACTCACTGGACTGACCTCTTGGAACAGAAAGTCAATTCTGTTGTTGCCCTATGCACAACGGTGTGACCCCTGGAAGCTCTTAGAATCTTAACCACTCATCAGCTGCCCTGGGTCTCATTTGGCTGGGGTGGCAGTAGCTGAGTCTTAGAAGTAGGTGCTCACCTCTCACAGAGGGACATGAGACCTTTAGGCAGACTGAAACCATGCCAGGCTGAGGGTTGTGGTGTCTTACTCCGGTGCCAGACGTATCTCCCCAAAGTGAGGATGAGGCCAAGGAGACAGCTCTGGGCCAGGCTGGAGTGGGCTACTGCTTTTCTCACCCCCATTCTCCAGGCTCCCCTACCAATTCAGGGGCTTTAGGACTATGTAGAAGAATGCTTCTTTGTTTTGGCACTGTTTTTCCAGTTAGAAGAGCCATCATTCCTTAGTTGTTCTAGTTTGGGAGGTACAGGCTCTGTGTAGCCTTCCTGAGGTTGGGCAAATGGCAGAGCCCAGGAGCTTGTGCCTGCCCTCCAGAGTGGGGAGGAAAGAGGCTGGCAGCTATGGCTCTATGGCATCCACCTGTGGCCCTTCTCTTGTCTTCCAGTTAGTCCTGGACACATCTGGAAGGGAAAGCAGAGGTGCCTAATAGGCACCCTTCCCCAGGAGTTAACCCATGTGACTAGCCTAGGGGCTCCTGGCAACCCCTCAGGGACTCTGTTTAGACTGATGCCGACTAGGACAGGCCCTGAGCAGAGTATCAGGCTCCACCTGGCAGGGTGATGCCAGGCATTAGTGATAGCATTGATGGGGGCAGCCTGAGGAAGAGCTAGGGCAGATTGTTTGCACCGGGTCTCAGTGGACCTTCTACCCAGTACTGGCTTTTCTTCTGGCAGATCTCTTAAAAGCAGCAGCAATAGTAGCATGTCCTGGAGACAGGGATGGCATGGATGGCCACAGGAACAGTGCTCAGGACCCTCCCTGACATTCCCATTTGTCCTCCATGTCTCAGTTACAGGCCCAAAAACTGCGACTGGCATACACAAGGAGCTCCCATTATGGTGGCTCTCTGCCCAACGTGAACCAGATTGGCTGTGGCCTGGCTGAGTTCCAGGTGAGTGGACACCAGCTGGGGGAGCGCAGGCTCTCACGCACCTCCCTCTGTTGACTTGCCTGTCTCTTTTGGCAGAGCCCCCTCCACTCCCCTTTGGATTCATCCCGGAGCACTCGGCACCACGGGCTGGTGGAACGGGTGCAGCGAGATCCCCGAAGAATGGTGTCCCCACTTCGCCGCTACCCCCGCCACATATCCTTCACTGAGGGGCTGCGGAGTCTGGAGGGCAGTGGGGTGGGGTTCCTCAGGAACTCATGGTAGGAAAAGGGACCTGAAGTGTTGTCCAGTGCCATCCTGCGGGAGCTCTCCTTTACCCAGGTTCCCTGAAAAGTGACATTTGGTGCGTGTTTCAGCACTGGCTGCTGTGACAGGGAGCTGCGCCTCCTGAGACTGTGTCCTCCATCTCTGACCGTCCTCACTTCAGCTTGCTCTTGGCTGCTAGAGGCAGGGCTCCGTGATATGTCTCATGCTACAGGGATTTTGCTTCCCTCCTGCTCACATTTCTGTTCATAGCTTTCAGTCTCAGAGACCTCCACAGACCTGTCTCCCCCAAACCCTGCCTAGATATTCACCTATATTTTCCAGCTCCTTTTTCTCTTCCATTCTTTGCCCCTATTGTTGCCCCTTGTAGAGGAGGAGAAAGGTGTTTGTTTCCTGAAACAACTTGTCTGCTGCCTTCTGTTATTTTTCTCTCATCTGGTCTCTCTCCCGTCCACCCCCTCCTCACTTTTTCCCTTAACTGGTGCTCTTCACATTGACAGCTCTCCCTATAGTCCTGCCTACTTATCTCCTCCCCCGGAGTCCAGCTGGCGGAGGTCAGTGTCCAGGGCGGTCAGGATCTCCTGCCCACTCTCTGACTTGTCTCTGGCGGGAGCTGGGCTTGGGTTTGGGCCCGCTGGGCCAGGCTTTCAGCAGTACCTCCTCCCGTAATGGCAGGGCTGGGAGGGGTGGGGGTAGGTGGAGTAGGTGGGTCAGAGTCCAGTCTTGGCCATGTTGACACGTGTGGCCAAGCCTCCCAGTCCAGCCAGAGCAGGACTAATGGCAGCTGGGGTGTGTGTGGGGGGAGGGGAGGATGGTAGGGTGGCAGGTGAAAATGGCTGCCTCCTGTCAATAGTGGGTGCCAGGTGCAGTGTTCTGGCATTCAGATTTCTGAACCCTTCCCCTGTCCATCTCATCCCTAAGACTTACACCCAGCACAGTGGCTGGGCTCCAGGATTCCTATTCAGCTTGTCCTGGCAGAGAGGAGTTATTTCCAGATCTCCTAGGTTGTTTGGGGAGAGGGTTCACGGATCACAGATATCAGCAGAACCAGAAAGAAAGAGGCATGATGATCCTGGGTGCCCAGCCCTCGTGGCTGCCCCACACTTTCCAACCCCCATGCCTGCCCTCTGGTCCATTGCTAGCCTTCCTCCTCATCACTTTGTTTTTCCATCCCAGGACAATGCCCTGGGGCAATTTCCCTGCAGAGAAGGGGCAGTTGTTTCGACTACCATCTGCACTTAACAGGTGATGGCCCTTGCCTTCTTTAGGCCACATCTCTTCTTATCTGTAGTTTCTGGGGCCCTGCTCTCTCACCCCACCCTGTCCCAGCCCAGCTAGTGTTTTCCCCTACTGAGCAGGGCATGAGGACCAGGAAGACTGTCACAGGTGGCAGCTCATCTCTTTTCCCCCCACAGGACAAGCTCTGACTCTGCCCTTCACACAAGTGTGATGAACCCCAGCCCTCAGGACACTTATCCAGGCCCTGCACCCCCCAGCGTCCTGCCCAGCCGCCGGGGAGGTAAGTGGCCATGTCCCAGGGGAGGGAGTAGCCGTGGAGCTTTTGTTTGAAGCAGGTAGGCAAGTGGGCACTGCAGCCAGCTCCGCCGTATCCTTTGCAGGTTTTCTGGATGGCGAAATGGACTCCAAAGGTATGTGTTCCTCACCGCATTTGATATGTGCGGGTACTGAATGCCAGAGAATCTCTGGGCTGGTGTTGGGAGCTTTGTTCAGGGCCAGGGGGTGGGAGCCCTTCCACTTGCGTCTGCTTCCTGTCCTGCCTTCTTCTTCAACCCTCTCATCACCAGTCTTTCTCTTTCAAGTCCCTGCTATTGAGGAGAACTTGCCAGATGACAAGCATTTGCTGAAACCATGGGATGCTAAGAAGGTAGGCGTGGCCCACTGTCCCTCTTCTTTCCATGGGACGGGTCTTCAGGGTCCTCCACTGAGCTCTGTCCTCATTTGCCACCTTCTTCCTTCTTTCCTCAGCTGTCCTCATCCTCCTCCCGACCTCGGTCCTGTGAAGTCCCTGGAATTAAGTACGTATCTCTCGGAGGTCAGCTGAGCGGGTGGAGGAGGGAAGCAAAGGGAAATGTGGAGGGCTGATCTCTGCCCTTCCCTGACCACTGCCCCCCATCCCCATTTACATCTTTTCCTCTCCTTCCCCAGCATCTTTCCATCTCCTGACCAGCCTGCCACTGTGCCTGTCCTCCCACCTGCCATGAACACGGGAGGCTCCCTACCTGACCTCACCAACCTGCACTTTCCCCCACCGCTGCCCACCCCCCTGGACCCAGAGGAGACAGTGTACCCCAGCCTGAGTGGGGGCAACAGTACCTCCAATTTGACCCACACCATGACCCACCTGGGCATCAGCGGGGGCCTGGGCCTGGGCCCAGGCTATGATGCACCAGGTGAGTGGCTGTCTTGGCTGTGTGTCCCTGGGGTGCTGTCTAGCTGGAGGGACGAAGGGGTGGGAGGCTCGAGCACCTTGGGATTCTCCTGTGACTGCCCACACCAGCCCTTCACCTGTGTACCCCAGGATTCCCTCACAGCAGTTTTCTGCCAGTGAGAACTGGTAGGTGTGGCTTTTCCTAGAAAGAAGATGGAGAGCAACCCCCAAGCGGGCAATGCCATCCTGACTGTCAGGGACAGAGTAGGGAGGACATTGTGTTGCCACTTCCATAGTCTGGCCACTGCTACCCATTCTGGGCAGAAAGGGGCCCAGTTCCCATCAGTAATGTTGGCATCTCTGGTTTTTTGTCTGTGCCTACAGGACTTCATTCACCTCTCAGCCACCCATCCTTGCAGTCTTCCCTAAGCAATCCCAACCTCCAGGCTTCCCTGAGCAGTCCTCAGCCCCAGCTCCAGGGCTCCCACAGTCACCCCTCACTGCCTGCCTCCTCCTTGGCCCGCCATGCACTGTCCACCACCTCCCTGGGTCACCCCTCACTCAGCGCCCCGGCCCTCTCCTCCTCCTCTTCCTCCTCTTCTGCTTCATCTCCGGTGCTGGGTGCCCCCCCTTACCCAGCTTCTACCCCTGGGGCCTCTCCCCGCCACCGCCGTGTGCCCCTCAGTCCCCTGAGTTTGCCCGCGGGCCCAGCCGACGCCAGAAGGTCCCAACAGCAACTGCCCAAACAGTTTTCGCCAACAATGTCACCCACCTTGTCTTCCATCACTCAGGTATGCGTGGCTGCCTTCCCTACATGTCTGTCTCCCTTCCCTTCCTTCTCCTGCCAAGTTCTCTCCCTCCCACCCTGCTTTCCTCAAATACCTCTTCTTAACTCCTGTACTCCTGCTGTCATCCATCCCCTTGCATTCCTCCGTCCTCTGCCTGCCCCACTCTTAGCCACCTTGTCTCCTCTTGGCTTAAGAATACAAACCCTGGGGTTAAGTTTTCTGATTTCAAATCCTGGCCCCACCTCTTACTAGCAGTCTCCTTGGACAGTTATTTAACTTCTTTGAGCCTCAGCACCCTCGTCTGTAAAACCAGGACAGCAATGTAAGAATCAAAGGAAATCACATACGGAAAGTACGCAGCACCATGCCTAGCCCGGGTGCATGCTCGACAAATGATAGCTTGTCCTTTCCCTTTTCTCTCTTTTTTGTTCCGATCCTTCTTTCCTTGTCTGTCTTTTTTCTCCTGCCTCCATCCTGTCCCATCCGCTCTCCCATCTCCTCTCCTTCTTTCATAGATTTCATAGAGTCAGAGACTGTCAGAGGATGGAGCCCAGTCCCTTCATCTTACAGATGAGGAGGCTGGGGCCCAGAAGGGAAGTGACTTGTCCAAGTTTACACAGCATGTTAGGGAAGAGTTGGGACCATTACTAAAAATTCTTGGTTTAGGGTTTTTTCCTCAGTGTCAACATTCTTAGCTCTTCCCTCCCTCCCCATACTTCTCCCCTTTTCTGTTCTCTCTGCTCCCCTTCTTTCACCCTAACGCTCTTCCTCCCCTCTCCTCTCCCCTACTTTCCCTTTCTTTCTCTGTTGTTCTTCCCTGGAATGTGTGTTCTATGTTCCATCTTTATGCAGGTCCCCTTTTCTGTAGGAAAGACTGAGGTCAGGCCAGCAAGGGCTCTGCTCTCTGGGAACTTGGACTAAAAGCCTAGCTTCCCTCCTTCCTCCCTCCTTCCTCTCACAGTCCCTCTGGCCTCTTCAAGGCTTTAGAACAGCCATTCTCAAGGTCACTGTTGTGTGATCAGTCCCTTGTGAGGTGTGTCACAAGTAGTTGATTACTAACAGTAGTTAAAGTACCAAGGTTTAGGAATAGTTAACTCCTGGAGTGGATTCAAAATTATCCTTGTGTTAACCTCTCTCAGTCACTTTCATCCTGAGACGCATTTTTGAGAGTAGTTGCACCCCAGCGATGCCCAATGGAACACTTTTGGGTTTGTGTTGACAATGGTCGCAGCTTAAAAGGGTGGGAAGCCCTGACAAAGAGCTCCTCTCAGGGGGCACATTGAGGGGTAAGCTTCCCCCTTTCTCCTTGCTTTTCTTCAGGGCGTCGCCCTGGACACCAGTAAGCTGCCCAGTGACCAGCGGCTGCCTCCATACCCGTACAGTCCCCCAAGTTTGGTTCTGCCCACCCAGCCACCCACCCCAAAGCCTCTGCAGCAGCCAGGGCTGCCCTCTCAGGCCTGCTCAGTGCAGCCCTCCGGTGGGCAGCCCCCAGGCAGGCAGCTGCACTATGGGACACTGTACCCACCCAGCCCCAGTGGGCATGGGCAACAGTCTTACCACCGGCCGATGAGTGACTTCAGCCTGGGGAACGTGAGTACCCGGGTCCCTAGCTCAGAAGCAGGGGAGGGGCTGGGAGTGGGCCAAAAGAGCCTGAGTGGTATCGAGGGGGGCATTTTGAACTGGGAGATCTAGGTGGGGGAGAGCCTTCTTACCTGCCCCCAGGTAACACAGTACCACCAACTTGGGGCTCCTCTCTTCCTGCATTTGACCCCGACTCCTGCCCCTCTCCCCCAGCTACCTCCGTGCAGCTTGCTCTTTGATGACTACTGCTTTGACCCGTTGTCTTCCTGGCACGCGCATGCTCTGTCCCAGTAGGTACGGTGCCCACACCTACTTTGGGCCCCGTGCTCACTTCTGTCGCTGTGCTTGTGGCCATCTCCCGCCGTCTCTGCTTTTGTTCCCATGGTGGAGGTGGGAAGCGGGGTGGGGTAGGGGGAGGTGTATGAATATTACTGGGCAAAGAGGATGTGTTAGCAGAGCTAGGCAAAGGCAGGCAGGACCACCCTGTTCTGAAGCCTACTTTCTCAAGGCCTGTCTGTGTGTCCATAGCTGGAGCAGTTCAGCATGGAGAACCCATCAACCAGCCTGGCGCTGGATCCCCCTGGCTTTTCCGAAGGGCCTGGATTTTTAGGCGGTGAGGGGCCAGTGAGTGGCCCCCAGGACCCCCATGCCCTCAACCACCAGAACTTAACCCACTGTTCCCGCCATGGCTCAGGGCCTAACATCATCCTCACAGGTAAGAGGTGTGGGTGGTGATGGGGGATGGAAGGAGGGCGTGATACATTTGGTGGCACAGCAGGTGACTGAGGGGGTCTTGGGAGAGTTCGCAAGACATGGGGTCCTCACTCATCTCTTCTGCCCACACAGGAGACCCTTCCCCCGGTTTCTCTAAGGAGATTTCAGCGGCCCTGGCTGGAGTGCCCGGTTTTGAGGTGTCAGCAGCTGGGCTGGAGCTGGGGCTGGGGCTGGAGGAGGAGCTGCGCATGGAGCCTCTGGGCCTGGAGGGGCTCAACATGCTGAGCGACCCCTGTGCCCTGCTGCCTGACCCTGCTGTGGAGGACTCGTTCCGCAGTGACCGGCTGCAGTGAGGGCACCTCATCGACATCCCTCTTCTTGGCCCTGTCCCCCATCACTGTCCCTTTCCTCCCTTCCCCCTGGCCAGTAGAGACTTCACTCTCTGCCCCCAGATCCTCTTTCTAACATGAACGGAGGATCCCAAGAATGAGAAAAGGCAAGGGGTTTGTCCAGGTGGCCCCTGAATTCTGCACAAGGGATGGGGCTTGGGGGAGCTCAAGGGAGGGCCTAAAGCACTTGTAACTTTGAACCGTCTGTCTGGAGGTCAGAGCCTGTTGGAAAGCAGGGGGTAGAGGGGAGCCCTGGAGGCAGGGCTTGTCCGGATGCCTAGGGGTGGGCAGTGCCAGCCCCTCCTCACCACTCTTCCCCTTGCAATGGAGGAGAGAGCCAGAGTGGATATTATTTTTTATTAAATATATTATGTTAATAAAAAAATCATATCAAACCCTTGGTGTCGTTGGCTGCTGTTTGGGATGCAGGTCGGGATCGAGGGAGTTCTTGGGGCACGGGCCCTCTCATCTGTCCAGGGCCTTGCTGCAGCATCAGGGGACAGGGGCTGTGACTGGCCGGACAAGTTACTGCTCTTTCTCAACCCTGAGGGCCTGGCAGTGAGTCAGGAGATGAAGAGGTGACTGCTGGCTGAGCTCTCGGCTCTGGATTTTTCTGGTAGAATGATCCCAGTTTTCCCGGGTAGCTGGCCTCAGTGCTAAGGCTCCTAAGGAGAGAGGATTTAAAAACTACTGACGCCAGGTAGGTCTCAGGTTGGCTCCCTCTTCTTTATGGCCCTTTAAGCCCAGAGGACCTGGAAGTTAGCAGTGATACCTGGCCAGCCTCTGACCCCATGCTCCTAGGTCTCATTCCTGCCCCCTCACAATGCATGAATTCACTTCACCCTCCCCACTCTTCTCCACTCATTCATTCAGATGCTTGAGTGCTAACCTGTTCTGAAGAGGTTTCCTCTCTCTGGCTTGGGTTGCTAGCCCTCTGACCATCTGAGCTTCTGCCCTCTATTCTCTCTCCCCATGCAGCACAGAAGAGTAGTGCCCCTTCTCCATTACCCCCACCTCTTCTGCTCTCCCACACCCTACAGTCCTGGCCTTTCTTCCTCTTTCCAAAACTTGTCATTTTCAGAAAAGAGAACTCAGAACTTCTGGCTTAGGCTGGAAGGGAATGCGGTGTGCCCTAAACCTGGAAGTAGGGGCAGCCACCTGGGTCTCCGCAAACTAGGCTTTCAGGGCCTTCACCCAGGCAGGAAAGCCACGTCTGAGTAGGACCGAGGGTGGGACGGGAGTGCGCCCCAGACTTCAGGGGTCAGTGTCCTGCGGCAATTGTTGGTTGGTGAGAAGCCGCCTGGGTGCAAGGGGCCCTCCCAGCCGCCAGGGGTCGCGCTGCAGGCGGTCGGGCGCTGGGCAGGCGCTGCCAGGGTCACGGCCGCCGGCCCGGGAGGTTGGGGGTTGGGGGGAGCCGCGGCGCCCGCGGTCCGGGAGGGGGGAGGGGGGGTGGGGGGAGCAGAGAAAGCGGGGCGCGCGGAGGAGCACCCGGCCCCCAGCGCAGCAGGAGCCGGAAGGGCCGTGCGGCGCGAGCGAGCGGCGCGGCAGCACAGTCCCCGCGTGGCGCAGCGCAGCGGGGACGCTGGGATCGCCCGGATCTCCCTTCACGGCGCCCCGCGCCCCGGCGCCCTCGGCCGCTTCTTCTTCCTTCACGTCGCCCCGGCGGGAGCGGCGCCCGAGTCGGGTGCGACATGTCCGGGGCCGGGTAGCCGCACCGCCCGCCGGCCAGCCAACCCGCCTTCCGAGCCACCCGCCCGCGGGCCGGCCGGCGGGGGAGTCGCGGGGCAGGCAGGTAGGGGCTGGACCGGGCGGGGCGGCGGGCGGGGAAGGAAGGGAGGGAGCGCCGGCGGGGCGGGGGCTCTCCCCCAGCTGTTCTCCGGCGCTGCACATCTGGTTCCGGTTCCTCTCTCCTGGGGAAGTGAAAGTGGAGGGGAGGGCGCAGCCCGGAGTTAGCTAGCAGTGCCCTGGCGCCCTGCACCCCTCCTGCGCCCGCGGGTCCTAGAGCTCGAGCACCCCTCCCTCCGCTCGGGTCACGCGGCGGCCGGCGCTGCTGCCGTCACGTCTCCGGCCGCCTGCGCGCCCGCTCCTCTCTGCCCTCCTGCTCCTTCCTCACCCTCCTCCCGCTCGGCGCGCCCTCTGCCCCAACGCGAACTTCCCGCCGCCCGGCTTGTGGGCGTTGCGACCCGGAGTGGCGCCCCTGCCCCTTGCGTTCCCCAGGGAGAAAGGGCTGCCTTCTGCAGGACTCTTCCCTGGCTCGGTGAGGAGAGGCCCGGGTGCGGAGGTCCTGCCGATGGGGGCCACTCGCTCTTCTGCTGGTCTCAACCTCATGGCTCCCGCCTGCTGCCTTGGGCATAGGGCATAGGGCATAGGGCTCCCTCCCATTCGCCAGCACGGGACGAGGCATGGGGCTGTGTCCCAGAGCTAAATCAGGAGGCTGACGCTAACTCCTGGCCTCACCTCGCAGATGTAGAGACTAAATTAAGCTGGAGTTGGTGTGTGTATGTGTGTGAGGCCAGAGGCCAGGTTAAGGAGAGCCAGCTTGGCTACTGAGCTTCCTTTGCCCCCTCTTCTCTTGGCAAGGGTGGGAGGTTAGGTAGGATTGTACATCCTGGATCCAGGCTGAGCCTCCTCTGCCTTGCTCCGGGTCCTTTAGTCTAAGGTTCCAACTTGGAATGATGCTGTGTTGGCACCTTCAACGGTACCCCCCCCCCCAGCACACGCGCGCACACACACACTCACACACCCATAGGCTGGCTTCCGCTGAGCTGCAGCTTCCCCTCCACTGTTTCAGGAAGTCACCTCCCTTCCCCTCTGAAGCGGCCCCCACGCCTTCGGTCCTCAGCTGCAAGCCACCCACCAAGCTCTTTCCCAGCTTCTGCACCCTGGGGCACCCCGGGACCCTTGGGGCTCCTACTCCCTGGGGTTGGGCCATGAAGGCAGGTGAGAAGAGTTACTGAAGACCCGTTGTGGGCCTGTTTCTGTCTCTGGGCTCCATGGAGGAGGGCTTGGGGATTTCTGGGACTGTCTCCCACTCTGCTTTGGACTTAACTGGGGATACCTAAGGATCCTGGAGGTTGGAGGGCAGTGGTTTTTTTGTCAGATAGTGGAGCTAAGTTAGGAAAAAAGGACACTTGAGTCTGGCAAAAAGACGCTTAAAGTTTGGGTTTTGTGGAGTCCTCACAAAAACCTAGAAGTGGGCTCTTTAAGAACATTAGCTGGCTCATGAGGTTCTTAGATTGTCAACTAGAGTAGGAAGGCCAGAAACCCATAAAAAGACTGTAGTTGGCATGATGTCATGGCCAGAAGGAATGATGTCATTGCAGGCCATTACAGAAAAGACTGTGATCTCTGTTATGTTAGGGAGTGAAGTGGGGTGGAGTCTTTAAAAAGGACACAGAAACTATGATGTCAGAGCCCAGGTTAGCTGTGTGCGGTGGAGTGGAGTTTGGATTCTTTGGGAAGAGGGCTGGTACCACCAAGAGGGAGGGTCCTGGTCTCTTTAAGGAGCTGTGGTGGGCTGTGAGGGCCTGGTGATGTCACAGGCGGGAGAGTTTAGGATTGGCTGACCACTGATCCTGCTTTTCCTTGAAAGGACTAGGAAGAGGAGGGAAGCAAGAGGGGGGACTCCCTGGTTGCCATGGCAACACCAGCCTTCCTTGCTTCATCTCTCCCCCACTTGACCATTCCAGATGCAGTGAGTGAGGGGGGGGCCATGGCGGAGGAGCGGCCCCCCCGGCTGGTGGATTACTTCGTGATAGCTGGGCTTGCAGGGAACGGAGCGCCCATCCCTGAGGAAACGTGGGTTCCTGAACCCAGTGGGCCCCTTCGCCCTCCCCGGCCAGCTGAGCCCATCACAGATGTGGCAGTCATCGCTAGGGCCCTGGGCGAGGAGGTGCCCCAGGGCTACACATGCATCCAGGCTTCTGCCGGGGGCCACCCCTTGGAACTCAGTGCTGGGCTCCTGGGTGGAACTCAACCAGTCATCTGCTACCGGAGGGGGCGTGACAGGCCCCCCCTCGTTGAGCTGGGGTGTGTGCACCTACCCATGCTGGCACCAAGGGTGGCTGGGAGGAGAACTGGGGTGAGGCAGGGAGAGGTAGGGGTATGGGATGAGGGATGTGCAATGGGAATGGGAAGGGAGTGGGCTACAGGCCAGGGAGAAGGGCCTGAAGTTGTGCGTACTTAGTTCTCACACAGATTTGGGTGCATATACTAGTGCTGCTACTTGCTAGCTATGTGACCTTAGGCAGGTTATTGAGCCCCTCTGAGCCTTTTCCCTCATCTATAAATTGGGGAAAATAATACCTCCTCATAGTATGGTTGAGAAGATTAAGTGAGATAATCCATATAAGGGACTTAGCACAGAGTCAATAAATGGTAGCTTTTATTCTTAGTATTTATTAATGAGCTTGAGAACCATGGAAGGTTTGAGGAGTTGTTACTGATCAAGAAGTAGAGCCAAGGGCAGAAGAGGGGCACAGGATTTTGGAGGGCAGAGTTCAGCAAGAAGTGGGCCCTGGTGTTGGGGTTTGACTAGGCTGAGTAGGTAGGACTAGGTAGGCAGATCTAGCAGGACTGGGGTCTTGCTCCTCTGTATTGGACTTTTGACATCTCTTTCTGTTCTCTGTGCCAAGGGTGTTGTATGAGGGGAAGGAACGTCCCAAGCCTGGCTTCCAAGTGCTAGCTACGACACCCTACAGCCACTCAGCCAACCTGGCCCCTCCAGGCCCTGGGCACCCCCGCACCTACCTCACTTACCGGCGGGCAGCAGAGGGGGCAGGGTTGCATGCCCTGGGCATCACTGACCTCTGCCTGGTGCTGCCCAGCAAGGGCGAGGGCACGCCTCATACTTACTGCCGATTGCCCCGCAACCTCAACCCTGGCATGGTGAGTGGGGCCCCGAGCCAGAAGCTGAGACCTGCCCCATCTCTGTGTGACGGTGTGGACCCTGGGCACAAAGGGTATCCTAGGACCAAGGCGTCTAATGGCGGGGCGGGGCCCAGAGGCGTGACTCTCGTCTTGGGGGACTGGGATTAGTGGGAGTTATAAAGACAAAGACCACGTGGGGGTGGTGGAGAAAATGAACCCCAGAAACCTTTGTTAGCTGTGTGTCTGCTTGTCTCTTGCCATTTCTGGGGCAGTGGGGCCCAGCAGTGTACCTGTGCTACAAGGTGGGCCTGGCCAAGGCCAACACGCTGGTGTATGAGGCAGGTGAGTAGCCCCTCTGTCTCTCCAACCCCTTGACCCTCTGTGTCCCTCTGCCCTGGTGCCTCTTGGCTGGTACCTTCAGTGTCCACAGAACTCACTTCCCCTTTGCCGCTTGGCCCGTCTCTGGGATCCCCTGCTTCCTTCCCCTGGAGTCTGATTGACCCTACTCCTTTTGGGTACCCCCACTCTGCCGGGGGTGCAGAGCTGCTGGGCCGCTACCCAGAGGAGGACAATGAGGCGTTCCCGCTGCCCGAGTCAGTGCCCGTCTTCTGCCTGCCCATGGGGGCCACTATCGAGTGCTGGCCTGCCCAGACCAAGTACCCCGTGCCCGTCTTCTCCACCTTTGTGCTCACGGGTGCAGCTGGTGATAAGGTGGGTGTGCAGAGTGTGGTCAGGGGTCCGGGCTCCACAGGGCCCGCCTGACTGCCCCTCTGCCCCTGCCAGGTGTACGGTGCTGCCTTGCAGTTCTACGAGGCATTCCCGAGGACCAGGCTCTCGGAGCGGCAAGCGCGGGCCCTGGGCCTGCTGAGCGCCGTGGAGCGGGGCCGGGCACTGGGGGGCCGAGCTGTGCGCAGCCGCCGTGCCATCGCTGTGCTGTCCCGCTGGCCTGCCTTCCCTGCCTTCCGCGCCTTCCTCACCTTCCTCTACCGCTACTCCGTCTCAGGCCCCCACCGCCTGCCCCTGGAAGCGTGAGCACGAGACTTCCCCGGCACTGGGAAGGGTTATGAGGGGATCTCGGGAGACCAGGAGAGATGGATGAGATTAGGCTGGAGCTGGGGGTGGGGGGACCTGGGTGGGCAGAGGAGTGGGGATGGGGCTGTAGTGTGTGGCTGGAGAGTTGGTCCACTGCAAAAGTGCCCCTGGCTGAGGGGCTGAGTGGGGCCTGAAATCCAGGCTACACTTGCTAGCTAAGTCCTGGCCAGGGGCTGTGCAGGCCCAGAGGGAATCTCTTTTCTGATTTGCATAAATGCTGTACATAATGGAGGCTCTGATGGCTGACACCATTCTCGAGGTGGATCTCAGGGAGGAGTAAGGTTCTTGTGGACAGGTGAAGGAGAAGAGCAAATGTGGCTGAATGAAGTAGACTGGGAGTCTGCCTCTGACTGGACCCCTCTCTCCCCCAGGCACATCTCCCACTTCATTCACAATGTCCCCTTCCCTTCCCCACAGAGACCCCGCATCCTGGTGCAGGTGAGAGCTGAGGCTGAGGCTGGGGCTGGATGGGAGGAGGAGAACTGCCAGGGGCTAGTCTTCACCATCCTGACTTGTGGCTCTTCTGTCTCCCAGATGTCTCCCTATGACAACCTGCTCCTCTGCCAGCCTGTATCCTCACCCCTGCCCCTCAGGTATGTGCCCAGGTTGGGGGGGCTTTGATGACCAAGGACATGGTAGGTGCCAGGCAGATGGGCACAGGTGTTGAGGTCTATGCAGGCTGGGCCCAGGTGGCGTCTGTGCCCAGTGACTAGGGAAAGGCCTCCTGCTGACTCTTCCCCCACCTTGGCATTGCCCGCAGTGGTGCCAGCTTCCTGCAGCTGCTGCAGAGCCTGGGCCCAGAGCTGGCTATCACGCTGCTGCTGGCTGTGCTCACGGAGCACAAACTGCTAGTCCACTCACTGCGGCCAGACCTGCTCACCAGCGTCTGCGAAGCCCTCGTCTCTGTGAGTGCTACCCTGCCCAGACTGCCTTGCCTAGAGTGTTCCTTCTGGTGCCCTGGTCCCTACCTAGATTCTCCTTACTTTTCTTTTCTTGGGGAGGGTTCCTCAGCCTTTTACCCTTGGGCACGACCTACAGGACATACAGCTTCCGTCAGGAGCTCTTCTTTGGAGCCCAACTCCCACAGCTTCTCTCAATAGGCACCACCCCCCAGGGCCAAGGCCCCCTCTCCTGCTGCCCCTACGCCCTGCTCACTGGTGCTCACTCCCTGATGCTTTAGATGATCTTCCCGCTGCACTGGCAGTGCCCCTACATTCCGCTGTGCCCGCTAGTGCTGGCAGACGTGCTGAGCGCCCCCGTGCCCTTCATCGTGGGTATCCACTCCAGTTACTTCGATCTGCATGACCCGCCTGTGGATGTCATCTGTGTTGATCTTGATACCAACACACTCTTCCAGTAAGAGGGCTGGGTCTTGTCCAGGGGGTTTCGAGGTGGGGGGCAGGAGAGGGCTGGTGTATGCAGTGTACCTGCTCAAAAGGAGCCTCAGGCAAAACGTGGAGGAGGCTGGCGAGGAGCCCCATCACCCTTTCTTCCTTCTGTTTATCTCACAGCACTGAGGAAAAGAAGCCCCTCTCCCCTCGGATCCTGCCCCGCAGACCCTACAAGGTTCTGCTGACTACACTGACAAACCTATACCAGCAGCTGGATCAGAGTGAGGAGCGTGGGTGGCGGTGGGAGGCTGGAAACTGTCATTGACCTTGAACCTCCAGTTTGGGGAGGCCTGTGGGGAGCTGACCTTACCTGAGGAGGTTAGAGGAGTTAGGCTTTCATTTGGTGGAAGTGAGAGGAATTCAAATTCCAGTTTAAGCAAGACGGAAGCGAATGTCACGTTAATATTCCTGAATATGTCAGGGAGGTTGAGCTTGTCATTGGGGAGGCTTGAAACTGTTACCTGAAAGTAACTTTTTTTTTTTGTAAATTCTTTTTTTTTTTTTAATGAATTAACTTATTTATTTTTGGCTGCATCGGGTCTTCATTGCTGCGTGCGGGCTTTTTTCTAGTTGTGGCGAGCGGGGGCTACTCTTTGTTGCGGTGCATGGGCTTCTCATTGCGGTGGCTTCTCTTGTTGTGGAGCACGGGCTCTAGGCATGTGGGCTTCAGTAGTTGTGGCTCGCGGGCTCTAGAACGCAGGCTCAGTAGTTGTGGCGCACAGGCTTAGTTGCTCCGTGGCATGTGGGATCTTCCCGGCCTAGGGCTCGAACCCGTGTCCCCTGCATTGGCAGGTGGATTCTTAACCACTGCACCCCCAGGGAAGTCCCTGAAGGTAACTTTTTAGTTACTATTGGTACCAGGTCTGTTAGGACCTGCCGGTGGTGGGGTAGCAACAGTGCCTTCTGTGTGAAGGGCAGGGTTGAGGCAAGCCCTACGGGTGCTGGCCCTGATTCTCAGGCTGCCCTGGTCCCCAGCATATACTGGACCCGAGGAGGAGGCCTCCCTGGAATTCCTGCTGACAGACTATGAGGCAGTGTGCGGCCGCCGGGCCCAGCTGGAGCGCGAGGTCCAGGGAGCCTTCCTCCGCTTCATGGCCTGCCTGCTCAAGGGCTACCGGGACTTCCTACGCCCGCTCACCCAGGCCCCCTCTGAGGGGTCTCGTGATGTCGACAACCTCTTCTTCCTGCAGGGTAAAGGGGCCCTGTCTCTGCTTGGGGCGGGGGTCACGGGAGGGGTGGCCAGGGGCTGGGCTCCATGGGGAAGCCCGGGGGGACGAGGAATCACACAGTTTCTTGTTCCTTCACTCAGCACACGTTTTTGTGGGCACCAGCTTTGAGCTGTATGCTCTTCTGGGCTTGGAGAGGGGATAAGGGTACAAAGATGAACCAGCTGTGGCCCTGCCCTCTGGGAAGCCTTGGGCTTGGTGGGGACACAGTGACGCCTGTGGTGAGCTGCCCCCATGGGCGAAACTCTCTTCCCTTGGAGACTCCCCAGTCTGAGGTCCTAGGTGCCAACAGATAAAAGGGAGGGATTCCGTGGGACTGTGGTGCTGGGGTAGCTGAGCTGCTCGGCTTGGCGTGTGGTGTAGTGGTGCCAGAGGGGCCAAAGAGGGGATGACTTTGATGGCCTTGGACGCCAAGTTGGCAGGGAGCCGAGAAAAGGGTTCGGAAGGGGGTGCCTGTGGTAGGGACCCCTGGTAACCTTCCTCTCTGCCCCATTCTCATCTGTCAGGCTTCCTCAAATCCCGAGAACGCTCCAGCCACAAGCTGTACTCCCAGCTGCTGCACACACAGATGTTCTCGCAGTTCATTGAGGAATGTTCTTTTGGCTCTGCTCGGCATGCTGCCCTGGAATTCTTTGACTCTTGTGTTGACAAGGTATTGGGCATTATCCCTTCTCTTCATGCCCTTTGCCCTCTGTTCTCCTCTTGGCAGTCTTTGTTATCCCAGGTATCAACACTCTACATCTCATCTGTGGCAGGGATGGTGCCCCTGGAGTTATACAGGGCACAGCCTATGCAGCATATGTGACCGGCCTCATAGACGTACTGTCTTCCCATTCCTCACTCCATCCCCCAGCTCTGTCTCCAGGGCCTTGGTGGAATCTGGACCCACTACCTCCTTCCCTGTGGCTATGCTTTCCTGCGAGATGCTCATTCTCTTACCATCCTGCTCCAGGTCCACCCAGAGCAGGAGAAGCCGGAGCCAACACCCTTGGTGGAGCTGGAGGAGCTGTCAGGAAGTGAGCTCACTGTCTTTATCACACCTCCCGAGGAGCCGCCGGCGCCAGAGGGCAGTGAATCTACCCCCCAGTACTGGTGAGAGCCTCTTGTCCCCTCACTTGTTGTGAGGCCCCATGGGCTGACTTAGTGCCGACTGCTCCTGATGTTGCCTCTCTCTGCCCCTCCAGCTACGATGGGTTCCCCGAACTACGGGCTGAGCTGTTTGAGTCTCCTCAAGAGCAACCCGGGGCTCTGCCTGTGCCAGGTCCATCCCGTAGTGCCCCCAGCAGTCCTGCCCCTCGCCGTACCAAACAGGTAACCCGCAGGTGGGCCCCCCAGAGGCATCTGGCTCAGGCCAAGGGCTGCTGCTTCAGTTTCTTCATCTGTAAAATGGGTATAATAGTATTTACCCCATAAGGTTGTTGGAAGGTTTCAGTTATGTCTGGCACATGAAATATTAGCTATTGTTACCACTGTCATCATCCTCATCTTCATTTTCTGAGCACTCTGGGAAACCAGGGCACCTGCCCGAGCTCAAGCTAGGCATCTCTGCTTGGGGATCCTGGGCTGTGTGTGCAGCATCTCTCCCGCCTTGTCAGTACACAGACCCTTCCTCAGGGAGGGTGCTGTTTCTCCCACACTATTTTAAGACCTGCCCTGCCCTGGCATTGTACTCACCCAGGTGTGTCCCCTGCCCTACCTAGGAGATGAAGATCGCACAGCGGATGGCACAGAAGTCAGCAGCTGTGCCTGAGCTCTGGGCCCGGTGCCTGCTGGGCCACTGCTATGGGCTGTGGTTCCTGTGTCTGCCTGCCTACGTGCGGTCGGCGCCCTCCAGGGTGCGGGCACTGCAAACGGCTTACCAGGTGCTGCGCCAGATGGAGAGCCGCAAGGTGGTGCTGCCCGACGAGGTGGGCACCTGCGCCCAGTCCCAGGGGCTTGTGCAGGCATGGGAGCTGTGAGAGGGAAACTTGGTGACCGTGGAAAGCAGATGGGGAGCACGAGCACAAGTTGAGAGCTCCATCACATTCACTGAATTAATGAGCATGTTCAGGGTGTAGCAGTAGAGACTGCAGGGTGGCAGGGTCAGCAGGAAGGGTAGGTGGCTCTGAGGCAAGCCCAGGAGCTGCCAGGGGCCAGTGAAGTCTGTGAGAATTGGGGAGGCTGGAGAAGGGTGCTTGCTGAGACTTGAGGATTTGGGTTGGGAGTGAGTCCGCTCTCATCCTGCACGTCTCCTGGCCCAGGTGTGTTACCGGGTGTTGATGCAGCTCTGCTCACACTATGGGCAGCCCGTGTTGTCCGTGCGGGTCATGCTGGACATGCGGCGGGCAGGCATCGTGCCCAACACCATCACCTACGGCTACTATAACAAGGTACCTAATTTGGAGTGAGGGGGGGATGGCAGCCTGTGCCGGGTAGGTGTGTGGGAAGGATGCTGCTCCCTGACACCTGCCGCTCTCCCCTCTCCTTGGAGATTGGGACCATACAATCCAACAAGGTCCTGTCACCATTGTCACCCATTGTGCTCCTCTAGTGCCTTAGCACCTACAGACGGTTTTCTCATACTTGGCCGCTTTGATCTTCACCCACAATACCCCTGACAAGGAGGTTGGGCGAGTACTTCTACCTCCCGATGATAGCTAATAGTGGGAGCCAATATGCCAGGCCCTGTTCCAAATACATTTTCCACATCAAATCATTTTTTTTTTTTTTTCTTTTTGTGGTATGCGGGCCTCTCACTGTCACGGCCTCTCTTGTTGCGGAGCACAGCTCCAGACGCGCAGGCTCAGTGGCCATGGCTCAGGGGCCCAGCCGCTCCACAGCATGTGGGATCTTCCCAGACCGGGGCACGAACCCGTGTCCCCTGCATCGGCAGGCGGACTCTCAACCACTGCGCCACCAGGGAAGCCCACATCAAATCATTTTATCTTTACCACAGGCCCATGAAGTGGAATGATTATTGTCCCCATCTTACAGATGAGGTCATGAGGTTGCAGGGGCTTAGTAACTTGTCCGAGGTACCACAGTGAGTAAGTTAGGGAGTTAGGAGATGCACACAGGCACGCCGATGTTTCCTGAATTCAGGCCCTTAACCATGATACTAACCTATATTTCCTGTTTTTTAGATGAGGAAACTAATGACCCAAAAAATGAACCGATTTCTTCAAAGCCCATAGTTTATAAACAGCAGAGTCTGGATCCAGGTTGTCTCCACTGCTTCTGGCTTCCTCTAGAACCCCTCAGGGTGGCAGCTGCCAACTGTCTCTTCTGGGCTCTTGCTCCCGGCTGAGCCATTGGCAGGACAGTCCTAGGCAGGATGTCTGGAGGAGAAGGTGGTCCCTGGGGCTCCAGGTCAGGCAGTTGGCGTCAGGCTGAGGCCAGGGTATGGAAGTAGGCCATCTTCACAGGCACTGTGCTTGGCAGGCCGTGCTGGAAGGCAAGTGGCCGTCTGGTACACCGGGTGGGCGCCTGCGCTGGGCCAAGCTCCGGAACGTGGTCCTGGGGGCTGCTCAGTTCCGCCAGCCCTTGAGAGAACGGCGGCAGCGGTGGCAGCGTCAGAAGCAGGAGGAGGAGGCAGAGACGGCAGCACAAGAGGCAGGCGGCTCCCAGACAGGTGGGTAGGGGCTGGTGACACGGGCAGGGGGATAGGCGTGGAGAGCTAGGGCTGGCCTAGTGGCTGGCACTGGGCGTTCTCAGAGTGGATAAACTATACTTGGCTGGTAACAAAAGAGATGAAGTTCTGCCTAGGAGGAGCCCCATAAATCCAGGTCCACTTAAGGAGCTCTGTTTCGGAACTGGGGGCTGGGTTTCTAGCTGGCTGCCTTTCAATCCCCTCTCTATCTTTTACAGAGCCCTATCTGGAGCGCCCCTCCCCTACCCGCCCCCTTCAGCGCCAGACTACCTGGGCTGGGCGAAGCCTGAGGGACCCTGCCTCGCCTGCGGGGCGCCTGGTGAAGAGTGGCAGCCTGGGGAGTGCCCGAGGGGCACAGCCCACTGTGGAGGCTGCCGTGGCCCACAGTGAGTGCCCTCGTCCCACACCCCAACCCTCAGCCCCGTCAGCTTCCCTGACCACTTGCCAGTGAAAGCGGGGAAGGCCAGAGCCAGGAGGGACGGGTGGTGCTTTGTGGTGGGCACTGTAGGCGCTGAGGGAATCTTGCCTGGACTGTCACCATGGTGGGGGCTGTGGTGCCAGAGTCTGTACAGCCAGGAATTGTGTTTACTCAGTTCCTGGAGGACGGACTGGCCTCCATCTTCCCTGATTCTTTTCTGCCCTGTAGTGATAGAGGCCTTGGGGGTGCTGGAACCCCGGGGATCACCTGTGCCCTGGCACGATGGAAGCCTCTCAGACCTGAGCCTGACCGGGGAGGAGCCGGCACCTGGAGGCAGCCCAGGGGACGCAGGCTCAGCCCTGAGTACCCAGTCCACTGAAACCCTGCAAGGGCCAAGTGGGCGGGTGCCCAAGGCTGGCTGGCATCAGGATGAGGCCAGCACCCCCCGAAGAGGGCTGGGTGCCCGCCTCCAACAGCTGCTCACTCCTTCCCGCCGCTCCCCTGCCTCTCGTGTTCCTCCGCCTGAGCTGCCCCCTGACCTGCCTCCCCCAGCCCGCCGCAGCCCCATGGACAGCCTTCTGCGCCCACGGGAGCGCCCTGGATCCACTGCATCCGAGGTAGCCAGTGAGGGGAGGGTCCAGACACTTTAGCACCGGGAGGCCTGGGGAGGAGCTGCTAACCAGGAGTGCGCAGGGAGGGCCTTGAGGGGTGGCTGAAGCCAGCATCCTGGGTGAAGAGGAGCATGGGTGTGGCTAACTATGCTTTCTCATGTAATGGCAGAGCTCAGCCTCTCTGGGCAGTGAGTGGGACCTCTCAGAATCTTCTCTCAGCAGCGTGAGCCTTCGCCATTCCTCAGAGCGCCTCAGTGACACCCCTGGATCCTTGCAGCCACCTTCCCTGGAAGTGAGGATAATCCCTCCCACGCAGATGTGCTTGAACACACACATACACCACACCCATTCACTCTGTCAAAGGCAGGGGTTGGGGAGGAGGTGGGAGGAGCCTGGGCTGGGATGTGAAGATGAGAGGGGCTGGGGAAGGAGCACGGGCTCCAGAGCCTAGAGGCCAAAAGGGGCCTGCTTCCTGGGGTCTCCTTGCCTGCAGATCCTGCTGTCTAGCTGCTCCTTGTGCCGCGCCTGTGATTCCCTGGTGTATGATGAGGAGATCATGGCTGGCTGGGCACCTGATGACTCCAACCTCAACACAACCTGTCCCTTCTGCACCTGCCCCTTTGTGCCCCTACTCAGTGTCCAGACCTTTGATTCCCGACCAAGGTGCCCAAAGCAGGGCGAGTGCTGTGGGTGGGGCAGGGAGGTGGAGGTCTGAGGGCTGACCCTCCTGCTATCTCGCTGCAGTGCCCCCAGCCCCAAGCCTGCCTCTGCTGGTGCCAGTGGCAGCAAAGATGCTCCTGTCCCTGGGGGCCCAGGCCCTGTGCTCAGTGACCGCAGGCTCTGCCTTGCCCTGGATGAGCCCCAGCTCTGCAACGGACACGTGGGGGTAAGGGCTGGGCCAAAGGGGCACAAGCAGAGTGTGTGTGTGTGTGTGTGTGTGTGTGTGTGTGTTGCCCTGTGGGTGGCCCCAGTGGTGCTGGGGAGAGGTAGGCATTGAGGGCAAGGGACGTCCCAGAAGCTGTTGGACATGGTGGCCCAGTGGGAATTGTGGCTCTGCGGATGGGGCCGTGGTACATGCCCTCCATTGCCCTCCCACTTTGTGCCTGACAGGGTACCTCCCGGCGTGTCGAGAGTGGGGCATGGGCGTATCTGAGCCCCCTGGTGCTGCGTAAGGAACTGGAGTCGCTGGTAGAGAATGAGGGCAGTGAGGTACTGGCGTTGCCTGAGCTGCCTGCTGCTCACCCCATCATCTTCTGGAACCTTCTGTGGTATTTCCAGCGGCTACGCCTGCCCAGTATTCTGCCATGCCTGGTGCTGGCCTCCTGTGATGGCCCCCCACCTCCCCAGGTCAGTTCCCTGATATGGTCCCTGCTTCCTCATCTCCCAGCTCTGTTTCTCAGTCCTCTGTGTCTTCAGTGCTATAGAAAGAGCACAGGCTTTGGAGTTGGTTGTACCTGGTTTGACTCCCGGCCCTTTCACTTCACTACTCTGAGCTACAATTTCTCATCTGTAAAATGGCATAAGTGCCGCCCCCCCACCCCCACAGACAGGGCTGTTGTTAAGGCACCTAGTGTAGTGCCTGGTACCCAGACAATAATTTGTTAATGTTCATCTATTTATTGCTCTATTCACTGCACCAATATTTATTGAGCACCTTTTAGGTTCCAGGCAGAGTTTTAGGCACTAGGGATGTAGCAGATTACAGAACAGAGTCCTTGCTCTCAATAGAGCTTGCATTCCCACGGGGAACAAGAGTTCCTTTCTCTCTTCTCTTTGGCTATGTCCTGTAATGTTCCTGTCTCTTGGAATAACGCCTGTCCATTTCCTGTCCCCTGCCTCCCACCCCATGAGCCTCTCTCCTTTATCTTGGCTCCCCGCAGGCCCCATCTCCTTGGATAATGCCTGATCCAGCATCTGTGCAGGTGCGGCTGCTGTGGGATGTCCTGACCCCTGACCCCAACAGCTGCCCACCTCTCTATGTGCTCTGGAGGGTCCACAGTAAGTCTGGTATTTGGCCTAGGATGGGAAGGGGGAAGGTCCCAGACTTAGAGGGCTCAATAATCCTGGCTACCTTCTTTTTTTTCACCCAGGCCAGATCCCCCAGCGGGTGGTATGGCCAGGCCCAGTACCTGCATCCCTTAGTCTAGCATTGCTGGAGTCCGTGCTGCGCCATGTCGGTCTCAATGAGGTGCACAAGGCTATAGGGCTCCTGCTGGAAACTCTAGGGCCCCCTCCCACTGGCCTGCACCTGCAGAGGTATCGTGTTCCTATCTGAGAGGTCCCTGGTTTGTCCTGGGCTCCATACCCCCTTTATCTCACTTATACCCTTTTGCCTCCACTCCAGGGGCATCTACCGTGAGATCTTATTCCTGACATTGGCTGCTCTGGGCAAGGACCACGTGGACATAGGTGAGGGAGCAGGCAGGGGGCTGAGAAGTTTAGGGATCTGGGGCCAGGTGTGGAAGCTTGGAATCCTAATATACTGACCTACCTCCACCCTCTTTCCTAGTGGCCTTCGACAAGAAGTACAAGTCCGCCTTTAACAAGCTGGCCAGCAGCACGGGCAAGGAGGAACTGAGGCAGCGGCGGGCACAGATGCCCACCCCAAAGGCCATTGACTGCCGAAAATATTTTGGAGCACCTCTGGAATGCTAGGGACCCTTAAGCTTCCTTCTCCAACCTGGGCTGAGGAGGTGAGGGAGAATGGATTCTAGAGATAACCTGCTTCCCTGTTGCTTTCATAGAGGAGTTGGGAATAGGCTGAGAAGCATGCCGAGCCGTAGGCTCTGAATGGGGGCAGCAGGAAGAGGGACCCACGGTTACCAAAAGTCACAATTCCCCTATCTCCAACCTGCCCTCTGTGCTCATGTTGATGTTGGAGGAGGCCTGGGGGGAGCTGGCACATCTCTGTTCCGCCTCATCCTATACCAGGAACTCCTCTCCAGGGTACCCACAGATCTGCACTGCCCTGGTCATTTTATAAGTTTTTGTTTTAAAAAACAACTAGAAAGATACACAGCTACTGAGCCTTTGCCCTGAATGGGAGGGAGGGATGTCATTCCCCACCAATGATGGTCCCGCTTCCCTAGAGTTGCCGAAGGAGCCCAAGGCTCTCCCTGCTTTTCTACCTTAGTGTTTGTATTTTATTTTAAGTTATTTATTCTGGAGCCACAGCCCCCTTGCTTATGAGGTTCTTATGGACAGTGAGAAAGAGAAGGGAAATGGGCCCGCGTGGTCCAGTGGTTTGTAGCTCCTTGAAAGTTAGGAGGTGGGAGCTAGAGGAGTCCCAGGCTCCCCTTAGGAAAAACTGGTGCCCCTCTGGTCCTGATCCTTTCTGTCCACTCCACCTTGGGGAATGCTTCACCCACCCAGGGCCCTGACTGTGCAATAAGGATTGTTCCTTGCGAAGTTTTGTTGGATGTAATATAGTAAAAGCTGCTTCTGTCTTTTTCCTTCTGCCTCCTGTTCTCTGAGTCTGGGATAATGGTGGGGGATACCTCACTTTTTCTCCTGGCTGCACATCCTCCTTTCCACCTTTGCATCCCTTGCTGCCTTCAGGCACGCACTGCTTTCCCTGACCAGGTCTGGTTCTGGTCCCTTGGGGAACAGGGAGTTCTTGGAGCAGGAGAGGGGTGAATCCGGTGCTGACTATGGTGGTGCCAGTCTGTGTGGTACTTCCGGCCCTCCCACACAATCACCCCCTTGTCCCTCATCTGTACCCCACACAAAGACTCCATTCTCTGGGGGCCCTGAGCTCATCTCTGCCTTCTTTCCTCTCCCCACAGCTTCCCCCTCCCAACTTCTCCAGTACCTCCACAGGGCAGCTCTCACGCATCCTGGGAGCCCTGGATCTCATTCTAGGCCTCCTTAGTTGCTCTAGTTGAAGGCAGTACTCTTCCAACCAGGGACTCAACCTGGGGACAGCACCAGGAAGACAGGGGCAAGGATTAAGGGGCTCACTGCGTGTGGGCGCCAGGCATCCAGGCATCATTTTTCTAATCCTTTTGGTCCACTCGGAGTTCTCCCTTTCTTTCCTATATAATGAAATAAACACAGGAAACACTCCTAACAGAGCTGCAAAATCAATTACCAAAGGGAATTAGCCAACAAAACAGAAATATCTTGGGGAAGGAGGGCAGGAGTGTCAATGGAGGAAATAACTTACATGAGCCTCTAGCGCAAATTCCTGGGGGTGGATATCGGTGGATGAAGAGAGCCATACTACTTCTGAATTCTGGGACCTTCAAGCCAGAGGATGCGTCCCCATCCTAACTTGAGCAGTGTCCTAAAGGAGCTGCAAAGGAGGGGCTTAGGTAATGCCATCTGTTTTTGCCAGGGACTAGGAGATGCCTTCTTCAGAGGGGAACCCTCATGTCACCCCAGGTTCTGATCAGACCTCACTCCCTAGAGTCAAACTTTCCCTGTATCATCCCCAACAACCTTCTGCAAAGTTGAGTGACTTCCTTCCTGAAAACATAAGTTTCTGTTGAGTGTAGCATGCCCAGCTGTGCACTGAACCATCTGGAATTATAGAGCGAATTTTGGGGCTCAGTCCCTACCTTAATAGAGCATACAGTCTTCCTGGTCTAGAATGCCCCAATGATGACTCTGCCTCCCAGCTTATGCTGCTCATTTTTCAACAGGCCTGTAGTCAGATGGGTGGAACTACAGAATTCTTTAACCACGAGAGTACCTGCAGATTCCAATAGCAAAGTACTCACCACAGCATCTGACATCTCTGTCCTGTGGCTTAGGGAACTGTATGAGGGGCAGGATAAGTCCAAATTACCTGGCCCCATTTCTTTTCCCTGACTTTAGAGTGTGTAGGTTCAAGTATGACAAATTTTAGTTAAATCTTGTCTCTGGCACTTACTAATTTTATTACATCAGACAAGTTACTTAACTGCTGTGCCTCAGTTTTTCCTCATCTGCAAATTGGGGAGGTTGTTCAAAGATTAATTATATAATTTACATAAAGGGCTAAACACACTCAATAAATGTTAGCCACAAAAAGAAAACGAACAGAGCCTGCATAGGGCAAAGTCACGTCCACTACACCAGTGGCCTTGCTTACCTGTCTGTCTTGGAGCTTGATCGCTCCAGATTGAAAGTTCCCCCTCCACGGCCTGATTTTAATTTTGCTGAAAGGCATTTTCTCAGGCCTCACTAGTATCTTCCTCAGGCTAGTATCTTCCACCACTGTGTTTCTCATATCCTTGCAGCCCTTGAAGAATGGCCCTTCAGACAGCAGAGAGTGCCCTGGACTGATAATGGACAAAGCAGCAGGTTAGGGAAAGAGGGCTGTACCTTCAATGAGGGCAGTGACTTTGTCCCATTTACTGTATATCCCCAGCACATAGAAGAGTATCTAGTCACATAATAGGTCTTCTATTGTGTGTGAAATAACCGAGCCAGTGAAGGAATTAAAATGACATAATTTTCAGTGTGGTAAAAGACAGGTACTACAGGTAGAATACCAATCGAAGCTGAATTTTGAACTAAGAGGGTGAAATTGTTGGAAAAGTCAGGAAAATTCTCATAATAGTTAATGTTTACTGAGTACTTACTATGTGCTTAGCACTATCCTGAGCTTTTTTAAAAAAAAATATTTGTTTGCACCAGGTCTTAGTTGCAGCAGGCGGGCTCCTTAGTTGCAGCACATGGGCTCCTTAGTTGCGACTCGTGGGCTCCTTAGTTGTGGCATGCAAACTCTTAGTTGCAGCATGCACGTGGGATATAGTTCCCTGACCAGGGATCGAACCCAGGCCCCCTGCATTGGGAGCATGAGGTCTTACCCTGCGCCACCAGGGAAGTACCCCTCTGAACATCTAAAATGTATATTTTATAATCCTCACCATTACCCTATGAACTAGGTACTCATCAAGCATTCCCATTTTAAAGATAGGGAAAGTAGGGCATAGAAACTAGAGGTTAAGTAACTTGCACCCAAATCACACAACTGGTAAGAGATCCAAACCCAGACAGTTGGACTCCAGAGACCTTGTTCTTGGAAAGAGAAGGTGTTTTATCCACTTTAGAATTGGGGCATGCCTCTGCATGTGTGTGTGTTCAGGGGCCCACCTGTATTTTTGTGGACATGTCCTTCATTAGTTTCATTTCTATTGCACAGCATGACTTCTAAATGATTCGAAAAAACACATTCTAGTGCTTCTGGAACCAGTTATTTCTGGGTTCAAACCACTGCTTAGTCACTAATTAGCTGTCTGACCTTTTCAAGTTCCTTAGCCTCTCTGAACCTTTTTTTTTTTTTTTGCGGTACTCGGGCCTCTCACTAACGTGGCCTCTCCCGTTGCGGAGCACAGGCTCCGGACGCGCAGGCTCATTGGCCATGGCCCACGGGCCCAGCCGCTCCGCGGCATGTGGGATCCTCCCGGACCGGGGCACAAACCCGTGTCCCCTGCATCGGCAGGCGGACTCCCAACCACTGCGCCACCAGGGAAGCCCCTGAACCTGTTTCTTGCTCTACCTGGATTCAAATTTCAGCTCTGCCACTTACCATGTGTAACTTTGGGCAAGTCATTTGATCTGTACCTCATTTTCCTCATCTGTAAAATGGGGATAACAGCATCTACCCCACAGAGTTATGAGGAATAAATAAAATAACCCACGCATAGCTCTTAAAAGAATAAATAAGGATGCATATATAGCACAGTGCCTCAGTCTCTTTTCCCAAAACGTTAGCTATTATTATTCCTTCAACACACTGACTCTGATACTTGGTCCCTATCCTCAGATGCTCAAGAACAATACTTGTGGTAAGTGCTCGAGAAACGCTGAGAGTTTAGGTGGGCCTAACTGCTTTTGGGAAGTAGGGAGGCTAGCAGGAGTTGGGCCTTGAGTTAAGTGGAGTCGTTGGAGTGGGAAGCTGTTTCCCTCACTGTGAACCTGACCAGACCAAGAGATCCCGAGAGGAGCTGCGAGGGCTCTGCACGGCGTAATTTCTCAGCAATTTGGCTAGCTGCCTTTTTTTCTCCTGTCGTGGTTCAGTCACGACAGGACCATGCTGGGATACAATGAAGACCAGGAAGCTCAAGGCCTTTGGCAGATGGAGACAGGCCACGCCCCAAATAGACTGCAAGGCCTGAGCGCCTCAAGCTACTTCTATCGTGAAATTTCTGGATTCTGTCGGGATGAAACACCATCCAACACAGAGCCCAGCGCCGTTCGCCCGTCTCCATCTTTAGAATTGGAAGAATGAGAACAGGCCAAAGGGGAATCCCGGTTTTGGGATACTGGGGTACGGCGGCTGCCTGGGGACCAAAACGTCTCTAAGGTAAAGTTGCAGCCTGAAGCGATTTTTTGACCCCCGACACTTAATGGGCTGCTGAAGACCCGGATGTGTCTGGGACTGGCCGAGGTACCCATTAACGCGCCCCCGCTAGACCATCCCCCTCCTCCGTTTACGATTGGGTCTTAGGTACGCCAATCATCACTTCTCCAGCCACTCACTCTTCAAGGGTGGGGTGTAGCCCCGGCATCCTGTCTCCTATTGGTATGACCGAGAAGAGGAGGGCGGGGAGGCCGGCTCAGGTCGCCCAATGGGCGTCGTGGCGTGTGGGGAAGGCGGAGTCGAGGCGCTTGGCAGCTGCCCAATCAGCGTCCTTGTTTGTGTGGTGCCGCCGCCGCCGGTGCAGCCGCCGCCGCCGCCGCTGCCCCCGTCTGTACCGCAGTGTCTGCTCCGCCCGCCCGCCCGGGTCCGGCCCGCCCCCCTCTCCCACCCCCGCCCCCGGTCCCGTCAGCGGGGTCCGGAACCTACTGTGCCGTAGCCTCTTCCTTTTTCGACGCCGCCGCCGCCGCCTGGGGAGGCGAGCTAGCCGGGAGTTACACCGCCACCGCCAGGTGAGGAGCTTTGGCCTAGGCCAGCCTGGCCGCCCGCCCGCCCGGGGGCGGTGAGGAGCGAGGAAGGGAGGGAGGCTGGGAGGAGGCGGTGGTGGCGGAGGTGGGGGAAGGGAAAGGTGGAGGGGCGGGGGGAGGGGAAGCGCCCGCGAGCCGACGCCCGCCCGCGCGCCCCCGCCTTGCGTCCCCCTCCCCCCACCCCGGCACCGCGCGCCCCCGCCTCGCGCTCCCCCTTCACCTCATCCCCTCCCCCCGCTCCGCGCGCGCGCCCCGGTCTTTCACTTCGGCCTCGCGCGCCCCCAGCTCGTGTCCCTTCATTTCTTCTCCTTTTACTCTTTCTCCCCTCCCTCGCGCCCCGTTTCCCCCGCCTTCCCCGCTTTCACTCACTGCCTCAGGCCCGCCATGCTCCCCTCCTTCCTCTCTAGCGCGCCCCCCCTTAACTCTCTCCACCCCCAGTGGTGCCCTCAGGGTGCGGGGGCCGCTCCCTGCTCTCAGTCTTGTGTTTGCTGGCGGTTGGGACAAATGGGGGATCCTTAAGGGTGAAGGAAGCACGGGATGATTACCTTTCTTAAGGCGAAGGGATCTGGAACGCAGAACCTTACTCCTTTATTTCATCGTCCACCGTTCCCTCGTCCTTCCTTAGAAGGGAATTGTCTAAGCCTGTGTGGGTACTTGTCTTCTGTAGGGACTAAACTACCCCTTTCTTCAGCCGGGCTTCTGGGACCCACTGGATCTGTATCCCAGTTCAGTGCCTGAGGGTCGATGGAACTAGAACTTACCTTTTACTAAACCAAATCCGGACTTAGAGTACTTTTTGCCTCCCTGCTCTAAGGAGCTAGCCACTCCTATGAGTGCAGAGCTTTCGGTGCCATTCGCCGGCCCAGGCACTTTTCCCCTTCAGAAAGGTATGGTAGCCTCCTTGGATTCTTCCCTAGCATCAACTTCCCTCCACACACAAGGTGTTAGTTCATAGGGCTGGCCCTGAAGTGGAGATGGAGGCATTGATGGTGGGTGGGTGGCATGTGGATGCTAACTGAGCTAGCTATCAGCCTTTTCTGCTGCTGTCATCTGGAGAATCAGGTAGCCTTCCGAGAACCAGTTTTCTCATTTCTAATAAATGATTATTTAGAGGGCTTTTGTGTGCGTGTGAAGAGAGCAGGGAGATGCTTAACGTAGTGTGTTTCAGCAAAGGAAAAGAGTAGTGCTTTCAGGCCAGACTGAAAGAGATTTGAACTTGCAGCAGCTGGAGTAAAAGCCGGTTTAACAGATCTGTGTTGGGAGAAGAGCTGATGCTTTTGAGTTTTTAAAACATTTTTCTCTCAAAATTATTTTTAAAAAAGACAATGCATGCATGTGATACAAAGTGAAAAGAAGTCTCTCTCTCTCTCACCTGTGTTCTCCAGCCATCCAGTCCCCATCCCAGTACAGATGACTTCTGGTTGTTTTCTTGCAGCAGCGGGCTGTCTATATGTTGTTGTCTGTATGTTGGAGATTATCCTATTTGGGAGTTTAGTGCTAACTTTACTGCTCCTTCTTTGATACACTGATTTAAACTCTTCCTTGAGATAACCATTTGGATTCATATTTTTGGTGTTGGAGCAGTCTTGGTAGGGTATTGTCCTGTAGTAGCATTTCTGTTGGTGCTTGGTTGGGAAAGAGGCTACTGCTGGAGCTGGTAAAGGTGGTGCTTTGGACAGGCTCAATATATTTTGAGCGAAGGCCCACACCTGTTGGAAATGGTGCTGCTTTTTTGTGACTGATATTCAGTCTCTGACTGTTTTGGAATGGGCTGGGTCAAGAATAGTCTTTCCTTGGGCTTTTTAAGCAAATGGGCTGTATAAATAACGAGTTAATGGGAGTACTGATTTGGTAGTACTGTGTTCCGTTTTAAGAGGAATATAGTTTTTTAGTCTAGTGGCAGTGGTAGTCATCATGGTAAGGAATGAAGTAGATAAGTATTAATTAGCAGGAATCAGAAGGCTGGACCTTTAGGCTGAGTGACCCAGTTTGAGAAGAGGTGAGGCTTA
The DNA here is from genome assembly GCF_949774975.1 of Lagenorhynchus albirostris. Lineage (NCBI taxonomy): Eukaryota > Metazoa > Chordata > Mammalia > Artiodactyla > Delphinidae > Lagenorhynchus > Lagenorhynchus albirostris. The sequence goes on from NC_083096.1 coordinate 75,205,414, forward strand.
TGGACTTTTGTCCTGCCTATTCCTGACTTGAAAACACTTTTGATGAGGTGAGAGTGATGAGTAGCTGACAGCAGAATCCATCTTTTTGACACTGTGGTTTGCCTTCCCTGCCTATGTGTGATGTCTGTTAACTTCCTGTTTAGAGGCAGTCCCAGTAGGGTCTGAATAGAGGCTACATTCAAATACTTGTCTAGGAACAACGTTAACCAGGTTCCCTGATCAGCACTTCAGATGTAAGTTATGGCAGTAACTTTTACTGCCGTGTTTAGCGTAAGGCCGTAGGGTGGTGGGGAAGGGAAACGTGAGAATTCTGTTCTGAATTTCAGTCTTAAAAGTACATTCAAAAGTCTGTGTGCTGCCTGCCTCCCCTTTTTTGGACTAATGTCTCTCCTTACCACCCCCCACCCCCACCTTCCCCCCACCCCGACCCAGATCTCCAGGTTGGGTTTTGTTTAGAGAACAGCAGTGTGGAAGAAGAGTCAGTGTGTCAATAATAGTATCCTAATCTTCTGCTGGGACCTCTGGATTAAGCGTTATCTCGTATGTTGTATGTAAACTAGGCCTGTTGTTATTTTAATTTAATTTAATTTATTAATTTTTGGCTATGTTGAGTCTTCCTTGCTGTGCGAGGGCTTTCTCTAGTTGCCCAGAGCCAGGGCTACTCTTCGTTGCAGTGCGCAGGCTTCTCATTGCCGTTGCTTCTCTTGTTGTGGAGCACAGGCTCTAGGCATGTGGGCTTCAGTAGTTGTGGCTCGTGGGCTCAGTAGTTGTGGCTCGTGGGCTCTAGAGCGCAGGCTCAGTAGTTGGGGCGCACGGGTGTAGTTGCTGCAAGGCATGTGGGATCTTCCTGGACCAGGGCTCGAACCCGTGTTCCCTGCATTGGCAGGCGGCTTCTTAACCACTGTGCCACCAGGGATGTCCCTCTTGTTTCAATTTACTGATTCTTCCTTTCTTCCTTACCTCCCCCACCCATCAAGCTGAAGGTGCATATTTAGGGGAACAGCAGCTGTGCTGTCCTGGTTTCTAGACTCTGGAGCTTATTCCATGTTAGCCACCTCATTGGGAGTCATGCTGACAAGTAGCCCCTCTGCACTCAGCTCAGGATGCTCATTTAGTTCATTGAGAAAAGCCAAACCAGCTTTGGTTGATTAAAACAATTGCTCGATAAATCATGATTTGAGCCATACTGGAACTGAAGGACTTTCTTCTCCAGACCACTTGCAGTACTTAAAGCTCTGCTTCATTACATATTAAGGCACAATAGCCAGGCATTTTCTGAGACAGTTTAGAGGGGAAGAAAAAAAAGACACAGAGTCAGATTGACTATAAATCTAGTCCTGGCATAAAGCTGTTCACCTTTTGCTCAGGAAAAATCCAGCCTATCAGGCAGTGCCACACGAAGTTGCAGTTCTCTTGCATTGGCTAAGCAAGCAATCCTGGGAATTGGATACATAAGGAAGTTCAGCTTCTGTTGAAAAGAACTGGCTTTGGTGGGGGGAAGCTTCTGTTAGCCATATAGTTTATCTTCAGTAATCCCTGTGATGTTTTTTCTGTAGGTACTGGTTGGGGATTTTGGTGGCTCCAGAGTCCATGAAGCAGAGAGCCTCCTATATTTGCGTAGTAGTGATGAAAGCCTCTGAAGAGTAGATTTGATTTGAAGTGCTCCTTCTTCATGTTCCATCTTTTACCTTCTCTTTTATGGATATATGAAATATCCCTATACGGTTTGAGTTTATTCAGTAGGAAAGGAGTGACCCAGGGTCATTAAGGGCTTAACCAGTCTGATATACTTCTAGAAGGTATCTCAGTAATGTTTGATGTCTCCCTCACAATCCTCTGGTGTTTGCCGTAAGTTGCCATCAACCGGCAAGACGCTATCAAGAGTTCTGGCTTGTACCAAAAGCAACAGATGAATGAGGACACATATTTTGTTAATTTTGAGATATGAAATGGTCAAATCCCAGACCTTAAAGAGTCATAATAATTGCAGAAGCTTCTTTGACTACATGTGAACTTAGTTGTTATTAATACTAACAGTAAACTATTAAGGAAAATGACAATACTTTGGCATTCCTGAGCCATTCTCTTGTTTTTTTTTCACATCTGGCTAGTATACATTTTTAAAAGTAATTCAGTTACTTGAACCTGAAAGTCATGCTTTAAGCCTCCTAATAAAGCTTTCTTGATCTTGTCTCATTTATGGGGAAGGTGGAGTTTGTAATCTACCAAAAAATAGGCTGGATATTAGGATTTAGATTAGACTTTAGGATTAGTAAATTCTCATTATGGTTGTGAGGGATTAGGAATGTTAATTGGAGAGGTTGTGCATCTCTAACCTAGAAGGTAGTTATAAAGTTAGCTTCTTGAGGATATTTAAATTCAGACTTCCTTGGAGGGAGTTTGTGGGCTAATAAGTGGCAAATTGGAATAGCAGAACACAAGCGTAGAGTCTAGAAATCCCGGGTCAAATCCTAGCTTTACCATTTATTTGATACAGGATTTTGGGTAAACCTCCTAAATTTTTTTTTTTTTTTTTTGGCCGTGTGGCTTGTGGGATCGAACCCAGGCCCTCAGCAGTGAAAGCACGGAGTCCTAACCACCAGACCGCCAGGGAATTCCCAAGCCTCCAAATTTTTGAACTCCCGTTTCTTGCACAGTAAAAGCCAGTCTTTACCTTGGGCTCTAAGGTTTTACATGATCTGCCTCTCCCTATTCTTCTCTTTTTGATCTCCTGTCATCCTCCCTTTTGCTCACTCCATTCCAGCCACATTGACTTGTTCCTTAAGTGCATTAGCCACACTCTATCTCAGGACCTTTGCACTAGTTATTCCCTCTAGTGGGAAATCACTAGTTTTTCCCACAGAGATAATACAAATGACTAATTTTCTTACCTTCCTCAGTCAAGCCTTTGTTTAAATGTCACCTTTTCAATGAGACTTTATCCTACCCCTATTTAAAATTTCACCTTTAGCTTCCACCCCTCACTTGTAATCCTTCTCTGTTCTTTCTTTTTCATACAGCACTTACAGCTTTCTAACACACTTATTTGTTACATTTATTGCTTATTGATTCCCCTGGTATGATGGAAGGTCTATGAAAGCATGGATTTACTCTGGTGTTTTGTTTAATGCCTAGTGCAGTGTTTGGCATATAGTTAACACTCAATAACTATTTCTTGATCAAATAGGAATAATAATAACTTTTCCAAACTTCGTATTTGTTTATAACAAAACTATGAAATGTGGTATGATACAGGATATTAAAATGTTTTTTGAACTTTGAAGCATTATACAAATAACGATGATAAAATGATTGCCTTCCCTTTGAAATGGTAAATAACACTTGATTGTGGAAAAAAATCTTCATATATATTCACATATATTATCACATCTCCTAAACTCCAGCCCTCTGTTTCCAGTTGTCTACTTTGTGCTAGACATATCCATCTCTGTATTCCATTGGTACCTCAAGCTCAGCATTTTCATCATCTATTCCCATTTTGTGATTCATTGAGTCACCTAAGCCAGAAATGAGAGCATCATTGTCAATTCTCTCTCTCTCCCTTATCCATTACTTTCCAAATATTTCTGAATCTATACCTTTTTTCTGTATCTCCGTTGCGGGTCTCCTAATTCAGGACCACAGCAACTCTTATTTGGAATATTGCCATGATCTCTTACAGTTCTGTTTGTTTTTAGTCGTTTCCTTTTAAACTCTCAATCATATTCTCTTCAGAATAGTCTAATGGAGATCTGATTATTCTACTTGGCCTTCTCAAAGGTATTCAGTAGTTTCCAATCATTTAAAGGTACTCTGCATAATATCAAAGCCCCTTCGTAAATCTTGACCTTTGTTTTTCTATCCAGCCTTACTTTTCTCCCTTTACAGTTTATACATGAGCAAATACAGTTCTTTTATTCTTTTTTTTAAAAATTTATTTATTTTTGGCTGCGTTGGGTCTTCATCGCTGTGTGCGGGCTTTCTCTAGTTGCGGTGAGCAGGGGCTACTCTTCGTTGCGGTGTGTGGGTTGCTCATTGCGGTGGCTTCTATTGTTGCAGAGTACGGGCTCTTGGCACACGGGCTCAGTAGTTGTGGCTTGCACGCTCTAGAGAGCAGGCTCAGCAGCTGTGGTGCACGGGCTTAGTTGCTCTGTGGCATGTGGGATCTTCCTGGACCAGGGCTCAAACCCATGTCCCCTGCATTGGCGGGCTGACTCCCAACCACTGTGCCACCACGGAAGTCCTCCAGATACAGTTCTTTCAGTTCCCAGATCAGCTACCAAATTTCATCTCAAATGCTGCTGTCTCTGGGAAGCCTTCCTTGACTTGCCCAAAGAGACTTAGATATGCTTTCTTCTTTGATCTCACTGTAATTTATAAATATTGCTTGTCTCCCCCAATGGTCTGACAACATTCTGAAATAAAGAGATAGCATGTCTTTTTACTTTTGTGTCTCCAGTGCCTATCATGGTGCCTGTCACCCAAAAAGTATTTTAAAATATGAATAATTCTGTGGGTTGAGAAAATGCTGCGTACATTTAGAAGATGCCCTATTTGTTATGTTCTGGGAGCAGAAGAACAAGTTTGGAGTCTTGGTTCTTTTTATCATCTGTGTGACCTTGGTTGAGTCACTTGAAGTCTCCAAGCCATAGTTTTCTCAGCGTAGAAATGAGGATCAGTAGCTGCTTTATCTGTTTAACTAGGTCTCTTTGTCAGTCAAATGAGATTATGCATGTAAAGATGTTTTATAAGCTAAAACACTGTACAGTTGTTAGTTATTATGTACTGACACAAGCTGAGCTTTTCTCACAACTCATTTTTTCTTGTTTATATTCATGTAAGGCCCTTTTTATCACTGAAACCATAAATACTCTTCTACAACATGTGTTTTGTTCATATCCATTTTTATCAGTAGGTGTAGTGTGTTCCTGTATATCATTCTTTTTTTTTAAATACTATTTATTTGGTTGCACCAGGTCCTAGTTGTGGCAGGCATCTCCTTAGTTGCAGCTCACCAGCTCCTTAGTTATGGCATTTGAACTCTCAGTTGCAGCATGCATGTGGGATATAGTTCCTTGACCAGAGATTGAACTTGGGCATCCTGCATTGGGAGTGCAGAGTCTTATGCACTGTGCCACCAGGGAAGTCCCCCTATATCATCTTAAATGTGGCAAATTTAAAGGCTTTCTCAGTCCAGTGGATTAAAAAGTTTGCAAAATCCTGAGAAATTACACTTCTCAGGGAGTACTTCAGTCATGGATTCTGTAATTTTTCCCTCAGATTTTAAAAAATTGCATTTTTGCAACTTTTGGAACTTGAAGGGAATTTTTAAATTATTTATTTATTTAATTTATTTTTGGCTGCGTTGGGTGTTTCTTGCATGGGGGCTTTCTCTGGTTGCAGCGAGCAGGTGCTACTGTTCATTGCAGTGCATGGGTTTCTCATCGCGGTGGCTTCTCTTGTTGCAGAGCACGGGCCCTAGGTGTGCCGGCTTCAGTAGTTGTGGCACACGGGCTCAGTAGTTGTGGCTCGTGGGCTCTAGAGCTCAGGCTCAGTAGTTGTGGCTCATGGGCTTAGTTGCTCCGCGGCATGTGAGATCTTCCTGGACCAGGGCTCGAACCGTGTCCCCTGCATTGGCAGGCAGATTCTTAACCACTGCGCCACCAGGGAAGTCCCTGAAGGGAATTTTTAAAATGTAAATATAAACTCATTTGTTGAGCACTTTCTTTGTGTAAGGCTTTATGCTATTTAAATTCTTACAGTAACTCTTGTGAGGGAGATATTATGATCACTTTACAGATGAGAAAACTCAATTCCCAGAGAGGTTGTCATTTTGCTAGAATCTCAAAAATTAATAAAAGTGGTGAATCCAGTATTTGAACAACTCTGCCTGACTCCAAAAGTTGTGATCTTACCATTCTCCTAACGCTTCTTACAGAGTTTTGTTTTGCCTTTACAAAAACAAAACAAACAAAAGAAAGATAGTTTTCCTCAATATTAATAGGTCTTATATGAAAATATAATGTCAAATAGGGTTTTGAAAAATTCTGCGTTAAGTTAAGGCAGATTTCTTTACAACATAATGTCCAGAGCCTTGCGTGCCTAAATATACATTGTGTATTAGGAGTGGTAAAAGAATGGCTAAAGGATGCAAAGCTTCTGGAAATTACTTGACCATGAAAGAGCATCTCTTCGAGAAGACAGTACTGCACCTTGATATTCTGCTTCCCTGTAGTTCTTCATGGGTTGTTGTTGTTGTTGTTGTTGTTGTTTAAGGGTTGTCACTCTTGAATGAGGGAATTGACTGCTTTAGTGTGCTGGTTTTTCAGAGAACTAGTATGGTGGCCTTAGACTAGGTATATTTTAGAAACTTCACTGGTTCGGAGGCTGCAGTTTTTTTCCTTATGAATCTTCTAAGGCAAATGGCACAGCTCATCCAGCTTGGCCCTCACCTTCAGTGAGTTCTCAGGAGGATAACTGTTACTGAGCTGCTGCCCCCACCTTCTTTCATCTAACGTTCTAGGAAGCAGGAGAGTAAGGTTTCAGCTTTGTGAGTGAGCAGAATCCCTTGAGCCAGGAGCAAGAAACCCTTCCTTTCTGTAAAGATGGTAGTATCACACTAAGAAATCTGTAAAGCCCCCCATTCTTTCTCTTCTGTGAGTCATGCAGGCAGACCTGGGGATCAGAGGCAAGAAGGAACAATACCTTTGATTTTTTTCGGTCCTTTAAAGATGATACATTAGTCTTGAAATTAAAACAAAACTTTGAGAAATTTGTCCTATGTTCTTTAAAGGCATAAAGGTAACCTGAATGGTGTGCACCACTAAATAGGTTGAGCTACCAGTGAAAAACGTTGAAAATATTTCCCCAAGAGGATAACATCTTTTGGAGGGAGGGGCACTTTTCTAACCACTCTTTAACATTTATATGGCTAGATTGATTGTTGCTATCAAATGGATTGAAGCAGTTGGTCATGTGTATTGTTACTGCCCTGGACAGGTTGGCTAGAAGATCCTATATTAGATTCTATGGAAATCTGATATGAGTAGTATGACACTCTTCTCATGTAGTAGTGTCCATGAATAATTATTATGTTACTCTAATGCTCTTCTTTTCTCATTTTATAATTCAGTTAGTAAAGAATGCTTGCTGAGTTCCTTGTCTGAGTGCATTGTGAATTTGAAAGTTTTGCTTTCTTAAGAGTATATTAAATCCAGATATTTTCTGCCAAGTGAATGGAAACTAGAATATGGGTCTCTCTTTTTTTAATATATAAATTTATTAATTTTATTTATTAATTTTGACTGCGTTGGGTCTTCGTTGCTGCGCGCGGGCTTTCTCTAGTTGCAGCGAGCGGGGGCTACTCTTTGTTGCAGTGTGCGGGCTTCTCATTTCAGTGGCTTCTCGTTGCGGAGCACGGGCTCTAGGCACGCGGGCTTCAGTAGTTGTGGCTTGCGGGCTCTAGAGCGCAGGCTCAGTAGTTATGGCACACGGGCTTAGTTGCTCTGCGGCATGTGGGATCTTCCTGGACCAGCTCTCCAACTCGTGTTCCCTGCGTTGGCAGGCGGATTCTGAACCACTGCGCCACCAGGGAAGCCCAGAATGTGGGTCTCTTACTGCACTAGGATTCAGTCTTAAGTTTTCATTAGCCTCCATTTTTAACTCTTCACCTTCTGCTTGGAGAGCTATTTCCCAGTTGAGTTCTGTATAATGCATTAATATTGAACTGAAAGCTTTCAAGGAGTATGGGTGACTGGAAAAGGATCTTTTACAGCTGTGCTTGCAGTGGACAGAGACATCTTAAAAATAGCAAGTGCAACTTTGAAAACCCTTGAGGGTTCAAGGGAATAAGATGTCTCTAGCTTAAATAGTGGTGTAAAATTTTTTTTTTGAGATTTAATAAATTATTATACATGAAGGGGTACCATCTGTAATGAACTGTTTTGACTGTTGCATTCATACTACCGAAGTCTTGATATATATCTGGTATTAAATTGTAGGTTCCCAGTTTTGTCAGAGACAGAGTGGTAGATGTCACAGAAGAGTATAACCAAGGTTAGAATCTGAGCAGTTTCTATTTCCAGATTAAACCTTCTATTCTGGCTGGCTGAATACCTGATAATATTCACAGGAGGGAGTAAAATACAATATGATAAAGTTGTATCAAAAATTAAAACTTAGAAGTGTCTCTAGTTATGTGTGACTTCTTTGCTGTCTTCTAGATTCAGTTTGGTTGAGAGTGTGAAGATGACTGTATAAGGGGCACTTTTATGGTGCAGAGGTGTATTGGAGGAGAACAGTGAGATTTTTACTCCTTGTTTTATAGCTTTAAGAATTATCTGAAGAAGCCTTTGAAAGTGGTCATTTTAATTTTGTTGTTACTGGGGCTGCTTAGCACATCTTTCATGTGTTGCCTAGAGTGTTACATTAGGTTTTGCTGGTTATTCTGAAAAACTTTGCACTCTCTGTTGTTCTCCTTCAGAACCAACCATTCTTGGTGTTGTGCATACATTTAATTCTGGTGTCTGGATATGAGAAAATAGTCTAGTATTGGTACTAATCTTGGGGGTATTTTTACATAATTAGTTGAAATCTTTCCTTCTTTGGTTAAACTAGAATAAGTTTTGGTCACTTTTAAAAGTATAGCTCTGCAGTTGGAAAGTCCTAGGTTCAAATTTCTACTTTGCTGCTTACTAGTTGTAAGACCTTTAACTTCTTTCTGCCTGGCAAATAGTAACTCTGTACCCATTAAAAAATAATTCCATGTTATTCCTCCCCTTAGCCCCTGGCAACCACTATTCTACTTTGTCTCTGTAAATTTGACTACTCTAAGGACTTCACGTAAGTAGAATCATACAATTTTTGTCCTTTTGTGTTTGGCTCATTTCATTTTAGCATAATGCCTTCAAGGTTCATCCATGTTGTAGCATGTGTCAGAATTTCATTCCTTTTTAAGGCTGACTAATATTCCATTTTATATATGTGTGTGTGTGTGTGTGTGTGTGTGTGTGTACACACACTTTACCGCGTTTTGTTTATTTGTTCATCTGTCAACGGACATTTCGGTTGTTTCCACCTTTTGGCTGTTGTGTATGATGCTGCAGTGAACATGAGTGTACAGACATCTGTTTGAGTCCCTGCTTTCAATTCTTTTGGGTGTATACCCAGAATTGGAATTGCTGGATCATATGGCAATTCTATGTTTAATTTTTTGAGGAACTGTCATACTGTTTTCTACAGTGACTATATCATTTACGTTCCCATCAGCAGTGTACGAGGATTCCAATTTCTCTATGTTCCTATTACCAACACTTGGCTATTTTCTTTCTTTTTTTTTTTAATTTTTGTTTTTATAAAAGCCATCCTAATTGCTATGGAGTGGTATCTCATTGTTTTGATTTGCATTTCTCTAATGATTAGTGATTTTGAGCATCTTTTTATGTGCTTATTGGTCATTCGTATATCTTCTGTAGAGAAGTGTCTATTCAAGGCCTTGCCCATTTTTTAATTGGGTTGTTTGTTTTCTTGTTGAGTGGTAGGAGTTCCTTATACTAGATATTAATCCTGTATCAGATGTATGATTTGCAAATGTTTTCTCCCATTTTGTGGGTTATTCTTTTACTCTGTTGATAGTGTCCTTTGATGCACAAAAATTTTTAATTTTTTAAAAAATTGTTTATTTGGCTGCACCGGGTCTTAGTTGCGGCATGCGGAATCTTTCAGTTGCGGCATGCGGGATCTAGTTCCCTCACCAGGGATCGAACCTGGGCACCCTGCATTGGGAGCACGGAGTCTTAACCACTGGACCACCAGGGAAGTCCCCAAAATTTTTAATTTTGATGAGATCCAGTTTACTTTTTCTTTTGTTGCCTATTTTTTGTGTTGTATTAAGAAATTTTTGCCAACTCCAATGTCATGAGCTTTTTCCTCCTCTGTTTCCTTCTAAGAGTTTTATACTTTTAGTTCTTACATTTAGGTCTTTGATCCATTTTGAGTTAATGTTTGTATATGCTCTAAGGTAAGGGTCCAGTTTTATTGTTTGGCATGTGGATATCCAGTTTTTCCAGCACCATTTGTTGAAAAGACAGTCCCTTCTCCATTGAATGGCCTTGACACCCTTGTTGATAATCATTTGACCATATATGCAAGGCTTTATTTCTGGAGTCTCTGTTCTGTTCCATTCATCTGTATGTCTGTCTTTATGCCAGTACCACACTGTTTCAGTTACTCTAGCTTTGTAGTAAATTTTGAAGTCAGGAGGTGTAAGTCCTCTGACTCCTCTTCTTTTTCAAGATTGTTTTGGCTATTTGGGATCCCTTGAGATGCCAGAATTTTAGACTGGGTTTTTCTGTTCACATTCTTTTTTATTTTGGGCCAAACAGTATAAAACTAAACTGAATGGGATGCTGTTACTATAATATGGCAGCTGATTCCTATCACGGAGAGTTTTAATTTCACCTAGCTCCTTGGATCACAGTATTTTTCTCTATGGTATTAGAAACAAGGTTACTCCAAATAGCTTTCGTTCTTGTAAATGAATTTGTTTGTTATGGTTGGAACATTTTATTTATTGTTAAAAGTTTGGTTCAAATTTAAAAAAAGGTCAAGATACACAGTGAAAAGTTTTTCATCATTGTTTCTCACCTGCTTAGTTTTTTTGTTTGTTTGTTTGTTTGTTTTTGCTGTATGTGGACCTCTCACTGTTGTGGCCTCTCCCGTTGCGGAGCACAGGCTCCGGACGTGCAGGCTCAGCGGCCATGGCTCACGGGCCTAGCCGCTCCGTGGCATGTGGGATCTTCCCGGACTGGGGCACGAACCCGTGTCCCCTGCATCGGCAGGCGGACTCTCAACCACTGCACCACCAGGGAAGCCCTCACCTGCTTAGTTTTAAGCCCCATCATTGTTATTCCTTTCTTTTCTATCATTTCAGAGTTTTATATATATATGCAAGCAAATGTGAATTTATTTTTAGTTTTTCTTTTTACGCAAAAGATGGCATAGTTTTCCACGTCTTGCTTTTTTTCATTTAATAACATAGGAGATATTTTTCAAATCTATATGTAGAGAATTTACTTATTCTTTAAATGAAAATTTTAAGGGTGAAAATCTTTTCATGGATACCAGAACTTCGTTGGGAAAGAATATTCGACTTTATGGCTGTATACCTTTCCTATTGCCTGCAGGTCTTGCTCTTTAATAACTTTCATTGCTATTATTCTCTTAGTCAGCATTGAGTAAACATAATTCAAGTACTGCTAGGTTATTAAACTTATTGTAGGAATGCTGATTACGTAGTTCATAAAGTCTGTTTTGTAATTTCATCGGTAATCCTAAATCCCAAATTATGTCAGAAAATCCTAGGCCCTGATCAGTGATAACAGGGTTATTTTTCCATTTCCTGGAGTATAGACCCCAGGTGGTTTTCTCTCTCCTAGACTGGTTTGGTTTAGGAAAATGACAGTTAAAGAGAAAACTTGGGTCTCTTTTCCGTGGAGCTCTGTTTACTTTGTAACCACTTAAATCGGCTGGTTGTGGGGAACTGAAAAAGCCTGACCATTCATATATTCATATGAACATTCGTAGGTATTAGGTGTTTATTGTACACCTACTGTGTAAAAGACATACACATAGGTGTTGTAGAGTATGTAAAGATAAATGATACAGCCTCAGTCCTCAAGAAGATACATAGTACAGAAGAGAAGACAGGTATTAAAATAACTGCAATACTAGATACAATGTATTTATAAATTAAGTAACCAGCATAAGAGGAACAACATATCAGCACCTTTTACAACTTGGGTCAGAGTGTGAGTTAAGCTTACCAAATCCTGAAAATTCTATTTTCAAAACCTCTCTTTATTCCATCTATCTGTGTCTTTCCCAACTTCTGTTGTTTTAGTTTTAGCCATTGTAATTGTTTGCCCATGTCCATTTAATACCTTGGATATGTGATTTCTTTGTTTTTGTTTTTTCTGGCTGCACTGTGCGGCTTGCAGGATCTTAGTTCCCCAACCAGGGATTGAACCCATGCCCACGGCACTGAAAGCTCCAAGTCCTAACCACTGGACCGCCAGGGAGTTCCCTTGGATATGTTTTTAGGAATAACTAACATTTACTGGGCTTTTCTATGTGCAGGCACTATTTTAAGCACTTCACATTAATTAACTTGTTTAATCCTCACAATACTTTAAAGGTAGACGCTGTCATCATTCCCATTTTACAGATTAAAAAAACTGAGGCGCAGAGAGCTTAAGTGATTTGCCTAAGGTCACATACCTAGTCAGTAAAAGAGCTGGGACACAAAATCAGGAAGTTTGACTGTTACGCTTAAATTCTTGAGTATTGGGGCTTCCCTGGTGGCGCAGTGGTTGAGAGTCTGACTGCCGATGCAGGGGACACAGGTTCGTGCCCCGGTCCGGGAAAATTCCACGTGCCGCGGAGCGGCTAGGCCCGTGAGCCATGGCCGCTGAGCCTGTGCGTCCGGAGCCTGTGCTCTGCAACGGGAGAGGCCACAACAGTGAGAGGCCTGTGTGCCGCAAAAAAAAAAAAAAAAAAAATTGTTGAGCATTATGCTGTACTCTTCGTGTGTATGTGTGTATTATACAATGTTTGTCATTGTTTTAGTGGCTGTGCAATATTTCATTGTATGGATATATTTTAATTTGTACTTAATCTGTCCCCTCTGAGGAACATTTAGGGTGTTTCCAGTGTGTGGGAATACTGTCATAACCAGGGCTCCAGTGAAACATCTTACATACATCTTTATACATTTTAGTATATCTGTAGGTAAAATTCCTAGACATACAATTACTAGACCAAAGGGCATGCACATTTAAAATTGTTAGATACTAAATTATCTTCCAATAATTTGTATTTATATTTAATATATTCACACCAACAGGCTATGAGAGTTTCTAAAACAACTCAATTTAAATCTAAATTTGAGGGAAGTAGTGTGGCTGGACAGTGATGAGTACTGTCTTCAAGTGCCTTTGAAAGCACTTTTGTGCCTTATTAGAATTTCCTTCCTTAAATGCAGATATCTTTGGATTTTGATTATTGGCCATGTAACTGTAGCCAGTTGTTGGGAAGAGGAGTATGCATTTTAGAAGCAAATTTTACTTTTTTGAAATGTCCTTCAAACCTCTCAATTGTCAGTCTAAATGTAAAAGTTTTGACAAGTTGATTTCTTGTCACCACAATCTTTTAAAATCAGGACGACTTCAGGAATAAGGAGCATATATAGTTCCCAGCTGACTGTTCTCATGGAAACTCCTTACTGGAGTTCTTGTTAAACTCCCAGTAGGCAGAGGCAGAAAGCCAAACACTGCTAAATCAGCAGGGTTATATGGTTTTTAGGGAATGGGGATGTTAAGACAAATAAGACCAAATGCCTTTTACGACTCATTTCCTTTCCAACTAGTTTTCTGCTCATTGTTCAGTTATTTATCTTCTTCTTCATCGCATTTCTCTGTTTTTAGGGTGAAGTGATTCGTTCTATTCAATAGATTTAAATTTTGTTTAGTGAACTTAGAACTTATTAGTAGGCCTTCACTTGCCCAGAGTAGGGGATTACCTTTGGTGGTACCATCACCCTACATACATTCTTTATTTTATCCCACATTCATGGCCTACTGGCAGCAGTAAAATGAAACAAACTTAGTTTTCGTACACATCCTTAAGCAGTGATAGGAAATTTGACTAATTCAAGGGTATGAGATGTGTTCAAAGTTACCATCTCCTTTGGAATTAAAAGAGCATTGGAGACTGTTTCATTAATTTATTATTGTTGGTGGTGATGTCTTGTTTAATTCCTACTCAGGAAGTCTGTCATTTTATTTCCAAGGAGCAAAACTTGTCTTTTAGGCCTGTTAATATCAGTTCTATTAAGTTTTGGATTACTATAATATTTCCTTCTGTTGACCAAAAGATTTAGATCCACTGCTGATCTTTATCTTCCTTATTGCTTGACACTGGTTTTGGGAAATGAAGAGGAACAGAAACTGGAAGCTCCAGATGTCTTATCATGAGTACTCCCTGTTTGTAGTGTAAGTCTAAATGAAGGCAACTGTGAATGGGGTTCCATTTTTTTTTTAATAAATTTATTTTATTTATTTATTTTTGGCTGTTTTGGGTCTTCGTTGCTGTGTGCGGGCTTTCTCTAGTTGCGGTGAGCAGGGGCTACTCTTCGTTGCAGTGTGTGGGCTTCTCATTGCGGTGGCTTCTCTTGTTGTGCAGCACGGGCTTTAGGTGCACAGGCTTCAGTAGTTGTGGCTCGCGGGCTCTAGAGCGCAGGCTCAGTCGTTGTGACGCTCAGGCTTAGTGGCTCCGCAGCATGTGGGATCTTCCTAGACCAGGGCTCGAACCCGTGTCCCCTGCATTGGCAGGCGATTCTTTTTTTTTTTTATTTTTTTTATTTTTTTTTTGGCAGACGATTCTTAATCACTGCACCACCAGGGAAGCCCTGGGTTCTAATTTTAAAATGTTGGAAGCTTAAAGATTTTGATATTTGGGGTGAAATTTATTCTTGAAGTTTTCTTTTATCTCTTTTAGCTTAGCAAGAAATATCTTTAAACAAACCTTAATGAAGGAGAAAGGATTTCTCTTCCATTTACTAAGTAAAATTGATGGCTTTTTTTTTTTCACTTTCTTTTATGCTTTGGATAAAATTAGGTTAGGGTCACTTTTGAGACTTCACTTTTAAAGAGGTAATATCAGTAAAGAGCAAGTGCTAGTGTCTATCAGAGTAAACTCCATGGAGAGAAGAATTTTGCCTTATTCACTGTTGTAGCCCTTGCACCTAAAACAATTCCTGCCATATACTATGTAATTAATTTGTTGAGTGAACAGGAAGTAGAAAACTAAATTGTGATATCCCATAGTTGGCATTCTGTATACCATATAAGATGAATGAACTAGTTACATGTATCAACCTGGATGAATTATCAAAGGTAATGTTAAAAAAGTAAGTTGCAAAGTGATATACAAATGTATATTATATAATCCCATAAAAATTTTAAACTTGAAAAATGATATGTTTTATGTAGTTATACCTGCACACATAAAGTAAAAGTACTAAAAAAACCCACAGGGCTTCGCTGGTGGCGCAGTGGTTGAGAGTCCGCCTGCCGATGCAGGGGACACGGGTTCGTGTCCCGGTCTGGGAAGATCCCACATGTCGCGGAGCGGTTGGGCCCGTGAGCCATGGCCGCTGAGCCTGCACGTCTGGAGCTTGTGCTCCGCAACGGGAGAGGCCACAACAGTGAGAGACCCGTGTACCGCAAGAAAAAAAACAAAAACAAACAAATTCAGTGTAGTGGTTACCTTTGGGGAAAGGAAGAGAGAAATAGGATTGGAATACTTAGCTTCAGTTTTGTTTTTTTTGCTTTTTTTTTTTTTTTTTTTGCGGTACGCGGGCCTCTCACTGTTGTGGCCTCTCCTGTTGCGGAACACAGGTTCCAGACGCGCAGGCTCAGTGGCCATGGCTCATGGGCCTAGCCGCTCCGTGGCATGTGGGATCTTCCTGGACTGGAGCAAGAACCCGCGTCCCCTGCATCGGCAGGCGGACTCTCAACCACGGCGCCACCAGCGAAGCCCTTAGCTTCAGTTTTATTTGTAATGTTATATCTCTTAAGCTAGTGTGATAAGTAAATGGTTGTTATATTATTCTCTACACTTTTTTGTGAATTTGAAGTGTTTAATAAAAGTAAATGAGAGAGCTTCCCTGGTGGCGCAGTGGTTAAGAATCCGCCTGCCAATGCAGGGGACATGGGTTTGAGCCCTGGTACAGGAAGATCCCACATGCCGGGGAGCAACTAAGCCCGTGCGCCACAACTGCTGGGCCTGCGCTCTAGAGCCCTCAATCCACAACTACTGAAGCCCACGTGCCTAGAGCCCTGCTCCGCAACAAGAGAAGCCACTGCAATGAGAAGCCCGCGCACCGCAAGGAAGAGTAGCCCCCACTCACGGAAACTAGAGAAAGCCCGCGTGCAGCAACGAAGACCCAATGCAGCCAAAGATGAATAAATAAAATAAATAAATTGAAAAAAAAATAAATGAGAGGGGGACTTCTCTGGTTGGTGCAGTGGTTAAGAATCCGCCTGCCAATGCAGGGGACACAGGTTCGATCCCTGGTCTGGGAAGATCCCATGTGCCACGGAGCAACTAAGCCCATACACCACAACCATTGAGCCTGTGCTCTAGACCCCACGAGCCACAACTACTGAGCCCATGCACCTAGAGCCAGTGCTCCACAACAAGAGAAGCCACCGCATTGAGAAGCCTGCACACTGCAATGAGGAGTAGCCCCCGCTCGCCGCAACTAGAGAGAGCCCGCGCATAGCAACAAAGACCCAACACAGCTGAAAGTAAAATAAATTTATTTTTAAAAAAAGGTAAATGAGAAGTATAGATCAGGAGTCAGCAAAACTAAGGGCTGGTAGACCAGATTTTGCTTGCTGCTTGTTTTTGTCCAGTCCATGAGCTAAGAATTTTGAATGCTTTTTATGGTTTTAAATGGTTGAACAAAATCAAAAGAAGGATATTTCATGATATGTGAAAATTATAGAAAATTCTGATTTTGGTGTCCATAAATAAAGTTTCATTGGAAATTATCACCCTTATTACATATTGTCGATGACAGCTTTCACACTGCTACAATATCAGAGTTAATAGTCACAACAGAGATAAGGCCCTGGGCTTCCCTGGTGGCACAGTGGTTGAGAGTCCGCCTGTCGATGCAGGGGACACGGGTTCGTGCCTCGGTCCGGGAAGATCCCACATGCCGCGGAGCGGCTGGGCCTGTGAGCCATGGCTGCTGAGCCTGCGCGTCCAGAGCCTGTGCTCCGCAACGGGAGAGGCCACAACAGTGAGAGGCCCGCGTACCGCAAAAAAAAGAAAGATAAGGCCCTCAAAGCCTAAAATATTTACTGTCTGGCCCTCTACAGAAAAAGGCCAATCTGTGGTATAGATGAATTCTTTTCCTAGAATAATGGTGATATAACTGGGCAGATGAGCTGCTATTTGGTGAATACTTGTAATAAGTTGGAGGTAGTTATCCCCAGATTGTGTTTTTTGAAAGAACATACAAATCAAAGAAAAGTCAGCCGGATGTTGACTTTCATGGAAGTTTTAAAAATGGTTGCCCAGGGACTTCCCTGGTGGTCCAGTGAGTAAGACTCGGTGCTCCCAATGCAGGGGGCCCTTGTTAGGGAACTAGATCCCACACGTGTGCTGCAACTAAGAGTTTGCGTGCTGCAGCTAAGAGTTTGCATGCCGCAACTAAGAGGTCCACATGCTGCAACTAAAGAGCCCTCATGGCACAACAAATACCCCGCATGCTGCAACCCCACGTGCTGCAGCTAAGACCCAGCACAACCTAAATAAATAAATAGATAAATAAATATTTTAAAATTAAAAAAAAAAGGTTGCCCAGTAGTAGTCTTATCTTCTTGAGTAAGTCTAAGTCTAATGTATTTTCCCCCTTTGAATCACTCCTTAACTTGCTTATTATTAAAGTTCCTGATAACCTTGGATATTTGACAGTTTTAAATACCTACCAGAGCTTTGGGATTGGTGTTTTGGTAGCTTATTGTTTATTATTTCCGACAATTTTCAGTAGAGCAGCAGCATTTTAAAGGAATGTAATATTTGAATATGCAAACATACAAAGTCACTGAAGTAGGAACATCTCTTTCAGTAATCCTTCTTTTACATTTAGGTGTATTAAACTTTGGCCAAGTGTTTAGTTTTGGGAACTTAACCTATATAGCAGTAGTGGTGTTTTGAATCCATTGCAGTATAGTTGGTGTTTTTTAAAGACATAGTGCTAGGTCCCTACAGAAGAAATTTTTCTTATGCAGATACTTCCACTTCAGGGCAACATGATGTAATTTTGATTATTTGTAAAAACGTCATGACTTATTTCCCTGAGAAACGTTAATCTTTCCCTTGCACTCCATTGGGGAGTCTGAGACATTCAGCGCCAAAAGTCAAGTAATCCTATTTGAGGTGACTGTCTTGTTCACATTCTCCCCAGGTTACATAAGACTGTTCTGCTCTCATTATATTAGAAGAAACGGAAAAATAAAATCAGTGCTCTTCATTTTTTCTTCCTTATAAAAAGTGTTTTAAGCGATATTGTTTTAGTTTTCAAAGCCATAGCTACAGTATTTTTTATTCAACTGGAAATGTTTGGTTAATGAATTTTTCTTTTTTAAAAGACCCTTCAAAAAGGGATCTTAATACTGTTGCCTTGGATATAAAAAGCAATAAAGCATAAAATATCTGGTCTGATGACTTTTTTTTTCTAAGAAATTTATGGATGTACAAGTAGGATATAGGAAGATCTTCTAAACTTCTCCGTAGTTAATATTTCAGTCAGTATTAGGAATTGCTTTCTTGGTCTGAAAATATTCCGGTCCACTCTTACAGGTTCACAAGCTGTTCAGTTTTTATGATCCCTCCTACTTTCCTTTTTGTTTCAGATTATCCCCTTTATCTGCCCTACTTGTTGGAGTAGAGAATCCAGTTCCTGTTTGAGTGGGGTTTTTGCTTGGGGATAAGCAAACTGTCTTAGTGTTAGGAGCCAATATATTTCATACCTGATCTCATGCAGACCTCTTTAATGCTACTTAGAGATTTTCTTGTTAGAGGGGTTTTTGAAGGACCATTCTTTTTTTTTTTTTTTTTTTTTTTTTTGCGGTACGCGGGCCTCTCACCGTTGTGGCCTCTCCTGCTGCAGAGCAGAGGCTGCGGATGCGCAGGCTCAGCGGCCATGGCTCATGGGCCCAGCCACTCCGCGGCAGGTGGGATCCTCCCGGACCAGGGCACGAACCCGTGTCCCCTGCATCGGCAGGCAGACTCTCAACCACTGTGCCACCAGGGAAGCCCTGAAGGGCCATTCTTAACTTCCAAAATCAAAGGTATGAAAGTCTCAGTGAACAGGATATATATGACCCTAATCTCAGATGTGATTATCAATCTTAGAAAGCTTTGTAGGTAAAAAAGAATGAGTAATTGGAGCTGTGTGCTAAAGGAAGGACCTGAATACTGTCAACTCTCTTGAATTCAAGAGTAAATCATTGCATCATCAAGAAATATTTAGGTACTCATCTCCCTGCTCCTCAGATGTCTTGGTTCTGTACCTTTTGCACCTGATTTCTAGCAGCACTGAAGCAAGGAAATACTATCAAGCTTCTTGCCTATCAGTTTTTTTTTTAATTTATTTATTTTATTATTATTTTTTTGGCTGCGTTGGTTCTTTATTGCTGTGTGCGGGCTTTCTCTGGTTATGGCGAGTGGGGGCTATTCTTCGTTGCGATGTGCAGGCTTCTCATTGTGGTGGCCTCTCTTGTTACGGAGCATGGGCTCTTTAAAATATGCTCTCTGTATTTTCAACATTAAAATTGACAACCTCAGTAATAGTGACACTTTGGGCCAGATAATTCTTTGTTGCACGCAGGCTTCAGTAGTTGCAGCACGCAGGCTCTAGAGCGTGCGGGCTTCAGTAGTTGCAGCGCACAGGCTCAGTAGTTGTGGCTCGTGGGCTCTAGAGTGCAGGTTCAGTAGTTGTGGTGCACGGGCTTAGTTGCTCCATGGCATGTGGGATCTTCCCAGACCAGGGATCAGACCTATGTCCCCTGCATTGGCACGCGTATTCTTTTTTTTTTTGCGGTACGTGGGCCTCTCACTGCTGCGGCCTCTTCCGTTGCGGAGCGCAGGCTCCGGTCGCGCAGGCTCAGCGGCCATGGCTCACGGGCCCAGCTGCTCCGTAGCATGTGGGATCTTCCCGGACTGGGGCACGAACCCGTGTCCCCTGCATCAGCAGGCGGACTCTCAACCACTGCGCCACCAGGGAAGCCCGGCAGGCGTATTCTTAACCACTGCGCCACCAGGGAAGTCCCTCTGTTTTGTTTTGGGTTTTTTTGGTAAACTTTTTTTTTTAATTGAGGTGTAGTATAAATACAGAAAGTGTTTTGTAAGGTGACCACCTAGATAGAAATATAGAAGATTACCTCCACCCAGGAGCCTTTTTCATGCTCCCTCCTAGTCATTATCCTTCCCCACCCCTAAAGGTATTTGACACTATTACTTTTCTTACTTCCTCTGATAGTATTTGTGTTAAACTTCAGGGTTGAGGTTGTTGGTAACACTAGCCACAGACCTCTTTGAGAGTAAAATCATGTTGGTGGTGTTCACTCTAATCTAATGGTTCTTAACTGGGAAGGATTTTGCCCCCTACAGGACATTTGGCTGTGTATGGGGACATTTTTGGTTCTCAAAACTGGTGGTGGTGGTACTACTACTGGCGTCTAGTGTGTAGAGGCCAGAGTAAGCATCCTACAGTGCACAGGACAGACCCTAGAACAAAGAATTATCTGGCCCAAAGTGCCACTATTACTGAGGTTGTTAATTTTAATGTTGAAAATATAGAGAACATACTTTGAAGATATTTAAATTTGACAATCAGACATTTACCACTTTTCTCTTTCCAAATCTTTCCTTTTATGTTGGCCTCCATTTATCTCATTAGTGTTATATGAGGTGGTTGTCCTGAAATTCTAGTAACTGGTTGTCTCATAAGTGTACCAAGATTGTCACAGATTGAAGTGAATTCTTAACTTGCCCAGTCAGGACAGTAGGTTAGATTCCAAAGCAATTTCTCCATCTCTGATCATTAATGGATAGTTAGATCTAGTTCTAGCATAGCCTGTTGAGCAGAGGAATTCAGTGTGGTAATTATTAAAGTAGAGGATAGATTTTTAAAGTTTATGGAAGTCGTGTAGCTGTGATAATTTATTTTATCTTAGATTCTTCCTTGTTGGAGGCTCTTTTTTTTTTTTTATGTCTATTTATTTGGCTGCGCCAGGTCTTAGTTGTGGCACGAGGGATCTTCATTGTGGCGTGCAGGATCTTTTAGTTGCGGCATGTGGGCTCTTAGTTGCAGCATGCAGGGATCTAGTTCCCCGACCAGGGACTGAACCCAGGCCCCCTGCATTGGGAGCTCAGTCTTAACCACTGGACCACCAGGGAAGTCCCTGGAGGCTCTTTTAAAATCAGAGATTGAGTGGAACATGAGCATATAGAGGGTAGCTCTGTGTGTGTGTGCGTGTGCGTGCGCGCGTGTGTGTATATATAATATATGCGTTATAGGCATTGTCTGTGATTTAGTGATAAAGCTAAGAGCAGTCTTTACAACAGAAGCGAAAGATGAGAAGCTTAATGCAGAGTAAAATATCTGAAGCTTTAAGCAAAGCTGCTCATAGACTAGGAGCTCTACCCTTTGAAAACTAGAGAAGGAGAGACACTGGTGGATACCTAGTCAAAAAGAATCCATGTGCTTAGAAAATCTATGGCAAAATGTTAATTTGACTAGTAAAACATGTCTTTTCTCTGTGGCACATAGTTGATGACAGGTGTTTAGGATGTTTGGGTTGAAATTTTTGTTCGTCTGTTTGTTTATTTTAGTTTTTTGGCTGTGCCATGTGGCATGCGGAATCTTAGTTCCCTGACCAGGGATGGAACCTATGCCCCCTGCAGTGGAAGCGTGGAGTCTTAACCACTGGTCTGCCAGGGAAGTCCCTTGAGTTGCATTTTTATTGTCAGATGTGTGTGAACATTTAAATGTAACTTGTCTGAAAAGAACTTGGCACCCCTATAAAGGTACAGGGAAGGTACAGATAGGAGAGAATGAAAACAGCAGTCAAGTATTAAGAAAGGAGATGTTCTCAGGCCTGGTCCCTAGGAATCAATAGCATGCTGCTGATACAAGGATGAGAATAAGTTAGGGATTTGAGACTATAGTATTTATTTATTTAAAATTTAATTAATTAATTAATTAATTAATGGCTGCATTGGGTCTTTGTTGCTGCACACGGGCTTTGTCTACTTGCGGTGAGCGGGGGCAACCCTTCGTTGCGGTGCGTGGGCTTCTCATTGCGGTGGCTTCTGTTGCAGAGCATGGGCTCCAGGCGCGTGGGCTTTAGTAGTTGTGGCACACAGACTCAGTAGTTGTGGCTTGCGGACTCTAGAGCGCAGGCTCAATAGTTGTGGCGCACGGGCTTAGTTGCTCCATGGCACATGGGATCTTCCCGGATCAGGGCTCAAAGCTGTGTCCCCTGCATTGGCAGGTGGATTCTTAACCACTGCGCCATCAGGGAAGTCCCTGAGACTATACTAGTTAGATACCTTGTGGATCCCCCTGGAGTTGCTTTGTTTTTTGGAAGAGAATTATTATTTTGTAGTTGTTAAATACTAACTTAATGCTCTAGATGATTTTCATGTTTCTTTTTCCTAGGGATAGACAGTGAAATTCCCCAGTGCCCTTGGGAGGGTAAACCATCCTCATAGAAAAGACTGGTCTAGGAACATTTTATGTCTCATGAGAGATGAAATAGTGGATGTAATTTGCTTCTTATATATCCTGATTAAGTCACTGAGAGTAGGGTATAAGAGTAACTTTTTATTATTTGCAGAACTTGAACAGTAGAGATGTTTGTCGTCTCTACAATTTTTTTTTTTTTTTACGGCCTCACCACGTGGCTTGCAGGATCTTAGTTCCCCGACCAGGGATTGAACCTGGGACCTGGTAGTGAAAGCACCCAGTCCTAATCGCTGGACCACCAGTGAGTTCCCTCTACAACAATTTTATTTCCTATAAACCCAGGACGGAACACATTGAGGAATACTACTTTGAAAAAAAAAAAAAACAGTACTCCTTAATTTAGATACTATCTCAGAACAGGAAATCTTGTTCTCATTTTCTTTAGTACCTGTGTAAGAAGACCCAGTCCATATTCTGCTGTATCAGTGTAGTTAGTTTTTATTGCTTTAACCAAATTTTTAATAAATACATCCTCCCAATTAGTGGTAGATACTTCAGTATCATCAATCACTAATTTATCACTCTGAAGTAATTGAAGACTGATTTTTTTCCCCATTAAAATAGGAATTATTCTGTTTTACTTAATGAGCATAAATCACCTGTTTTTAAAGACTAAATCAGTGCATTATTCTGGAAGTAATTCCCAATTTGTGCATCAAGCTTGGGACAGCAAAATGGTTTTCTTTGTAGTACTGCTTGATTGCATGTACTGTTTCTAAATATGTGGAGAAGAACTCCCATGCCTTAAGAATTAACTTCTCATTTTGATTAGTTGAGCTTATCTATACTTAATGAAAAAATGGAAGCTTATTGATCATATGAATGGGGTTCTACTCTTCTTTGATCTGATTGTTACTGTAATAGTAGTAATTTCGAAATCATGAGCTGATTTATCCAAATAGACTAGACCCGCTGAAAACAGAACTATAAGGAGTTTGCGGGAGAGGACTAACAGCTATGCAGCTTGGGTTTTTAGCTTGGGATTTTTAACTTTAGCTTGGTTTTGGGGGGTTTTTGTTTGTTTTTTTGTTTGTTTGCTTTTGACACCAATAAATAGCTTGTGAATTTTATACAAAATAATCTTAGGTGTATGTTAAAATTTTTAAGTTGGCTTTTTTAAAAAAATAGATTTTTATGGTGGGTGGGGGTAAAAAAAGAAAAACTAGATCTTATTTTTTAACCTTAGCAGTGGTTCTAATTTTGATCCATTTGTTCTCTGAGCCCAATGATATTATATCAAAACTGGCACAGGGCTTCCCTGGTGGCGCAGTGGTTGAGAGTCCGCCTGCCGATGCAGGGGACACAGGTTCGTGCCCCAGTCTGGGAAGATCCCACATGCCGCCGAGCGGCTAGGCCCGTGAGCCATGGCCGCTGAGCCTGCGCGTCCGGAGCCTGTGCTCTGCAATGGGAGAGGCCACAACAGTGAGAGGCCCGCGTACCGCAAAAAAAAAAAAAAAAAAAACTGGCACAAAAAATTTAGCAAATTACTTATAAAATTTGTAAAGAGCAGAGATGGGGAACTAAATAGTTTTTGTAAATTTGTTTCTGATATTGCTGAGGTTTTTAAAAAAGTATTTGATTCTCTGCAGTTCATATTTGTCTTTTAGGAGTACCTTCCAGCTTTTAGTTATAATTAATTTGAATCTTGTTTCCTGATAGATAATCACCTTTTTCCTCACGATGATTATTACCCTTTATAATTTGACCTTCCCAGATGTTTATCTATCAGATGTCTTTTGTACATATCTAGATTGTATATGTTTATTAGCCTTTCAGAAGAAGTCCTGGATGAAGTCTTCTAGGATTAGAAATCAAAGAGTTTGTATTTTTTACTTCAGTTGTATTTGGCTGATATTTTCTTTAGTCCAGTGGCATAGAATGGAGATTGGCACAGCAAGCATAGTGAACTGGGCTCTTGAGTTTTGGCCAAGAAATGCTGAAGTCATCATGCTGTAGTGGACCAAGTGTGGACATTGGAGCCAGCATCTACTGAATGAGTTAGCTGAATGACTGACTTCATTCAAATTTCTTAATTTTACCAAGTTAGTTTCCATATCTATAAAACGGGGAAAGGACCTCACTTTTCTGGTTTGTTGCGTGGATTAAATAAATATTTAGTGTATTAAATGCTCAGTGAATGTTAGATCTTTTCTTTTTCTTAAAGAATTTGATATTCTTCAGAGCATCACAACTTGGATAACATTTACCAAGGAGTATTTCTAAATTTAAAGTTTTCAGTTTACACAATTAAATACCTTTGGTTTTGGATGATGATGATTTAGCTGAAAAGAGCAGGGTCACTGGCTACCAGATAGTTGTTAATTTTTGAGGATCTGAGGAAAAATACCTGTTGGTTTGAGAGCATCTCTGGTACCTCTGGACTACTAATCAGTTTAATATAAAGGCAGGCATTGTAGTAAACATAGTATACTGTCTTAGCCTGTACACTGTTGGAGAATTAACTCTTTGCTAAAGGTAATCACTCCCGAAAGCTTAACTGTATCTAAGCCTTTTATGTTATCTTAAACACTGATAACCAGTGTTTTTTTAAAAATTTATTTATTTTAATATTTATTTATTTATTTGGCTGCGTCAGGTCTTAGTTGTGGAGGCATACAGGGTCTTCACTGCAGCATGCAGGATCTTTCGTTGCAGCATGCGGGTTCTTCATTGCGGCACGCGGGCTCTCTAGTTGTGGCACACGGGCTGACCAATGTTTAAATGCAGTCAAATGTATGGATTTAAATGGGCATGACCTCTGAATGATTGTTAAAAGATGGACAGTCTTCCCTACCCTGATTAAACATGAAACTAGTGAACTTCAGTTTGAAATTCATAGTTGGTCTCTTGTGGAAATGTGTTAAGAGAAAAATTGATTATTTTCTTTCCTGCATTTATCACAGACATCATGTTTTCCTTTATCTCCTAAAATGATAGTATCTAGATCTGGAGACCTCTGATGGGCTCCTATTAAGTACAGCTTATTGTGACTGAGGTGGTACAACATCAACCACTTGAAGCTTAGCTTGGTGTAGATGTAGATGTAGGGTTTTCCTTTGTAGTTTGTAAATTATTGAATGTCTTATGCCAGTGATCAATACTACCTATTTCAGATTTAGCTCAGTATTCCTTTTCTGAAAATTGAAGTTAATATTAGATTGCTCAGGAAAACTTTTATTTACAAATTAGTATCTTTGGGTAGGGTGTCAATTATTTTTCTCTTCTCTAGACTCTAGAAGCTTTAATATTTGGGCAAAACAAGAGTTTTGTAGGAGATTCTTTTTTTTTAAGGCATTTTAAACATGTTTATTTATTTGTCTTAGTTGCGGCATGCGGGTTTTTTTTTTTTTTTTTTTTTAGTTGCGTCATGCGGACTTCTTAGTTGCGGCATGCATGTGGGATCTAGTTCCCTGACCAGGGATCGAACCCGGGCCCCCTGCATTGGGAGCATGGAGTCTTACCCACTGGACCACCAAGGAAGTCCCTTGTGAGAGATTCTGATGGAATAAGTACAGTTATGATTTGAGTTTCAGAGGCCCAAATGAGGCAGGTATTTGGGTGATATATTGATAAGAGGTATCAATTGAAAAGTAAGGAAATCTCTCCCCTGCCCCCATCATTCCCTGTTACTGTTTATAAAGATTATTTTCTTGCAGAGATCCTAGAGTAAAGGTCCTCCAGCTAGTAGACCGCCAAAACAGTTACACTGCCTTACCTCCTCTTTGGTTGTCTTGGATTTCTTTCCCACCGCTTTCTGACCCCTAATCAGTACTCTTGGGAAATACAAACTCCTTATAAAGTGATTGGAGACATTTGTTCTAAAACAAAAAAAATGTTAATTAGGAGAAATTGTTGTAAAATATATATTACAAGGGCCTAAGCCATTTTTATAGTTTGCATGTACTGTTATGACTACTTAGCTGTGAAACCTTGCTATATGATTTTTGTTAGATGTGGATTCAACTGCCCTGAGTGGTGTGAATTGATAGGGCTAAATGAGCTAACTACCTGTGAGACAGCTTCAGGAAAAAAATCTTTAGTGAATTTATCTAGTGTCTTATCAGTGTCTGTTCCCTAGCACTAGCAATAAGGGATAAAGAAAAGGAGCTTGGTTGCCAATATGTCTTCATTTTTTGGTAATTTGGGGTTTGGTATTGATGCTGTGATTTCCTGTCTTGGATGTTGGCTTTGGAAACTAAACAGTTAAAGCATCATGATTTGAGAGGAAACTGGCTCTCATGAATGAAGGCAAAGTTTGGCACTAGTCCAGAATAATGGGGGTGATAGGGTGGGGAGACTGACTTTTGTACCACAAATGACTTTTAAAAATTAAGAGATAATTCCATGTCCTGAGGTTATAAACCGGCTACAGCTGGTTTTTATCCCCCCCCACCCCGCTCCTGCCCCCGCTAGGCATCATGGGTAAAAGTAAGCATCCCCCTGTTTCTTTTGTTTAATATAACAGTACGCCATGTGATTGGCAGGGCAGTGCCCGCTTGGAGACCGGGTTTGTGCAGGTCTCCCAGGGGGGCTGGCACGTATGAGGCCTCCCCTGTGCAATAGAAAGAGCTTCTCTTACGATAGAAGAGAGAAAGGGAACCCCCCCAAAAAAACAAAACAAAACAAACAAACAAACCTAAACCCATCTCTTATTCCTTTTTTTCCTCCTTTTTCTGTTTCCTCCCCTTTCTTGTCTCCAGCTTTCCTGGCAGCTAAAGGAGGGAGCAGAAAAATGTATACCTGTAAGTACATTTAACTGTCTTGCCCGCTCCACCCCCCGCCCATTTCCCCTTTTTCTAAAAGCAGAAACTCAGTTCTTCACAGCCTTTTCCTCACTATGTGTAGAAGGTGATACGCTGAGGTTTCTGATGGGGTTGAAGTAATAAGTACTGTTGCTTTTAAAAATTTGTTGCAGGATAATTGTTTCTCATACAAAGCTCTTTTTGGTTTGGATCCTCAACCCTTCTACTTCATCCTTTTGCTATAATGGTCTCTGGATTCTAGTTTTCTTCAAGCTGAAGCTGTGAGAGGAATGTTATGCTAAGGTCTTCTTTTTCTTTTTTTAAATTTCTTTTGTCTGTAGCAGTGATGGTTCTAGCTCCCCCTTATCCTCACTACCCACCCCCCCTTCCCGTGTCAGCTCCGATGCTGCTCTGTGAATGGAGTCAACCAGCTGACTGAGTGCTGGCATCGTGCCAGGGGCTGCAAAGCAATGAGAATGTGCGCGCACTCGCATGTGTTAAGTGTGTACAGAACACAAAGGGAAAAGCCTGCAGTCTAGGAAATCACAGGCTATTATATAAGGAAGTCTGCGTCATCTCTGCTTACTTGTGCTGATGGACAAGGAACAGGGGGAGGGCAAGAAAAATACCCTTTTGATGTATATACATACACACACTTTTTTCCTTCCTGTCTTTATTTAAAAAAAACAAAACAAAAAACACATATTTCTGTTGTGGCAAAATGAGACAGGGCTTCTCTGTCCAGGTGGTAGTGACCTTGTTCCTAGTGAAGTGTAGTAATAACTCTTCTGGGAGGTGAAGCAGTTTGTTCTGAGTCTCTTCTTCCTGCCCCGATTCGGAGGTGTGTGTGCTTGAGGAAGAGGGGTGACTAGAAGAGAAATGCCTCCTGAATTTAACAGCTATAATTTGTTAGATACTTTTTTTTTTCCAGACTGTTTCTAATCATTCAGGATTGCCAAGGGTACGGGGTGAGGTGGGGAGGTGCTCTTTTTTTTTTTCTTTTAGAAACTTACTTATTTATTTTTGGTTGCGTTGGGTCTTCATTGCTGCACATGGGCTTTCTCTGGTTGCAGCAAGTGGGGGCTACTCTTTGTTGCGGTGCGCGGGCTTCTCATTGCAGTGGCTTCTCTAGTTGCGGAGCATGGGCTCTAGGCCCGTGGGCTTCAGTAGTTGTGGCTCGCAGGCTCTAGAGCACAGGCTGAGTAGTTGTGGCGCACGGGCTTAGTTGCTTCGCGGCATGTGGGATCTTCCCAGACCAGGGATCGAACCTGTGTCCCCTGCATTGGCAGGTGGATTCTTCACCACTGCACCACCAGGGAAGTCCTGGGGAAGGTGCTCTTAAGGAGAAGCAAAAGGCCAGGTAATAGAGCAAATACTATCTATTAGCTATTCCTTTGAGTCCTCTCCCTCTTTTCTCTTTATTTCTTGTTTTTGTTTTATTTCGTGTATTACAGAAATGCAGTAGTCTCCCCCTGCCATCTGCTGCAGAGTTAGGATTGTTCAAAGGGAAGGTCAAACAGCATGTGAAAGGAAGGAAAAATGAAAGATCTAAGCTTCCAGACATTGCAAGTGTTACGATTTTGGGATTCAGTTGGAGTGATTGTATCTTTAATTGGTCGTTAAGAGCTCATTTAGAAATTGTATTTCAATTTACCACTAATTTACCATGGTGCCTTTTTTCCTAGTTTCTTAATTTCTCTTTATGTGCTTCTTAGGTGTGTTAACGTATATATGAAACAGCTCTTGTGTTAAGTGGAAATGTAAAATAAAGTGTGTTAGTGAATAAAAGAAGGTCATACTGTTAACAGTCATTTTATGTAAGTTTATTTTTGCTCCTATTTGGAGTAATGATGCTGATGTGCAGTAAGTGGGTAGGGAGAGTTTAGAGTAAGAGAGAACTTTTGAACTAGTTTATCCTATAATAAGGTTTGTCATGCTGCAGTCAAGAGGAAGTTCCTTAATTCAGTCTTTTTGACTCTTTATGTTATGGCCCATGAATTTGTGTTCTTGCCATGTTTTCACAAGCAACAATCTTTGAATATACTGTGTATATTTTTCTCTTTGATGTGTGAGTGTTGATACAAGTGTGAGGAGGTGCATATGAAGTTGTACTTTCTTTAAGGGTTGCTGGTTGGGACTTAGAAGAGTGGCTGGCCTGCTTATTCCCTAGGCTGCCCCCAGTTATTTCCCCACCACAAGTAGCTGGATCTCACTCTTCCAAATGTCCATTTTGATTAAGGGAGATTTTTTTCCCCTGTCAGTTGAATACTAAAGACAAAACAGCAACAGAGACCAGCCTAGCTCAAACCTAAAGGCTAGATAAAGATTCATTCCAAGTTGTGTGATTCCCTAGTTCTTGGAAGTAATAATTACCTTTTTGAGTTGATATTATCCTCTTATACTATTGGGTTGGCCAAAAGGTTCGCTCAGTTTTTTCCGTAAGATGGCTCTAGTAGCACTTAGTTGTCTTCAACTTCATTCAAAACAGTTTTGTTAGATTGTATGTGACAGCTGTCATATCAACGTGAATTTAAAAAAAGACATCAAAATTGGTGAATTTTTGTGTAGCCATTTTAATGTTGAAAATGGAAGAAAAAAGCAACATTTTTAGTATATTATGCTTTATTATTTCAAGAAAGGTAAAAATGCAACTGAAATGCAAAAATAGATTTGTGCAGTGTATGGAGAGGTGCTGTGACTGATCGAATGTGTCAAAAATGGTTTGCGAAGTTTTGTACTGGAGACTTATCGCTGGACGATGCTCCACAGTCGGATAGACCAGTTGAAGTTGATAGCGATCAAATCGAGATATTAATTGAGAACAATCAACGTTATACCACGCGGGAGATAGCCGACATACTCAAAATATCCAAATCAAGCGTTGAAAGTCATTTGCACCAGCTTGGTTATGTTAATTGCTTTGGTGTTTGGGTTCCACATAAGTTAAGTGAAAAAAAACTTTCTTGACCGTATTTCCACATGCAATTCTCTACTTAAACGTAATGAAAATGTTCCATTTTTAAAACAAATTGTGATGGGCGATGAAAAGTGGATACTGTACAAGAATGTGGAACAGAAGAGATCGTGGGGCAAGTGAAAGGAACCACCACCAACCACACCAGAGGCTGGTCTTCATCCAAAGAAGGTGATGGTGTGTATATGGTGGGATTGGAAGGGAGTCCTCTATTATGAGCTCCTTCCGGAAAACCCAGCGATTAATTTCAACAAGTACTGCTCCCAGTTAGACAAACTGAAAGCAGGACTCGACAAAAAGTGTCCGGAATTAGTCAACAGAAAACGCATACTCTTCCATCAAGATAATGCAAGACCACATGTTTCTTTGATGACCAGGCAAAAACTGTTACAGCTTGGCTGGGAAGTTCGGATTCATCCACTGTATTTACCAGACATTGCACCTTTGGATTTCCATTTATTTTGGTCTTTACAAAATTCTCTCTCTCTTTTTTTTTTAATTTATTGATTGATTTATTTATTTTTGGCTGCATTAGGTCTTCGTTGCTGCGTGGGCTTTCTCTAGTTGCGGCGAGCGGGGGCTACTCTTCATTGTGGTGCACAGGCTTCTCATTGTGGTGGCTTCTCTTGTTGCAGAGCACAGGCTCTAGGCATGCGGGCTTCAGTAGTTGTGGCACGCAGCCTCAGTAGTTGTGGCTCGCGGGCTCTAGAGTGCAGGCTCAGTAGTTGTGGTGCATGGGCTTAGTTGCTCTGCGGCATGTGGGATCTTCCCGGACCAGGGCTCGAACCCGTGTCCCCTGCATTGGCAGACGGATTCTTAACCACTGTGCCACCAGGGAAGTCCCTACAAAATTCTCTTAATGGAAAAAAATTCAGTTCCCTGGAAGACTGTAAAAGGCACCTGGAACAGTTCTTTGCTCAAAAAGATGAAAAGTTTAGGGGGACTTCGTTGGT
Source organism: Lagenorhynchus albirostris (assembly GCF_949774975.1). Lineage (NCBI taxonomy): Eukaryota > Metazoa > Chordata > Mammalia > Artiodactyla > Delphinidae > Lagenorhynchus > Lagenorhynchus albirostris. The sequence goes on from NC_083096.1 coordinate 75,236,467, forward strand.
GGTGCAGTGGTTAAGAATCTGCCTGCCAATGCAGGGGACACAGGTTCGATTCCTGTTCCAGGAAGATCTCACATGTCTCAGAGCAAGTAAGCCCATGCGCCACAACTACTGAGCCTGCGAGCCACAACTACTGAGCCCACAAGCCACAACTACTGAAGCCTATGCCTAGAGCCCGTGCTCTGCAAAAAGAGAAGCCACCGCAATGAGAAACCCACGCACCACACAGAAGAGTAGCCCCCGCACACCGCAACTAGAGAAAGCCCACGCACAGCAACGAAGACCCAATGCAGCCAAAAATTGAAAAAAAAAAGTTTTGGGAAGATAGAATTATGAAGTTGCCTGAAAAATGGCAGAAGGTAGGGGAACAAAAGGGTGAATACGTTGTTCAGTAAAGTTCTCGGTGAAAATGAAAAATGTGTCTTTTATTTTCACTTTAAAACTGAAGGCACTTTTTGGCCAACCGAATATTATTTGTAATGTCCTCCATGGGAACCAGCCATTTTGCAGGTGCATATGTATAGTATTGTTATGTTTTAATTCTATCTATAGGATGCTTGCTTATTCGACTGATAGGTTTCAGAAATATTTTGCAGTCTTTTACTTTTAACTTTTCTCTTTGTACCTGGAAGCAGATTAGTAAGGATAATCTACGGTTAGGTAGTTAAAATCAGTGAGGCATAAGTTAGCACATTCTATCGATGGACAGATTTCTTTTTTTTTCTTAATTCCCATAGGCCCTAGTTACTGTTTAGGAGTGACTGAAGAGTAGTTTTGAAGGATGTGTGAAAAATATGCCGTTTAACCACCTCTGTCTCCTTCATTCTAATGTTTTATATATTTTTTTAGCATCTTTATTGGAGTGTAATTGCTTTACAATGGTGTGTTAGTTTCTGCTTTATAACAAAGTGAATCAGCTATACATATACGTATATCCCCATATCTCCTCCCTCTTTCTTCTCTCTCCCACCCTCCCTATCCTACCCCTCTAGGTGGTCACAAAGCACCAAGCTGATCTCCCCATTCTAATATTTTAAATAATGTCTGGCAGCTTTCCTTTGATACATATCAGAACTTTTCTGCTGATTTATTATAATTCTTTATAATATATATTATTATAAAATATATTAGTATAATAAGATAATATATTTGTGCTGATTTTTTATAAGGTGATAGTGGGAGCGGGCTGCTTACCTCCTATTCATGAGCTTTTTAGGCAGCACATCCTAACTTGTCTCATTTAAGCATAGGAGCCTTTATGATCCTTGTTGTGTATTAAAGAGAACGGTGTGTCATCTAAGGCAAGGTCACCTAGGCTCTTCCATTCAAGGATGTGAGCCAAGGTTTGTGCAGTAAACTTAATGAAATAGAAGAGACTGTTGAAACAGTGGCAGTCTGTTTTTATTTAGAATTACTGCCTTAGCAGTTTGGATTAAAAAACTAAAAATAGGGGGCTTCCGTGGTGGCGCAGTGGTTAAGAATCCTCCAGCCAACGCAGGGGACATGGGTTCGAGCCGTGGTCCGGGAAGATCCCACATGCTGCGGAGCAACTAATCCCGTGCATCATAACTACTGAGGCTGCGCTCTAGAGCCCGCAAGCCACAAATACTGAAGCCTGCGCGCCTAGAGCCTGTGCTCTGCAGTGAGAGAAGCCACCGCAATGAGAAGCCCACACACCGCAACGAAGAGCAGCCCCCGCTTGCTGCAACTAGAGAAAGCCCGGCAATGAAGACCCAACACAGCCATAAATAAATAAATAATAAATAAATAAATAAAATCTATTTTAAAAAAAGGATTTTTTTTTAAAAACGACAATATAGACAGCATAGTCTGATGATTAGGAACATGGGCCGTGCAGTAAGAAAGACCTGTGTTTGAGTCAGGCTTAGCTACTTACAAACTATGAGACCTTATCTGTTTCTGTTTTCTCTTCTGTAAAAGGAGAATTATTTAAATTATTAAAGCCCTCCTTTAAAGGGCTTAAATGAAGTAATGCATTGTGAAGCACTTTAGCACAGTGCTTAGCAAATAATAAGACCTCATTGAGTGTTAGCAGCTGTTACTAATATTCCTATCTATTGGGTTTGTGTGTACTGTTTTCAGTGTTCCTATAAGTTTCTTTAGTCAGTCTGTAACTATATCCTTTTTAAACTTTTGGCATCTTCTGAGTTACACTGGGTTGATTGACATATATGTCGGAAGAGTCTAGATCAGGAGTCAGAAACTACAGCTACTGCCTGGTTTTATAAATAAAGTTTTACTAGAACACAGCCACACCCTTTTGCTTACAACAGCAGAGTTGAGAAGTTAGCCCACGAAGTCTAAAATATTTACTGTCTGACCCTTTACAGAAAAAGTTTGCAGACTCCTGTTCTAAATCAAGAGTCCTTTTTTTTTTTTTTTAAGAAAAGTGAACCAGAAAGCAAGTTCTGGAAATCAAAAGGGAAGTAATTAAAATAGACTAGATTTAAATGGACCAGAAGGAATTAATCATTTCAGGCTTTTAGGAATGGGATTCTTTAGCCTGGGGAATAGTGGGAAGAGGTCCGTTGACGTAGCTGATACGAGTTAGGTGAAAGAAAGTACTATTTGGAATTGGTTAGGCAATAACAGTGCTTACATGGTCTGTTGGGGCATTTCATAGTAGTGGGTAATAAGGGAGGTACAAAGGAGAGATTTGCTGCCAAGGAGTTTGCATTAAACCTGAAAAATAGTATGAATTGGTAGGTTACTCTAACAAGTGTATTAGAAGTGTGATCTACCTTTTTGACCCACCTTCTAGAGGAATGGAAATAAAAACAAAAATAAACAAATGGGACCTAATGAAACTTCAAAGCTTTTGCACAGCAAAGGAAACCATAAACAAGACGAAAAGACAACCCTCAGAATGGGAGAAAATACTTACAAATGAAGCAAGTGACAAAGGCTTAATCTCCAAAATTTACAAGCAGCTCATGCAGCTCAATATCTAAAAAACAAACAACCCAATCCAAAAATGGGCAAAAGACCTAAATAGACATTTCTCCAAAGAAGATATACAGATTGCCAACAAACACATGAAAGGATGCTCACATCACTAATCATTAGAGAAATGCAAATCAAAACTACAGTGAAGTATCACCTCACACCAGTCAGAATGGCCATCATCAAACAATCTACAAACAATAAATGCTGGAGAGGTTGTGGAGAAAAGGGAACCCTCTTGCACTGTTGGTGGGAATGTAGATTGATACAGCCACTGTGGAGAACAGTATGGAGGTTCCTTAAAAAACTACAAATAGAACTACCATATGACCCAGCAATCCCACTAGTGGGCATATGCCCTGAGAAAACCATAATTCAAAAAGAGTCATATACCACAATGTTCATTGCAGCTCTATTTACAATAGCCATGACATGGAAGCAACCTAAGTGTCCATCGACAGATGAATGGATAAAGAAGATGTGGCACATATATACAATGGAATATTACTCAGCCATAAAAAGAAACGAAATTGAGTTATTTGTAGTGAGGTGGATGGACCTAGAGTCTGTCATACAGAGTAAAGTAAGTCAGAAAGAGAAAAACAAATACCGTATGCTAACACATATATATGGAATCTAAAAAAAAAAAAAAAAGTTATGAAGAACCTAGGGGCAGGACGGGAATAAAGATGCAGACCTACTAGAGAATGGACTTGAGGACACGGGGAGGGGGAAGGGTAAGCTGGGACAAAGTGAGAGAGTGGCATGGACATATATACAACTATTAAATGTAAAATCGATAGCTAGTGGGAAGCGGCCTCGTAGCACAGGGAGATCAGCTCGGTGCTTTGTGACCACCTAGAGGGGCGGAATAGGGAGGGAGGGAGATGCAAGAGGGATGAGATTCGGGGATATATGTATATGTATAGCTGATTCACTTTGTTATAAAGTAGAAACCAACACAAAAAAATAGAAGTGTGATCTGTGGACTCTTGTGGATCCCTGAGACCCTTTCAGGGAGTCTTGCGATGAAAGCTATTTCATAGTAATACAAAGGCATTATTTTGCCATTTTCCCTGTGTTGGCATTTGCACTGATGATCCAAAAACAGTGGGGAGTAAAACTGCTCTGATGCCTTGGTATGAATCAAAGCGGTGGCACCAAACTGTACTAGTAGTCATTGTATTCTTCATTGCCATACAGTTTAAACTTGCAGGTAAAAAAAAAAAAATCTAGTTTCACTTAAGGATGTTCTTGATGAAGCAGTAAAAATGAATTTTATTTAATCCTGGCCTTTCAGAACATGGGTTTTGAATATTTTGTGTGATAAAATGAGAAGGACTTATAAAGCACTTTTGCTACGTGTTGAGCTACAATGGTTGTCTCAAGGAAAAGTGTAATCAAGCTACAAGCTACCTAGCTGCTTTCTTCATAGAACATTGATTTTACTTGTTACTTGGTGAAAGAATAATTAGGGACTTCCCTGGTGGTCCAGTGGTTAAGACTGTGCTCCCAATGCAGGGGGCACGGGTTTGATCCCTGGTCGGGGAACTAAGATCCCACATGCTGCATGGTGTAGTCTACAAAAATTAAAAAAAAAAAAAGAATAATCAGTGAACTATGATCTTTAGATTTGGGTATTTGGCAGACATATCTTAAAATTTTTCAGGGAAAGCAACTGACTATATTTGTGCCCAGTGATAAAATTCGAATAAAAATTAAACCATGAGTTTGACAGCTTCCAGGACTTAAATATCAATACTTTTCTGATGAGATTAGTGGTAGTATTGACAAATGTGATTTTTTAAAATATATATTTTATAATGAACTGTGTCAGCATTTGAAATCTGCATGACCTAGTGGACCAGAATTTTCCAGATGATCAATGCATGATGTAAAAAAATCATGCTTGGGTAAAAGAGCCATTCAGAGTACACGATAGACAATGGATTTTAAAGTAACAGTATGAAGTTTATTGATAAGGTTTCAAATTTCACCTTGCAACTAACCTTTATAAACGACTGTGGTTTTTTTTTTTAATTGAGGTAAAATTCACGTAACAGAATTAACTATTTTAAGTTGTATAATTCGGTGGCATTTAGTACATTCACAGTGTTCTGCAACCACTACCTAAATCAAATTTCAGAACATTTTCATTACCCCAAAAGGAAACCTGTGCCCAGTAAGCAGTTGCTTCCCATTTCTCCATTTCCCAGCGCCTTGCAACCACTAGTCTGCTTTCTGTCTCCATGGATTTATCTATTTTGGATATTTCATATAAATGGAACCATCCAGTATGTGACTTTTTTTGTCTGTGTTCTTTCACTTAGCATGTTTTTGAGGTTCATCCATGTTGTAGCATGTATCAGTACTTCATTCATTTTTGTGCCTGAATAATATATACCACATTTTGCTTATCCATTCATCAGTTCACATTCATGTGAACATTGGGGGTGGTTTCCACCTTTTTTGCTATTGTAAGTAGTACTGCTGCGAACATTTTGTACAGGTTTTTGTTTGAATACCTGTTTTTTTTTTTAATTTATTTTTTATTTGTTTATTTTTGGCTGCGTTGGGTCTTCGTTGCTGCCCACAGGCTTTCTCTAGTTGCGGTGAGTGGAGGACGGGGACGCTACTGTTCGTTGTGGTGTGTGGGCTTCTCACTGCGGTGGCTTCTCTTGTTGTGGAGCATGAGCTCTTGGCGCATGGGCTTCAGTAGTTGCGGCGTGTGGGCTCAATAGTTGTGGCTCACAGGCTCTAGAGTGCAGGCTCAGTAGTTGGTGGCGCATGGGCTTAGTTGCTCTGTGTCATGTGAGATCTTCCCGGACCAGGGATCGAACCTGTGTCCCCTGCATTGACAGGCAGATTCTTAACCACTACGCCACCAGGGAAGTCCTGAATACCTGTTTTCCATTCTTTTAGTTATTTACCTATGAATGGAATTCCTGGGCCATATGATGATTCTATGTTTTTGATAATTCTAACTTTCTGAGGAACTACCAGACCATTTTCCAAAGCAGATGTCCCACTTTACATTCCTGCCATCAGTATACTAGAATTACACTTTCTCCATATTCTCACCAACACTTATTTTCTGTCTTTTTGATTATAGTCATCCTGGGAGGTATGAATTGGTATCTCATTGTGGTTTTGGTTTGTATTTCTCTAATGACTAATGATGTTGAGCATCTTTTCGTGTGCTTTTTGGCCATTAGTATATTTTTTGGATAAATATCTATTCAAGTCCTTTGCCCACGTGTGTTGAGCTTTGAGTATATCAAAGATGAAGGTGTCCACAATTCTGACCAATTGAAAAGAGTATTAGAATACCTTTCTCTGGTATCAGTATGAACTCACGAGTTTTAATCTGTATACATGTTTTTGCACACATACACATATACAGATATGGACATGGACATGTGTTTGTACGCACATACATATATTTCTTGTTCTGAGAGGACACCACCATAGCGCAGCAAGCACATATGACACCAGTTCTTGGTTTCTAGGTGCCAGTGTCCAGTAAAAGGAACCAGAGCTCCTTGGAGAAATGACTAGGGCAGAGAAAAAACTCACATGAATCTGAAATATCATGTGTAACCAGAAAGTAATGAAATGCTAAAAAAAAAAAAAAGATGGAGAGTCAACTTGAAGGAGCTTCCAATGACCAAGTCTGGGACAGTTTGAAGAATAAAATAAGTAATGATAGTAAGGAACTATATAACCCATGGGATAAAATAAATATCCACAAGTCCGTACTGCTATAAATAAATACTTGAATAAGTAAATGGGGAAGAGGGGACAGCTATTTATTCCAGTAAAATTCAAAATGTATAAGAATGATGGAAACATTAGGCAAATGCTACAGTAATAATTGCTGCAGGCAAGAATTACCTGTAAGGACTTCCCTGGTGGTCCAGTGGTTAAGAATCTGTCTTGCAATGCAGGGGGGGCCCGTTCGATCCCTGGTCAGGGAACTAAGATCCCACATGCCGAGGGGCAACTAAGTCTGCGCACCACAATTAGAGAGAAGGCCATGCACCGCAATGAAGGGAAGAGCCCGCACTTCAACGAAAGAGCCTTTGTGCCACAGCTAAGACCCAACACAGCTAATAAATAAATAAATATTAAAAACAAAGAAAAATTATCTATAGATGTTAAAATTAGTGGGTGGAAGTTTGATGCAAAATGGGATTTAGCATAACCTTCCAGTATTTCCCCATAATAATTTTTCAATGGAGAAACCTGGCAGACACCACCTCAGTCAAGTGATTAGAGTTAACATCACCCATAGTTCAACATATTGACATTATGTACTTCCTGACATGATACACTGAGAAGGCCACAACATCACTTTTGTGACATTGTCAAAAATACATAGGCTCAGTCTAATCATGTGAAAACATCAGGCAAACCCAAATTGAGATATATTTTACAAAAGAACTGGCCAGTACTCTTCAAAAATGTGAAGGTAAGGAAGACTAATAAACTGCCACATGTTAAAGGAGACCAAAGAGACATGACAACTAAATACTATGTGGGATTGTGGATTGTATCCTGGGTCTGAAAAGGATATTAGTAGGAAAACTAGTGAAATGTGCATAAGGCCTGTAGAATAGCTAATAGTATTGTATCAGCAATTCAGGGGGCTTCTCTGGTGCCACAGTGGTTGGGAATCCACCTGCCAATGCAGGGGACACGAGTTCGATCCCTGGTCCAGGAAGATCCCACATGCTGTGGAGCAGCTAAGCCCATGTGCCACAACTACTGAGCCTGCACTCTAGAGCCCGTGAACCACAACTACCAAGCCTGTGCGCCACAACTACTGAAGCCCACGCGCCTAGAGCCCGTGCTCTGCAACAAGAGAAGCCACCGCAGTGAGAAGCCTGCGCACTGCAACAAGAGTAGCCCCTGCTTGCTGCAACTAGAGAAAGCCAGTGCACAGCAACAAGGACCCAACAGAGCCAAAAATAAACAGAAATTTTAGAAAAACCAATATTCATTTCTTTGTTTCAGTAATGTTGTACTGTGGTTATGTAAGATGTCAACACTACAACTCTACTTCAGTTAAAATATAATTTTAAAATACTTCAATTTTAAAAATAATTTTTTAAAAAGATGTTAACATTAGGGAGAACAGGATGAAGAGTATGTAGGGCTTCTCTGAACTATTGTTGCAACTTTCTGTAAGTTTAAAATCATTTCAAAGCTGAAAAAGTTTCTTTAAATAATGAGTTCATTAAAGATTTTAAATTTTTAAAAAATGCCCTTCTTTTTCTAACTACTCATCTGTTTAAGACCAGATTTTTGGGGGGACTTCCCTGGTGGTCCAGTGGCTAAGACTGCACACTCCCAATGCAGGGGGCCTGGGTTTGATCCCTGGTCGGGGAACTAGATCCCACGTGCCGCAACTAAGAAGTTCTCATGCTGCAATTAAAGATCCCACATTGCAGCAGCAAAGATCTCGCGTGTCTCAGCTAAGACCTGATGCAGACAAATAAGTAATAAATACTAAAAAAGTTTTTTTTCCTCCATATATATATATATATATATATATATATATATATATATACTTCAACTAAAACAACATATCACAGCAGATTGAATGCAGCAGCAGTCATGGGAATCCAGCTTTCTTTTTTGTTTTTTAAATTTTTTTTTGGTCTGCATTGGGTCTTCGTTGCTGCACACGGGCTTTCTCTAGTTGCAGCAAGTGGGGGCTACTCTTCTTGCAGTGCACGGGCTTCTCATTGCGGTGGCTTCTCTTGTGGAGCACAGGCTCTAGGCGCGTGAGCTTCAGTAGTTGTGGCGTGCGGGATTAGTTGCTCCGCGGCGTGGGAGATCTTCCTGGACCAGGGCTTGAACCCATGTCCCCTGCATTGGCAGGGATTCTTAACCACTGCACCACCAGGGAAGTCCTAATGAACTAATATTTTTAAAATTCTGTTTTAATTTCTAATACAGTGACTATTGATAGCTATAGACTACAAGCAAAAAATCTCTTTGGAGTCTTAATTTTTAGGAATGTCCTCTTAAAGGGATCCTGAGACCAAAAAGTTTTGAGAACTGGGAGAGTATGCCTAAGAGCTGCAACAAAGATCCAAAAACTCAAGGGTGCAAACAAGATAGAAAGTATTTCTTTCATGTAATTGCCCAAGGTGATTGGTTCTTGATGCTCTGTTGTTTTGTGTGGTAATTCAGGAACTCAGGTTCTTTTATACCAATTTTCCTGCTGATCCCTAGAACAATGGTTCTTATACTTTAGCATGCATCAGAGTCACCTGGAATGCTTGTTAAAACATAAAACACAGTCCCTAGTCTCTTTCCCCAGAATTTCTGATTCATGGGTTTGGAATGGGGCTCGAGAGTTTGTATATCCAACAAATTCCCAAGAGATGCTGATACCACTATCAGGGGGATCAACTTCTAGGGTATTGTCCTTGTCTGCAGGCTTGAAACTGTGTTGCAGCCAGCAGGAAGGGGAAAAAGCATGAAAGAGTTTGCCTACTTTTTATAGTTCTTGGGCTGAAAGCAGCACACATCACTTCCTCTTTATTCCATCGGCAAGGCAAGAATTTAGCCTAACAATCACCAAGGGAGGCTAGGAAATGTAGTGAGCTGAACAGCTAGGTAGCCAGTATTTCCATTACTATGGAAGGACGGGGGGGGGGGGGGGGGGATTAATTTTGATGGGCAGTGAGCAACAGTATCAAGACATTGGAAGAATAAATACTTGGATAGGACTAATTAACTAGGCAATATGTTTTATTAGGTAAAGAACAGAAATTTACTTAGAAGTGTGGCAGGGGAAAGTCTAGGAGAGTAGTATATGTATATATAGAAGTGAAACTGTCTTTTGGAAGATTGGGACAGAGTAACTTGGTTAGGAGGGCAGAGTAGAGGGGGCCAGGTAGTAAGTAATAGTGGAAGGTATTGTACTGCAAGAAGGCTTATCAGATTTATATGATAAATTGATTCAGCAAGAAGCCAGCTGAGAAGCTGTTCTCTCCTGCTGTAAGGGTCTTAAGGTCCTTCTCTGTTGATGCTCTGTGTTGTTATTTTCCCACTCTAAATCTTAGTCACAGAAATCATTTTAGGGGCTCTTGGTGCCTTGGTGTTAATTACCCATATATGTGTATCTGATACATAATTTTCTCTAATGTGACCCCAGGGGGTGGCAGTTGCATGGTATATCCCCTTGCCTCCTTGACCTACAAACCCAAATGAAAAATGGGGAGCCAAAACTTAGCTGACCACCTAGAATAGCGTGGGGATATTGTATGGGGGTTGAGGCTTCTTGCTTTAGAAATGGGAAGATGTTTACATAGAGAATAATCATCAAAAGTCTCCATCTAGTAAGAAGGCTGAATAATCCTGAAATAGCAGAAATGAATCAGTTCTGCTGTTGAAGTTAAAATTGTGTAGCATTTGCTCAGTCTCATTTGCTCCATTGTCCACTACCAAAGTAGCATGCAAATGAAGGGCTCAGTTATTCACTTAACAGGTAATCATTGAGTGATTTTTTTTTAAGTGCCAGGAACTTATCTCAGAACTGGGGATATAGCAGTGAACAAAGTAGACAAATCCTTCACTCCATAGTGTTTATAAGTTAGTAGAGGAAGAAGGAAGACAATAACCAAATGCATACTATGTCAGAAAAATAAATCAGGATTTGGGTGAAAGGGTTAATGTGCCTTTGTTTTCAGTGTAGATCAATTTAAGTGGGACCCGTGATATTCTACCTAAGAATGGCTTAAGACAAGTTCTGTGTCATACATGTAAGTTTTGCACCTTTAATTTGTAGAAGTAAGTCTTGACTAGCAGAAAGTTGATAAAAGTGAAATGTGATTTCTTTGGATCCCAGCTTCCTTCTTTGTAGGCTTGATGTTTTGTAACAGCTTTAGTGATATTTGTAGTAATCTGCCAGTGTCTTCTATAGTTGTGTCAGGATTATTTCTAACCTATGGTTGATAATATTGCTAGATATATTGTAATATAATAAACATTTAAGGGTATGATCTGTCCTGTGTCTTTTTGTCTTATACAGAGATAAGGGTGGTCTCTCTTGGTTCCCTGTTATCGAAACCTCCTTTTAATGAGAAATAGTTAATAGAGCTCAGATACTCACATTGATGCATACTCTTCTCAAGCCCTTGTCCACAGTCTTTTCTGTTGCATCAAATGTTGAATTCCAGAGGTTGTTACCTCTAGGACTGTATGGAAGCAACTTCTAAGATGATCCAATAAAATGGTACATTCAGAGATAATTTTACTCTTTGTAGCATCTAACATATTCTGTAGCCATTTTGTTTTTCCTTAAGGGCTTTTACCCCCATTTGAGGAATTCGTTTTGCAGTTTGGTTTGTATGTGTTTAAGTTCCTTTAGGGAACTAAAATAGAGAGGTTCCATCCTAGGGAAGTGTGGAGTTAATTGTTGGGAATAATTGGCAGTAGGAAGCATTAGATAGCTTGGAAGGAGCTCAGCTATCTGGTTTGCATTAGGGTAGTTTGGAGATGTGCAGAACAGAACCATTGCTCTGTGATCTTTGCCAGGACCTGGAAGTACAATTTGCTTCCAGTTTGGTGGAAGTCAAATGGCCATTCATTCAGCTTACATTTGCAAGTAGTGGGCATGAGCCTACTAATCTCAGAAGCTCCATTGAGATAGAATTTATCGGTATGGTTATGTTTATCCCTTTAAAGTAAAGAATTTTCATTACAGAAATTTTATTAGACCTACTCTTTGTGGAATAAATATCTGGCTAGGCTGCTACTTATAACGTTCTCCCTTCTCTGTTATGAGTAATGTAGTATACAGAGCTATGAATATCCTTGAGGGATATTCTGGAGAAATTTTTGTGAAGCCAAAAACTTTTGTAAGACTCTCCTAAAGCTTACAGATCACTGCTGTTTCCCTTTCATGCCCACCTCCCAGCTCTTGTTTCCTCAAAGTGCGGTTACCCTCACAGTCCGCTGAATTCAAATACCTCTGGTTTTACTAGTCTGATTATGAGAGTGTGTATATGGTAAATATTTAGTTGGTGTGTGTGCTACTACTTTCATATGTTGTACCTATGGCAGACAATAATTAAATAAAAGTCTTTACTGATGGAACAGAATGTTACAGTTGCAGCGAGCGGGGGCTACTCTTCCTTGCGGTGCGCGGGCTTCTCATCGCGATGGCTTCTCTTGTTGTGGAGCACGGGCTCTAGGCGCGCGGGCTTCAGTACTTGTGGCACATAGGCTCAGTAGTTGTGGCTTGCGGGCTCTAGAGTGCAGGCTCAGTAGTTGTGGTGCATGGGCTTAGTTGTTCTGTGGCATGTGGGATCTTCCCAGACCAGGGCTCCAAGCCGTGTCCCCTGCATTGGCAGGTGGATTCTTAGCCACTGTGCCACCAGGGAAGTCCCAGACAAGTTTATTTAGTCTAAGTCTCAATCACTTCTTTCACAGGATAGGGATAATGCGGACTTCATAGGAATGTTTTGAGAATTAAATGAAGTGTTGTTTCTGTGTTTCTTAGCCCACAGTTTTGATATTTAGCCTCGCTCAAATGTTATTCTCCTTTCTCCTATATCCCCTGCCCCTTTGCTCCCAGTACACACCATGTTACTTCTCTTCCTGTTGAAGTGCACTTTCCCCCAACTGTTTTCAGATTTGTGTGATGAATATATCACTCAAAAAATGATTTGTCTGAGAAGAGGCTCTCCTGAGTATGTGTGTATGAAATGTACCTAAGAGATCATGTTTTTCAGAGCAGTGTGAAAGATCACAACTGTTCAAAACTCTTCTTTCCTACCGCCCATTATTATTAGTGCCCTGGTATAAAACATGAAAAAAAAATTTGTTGTTTTCTTCTTTTAAGTATTATTTTTATAATATTCCTAAGGAAAGCCTACATTTTCTCTACTTTGCCCAAATAAAAATGGAGTGTTATAGATAAGCTCTGAAGGAGGTTGGAAAAATGTGGCTAACTCCTATTCCTTTATTTAATTATATACTCCCTAGGTTACTTACTTCCCTGTTTCTTTTGTGAAAGTTTAAGGCAGTCATTCTTCAACTATATAGAGTGATAATAATCACCAGGAAAATATGATAAAATGCAGATTCCTTGGCTCCTCACTGAGAAATTCCAGTTCATTACTTTGAAATGGCCCTGGGAGGATACATTTTAAACACATATCTGAAGTAATTCTGATGTAGGGTCTAAAATGATACTTAGAGAAACATGGATTTAAAGTAAAAGAAAACTGACAAAATTAAATTTATTGAGTTCCATCCATGAGTGACACATTGGTCTACATTACCCTCTTTAGTGATACTTCTCCAAACCTTCAAAAAAAACAAATTTTGGGACTTCCCCGGTGGCGCAGTGGTTAAGAATCTGCCTGCCAATGCCGGGGACACACGTTCTATCCCTGGTCTTGGAAGATCCACATGCCACAAAACAGCTAGGCCTGTGCGCCACAACTACTGAGCCTGCGCTCTAGAGGCCGCAAGCCACAACTACCGAAGCCCGCGTGCCACAACTCCTGAAGCCCATGCGCCTAGCGCCTGTGCTCCGCAGCAAGAGAAGCCACCACAACGAGAAGCCCATGCAACCACATAGAAGAGTAGCCCCCGCTCACTGCAACTAAAGAAAGCCCGCACGCAGCAATGAAGACCCAACGTTGCCAAAAATAAATTAATTAATTAAAAAAATTTTTGTTTGTTTGGTTTTCTAATATAGCATGGACCAATACTTTTGTACATATAGTGAGATGAATTACTGGAAAAGGGGGATAAAAAAAGATATCCAAATACAACCCCAGTATTTTGTATTGTTAGATTCAACAGGCATAAAATTACTCTGTCAAATTAAAATAAAAGTTTCTTAATGTTTACTCGCAACCTCTATGCTTAATCTTACTGCAGAGTGGTAACAAACAGTTCATGGACCAGCACCAGTCTGTGGACCACAGTTTGAGTAGCATTGCTCTTCAGAAAATGAAGATGAGTTTGTGTTAACTGGCAAGCTAGAAACCTAGTCTCTTCTACAAATCCCAGGAAGCCTGATTTCTTCATCTATAAAACTGAGACAGTTTTACTACTCTGCCTATCTTATATGGATGTTATCTTCATATAAAGTGTAATGTATGTAAAAGTACATTGCAAACTAAAAAAACTAATGTAAGTTACATTAATCATCAGAAACATTTATTGAACATTTATTATTGTTCAGGGACTTTTTCAGCAACTAGGGATATAGAGATACTACAAGGAGCTTACTATTCAGTTATATATTTGTCACATAAGGTTGGCAGTATGCTGAGCTGACAAAATTCCAGCTTCATAAACATTTTCCTAGACTTGTGCAGTCTTTTTCTGAACTCCAGTAGCATACTTATATTTTTTAAATATGTAAGTTTGGAATGTTTCTTTGTAATGCCTGAGATAAAAACTTTTTGAAAGTACGTAACATATTTCTCTAATAGATTGGAAACATTTTGGAGGCAGGCCCTCTTTTGAATTGAAGCTTCTTATCCTTCTCATGTATGGGTCCTGTGCTCTTAATCCTGGAGCAGATTACCCCTTCTCTCAACTGGCTCCCAGTCTCAGGCTTGCTGCCCAATACCATACCCTTTCTCTCCTCTGACTACCTCCTGTTCTTAGAGTGTTTGCAGAAGATAGAGTTCCTTTAACAGGAATTTTTGACTGCCTTTTATGAACAGGTTAGGTGCAAGAGATAAGAAAATGAATAATACATAAGGTTCCTGACCTCTGGGAGCTCACAGTTTTTTTTAAGGGAAAAGGACAAGTAATTCAATAATGAGACACGTACTGACATGTTCAAAATGGTTTGAGAACACATGGGAAGAAAAAACTGCCTAGGAGAACAGGGAAGTTTTCATAGATAGGATGACCATCTAATTTTGAGACACTGTTAAAGGTGAAAGGAATATTGTTAATCATCAGGAGGGGACACCAGGTATAAATTGGGACTGTCCCATGCAAACTAGGACATATTTCACCCTATTCATAAATGTCTCTATGTAGTCTTAAAGTAAGAGTTGGAGGATTTACTAGGGAAAGAAAATAGCACATAGAAAAGCTTGGAAGCAAGAAAGAATATGTAGGTGTGCCTAGCGCATGAGATACTTGAGGGCAGGAGTAGTAGAAGATAAGGTTGCAAAGGTAAATTGGGATGAGCTGATGTAGGGACCTGTGTGCTAGTGTTGTAGATAATGGGAAGTGTTTGATATTAAGGATGGGATGATAAGATTAGATTTTTTTTTTTTTAAGATCACTTTACTGGCTATATGGAAGATGAAGCGGGGGACACCTTAGATACTGAGACCACAAGATCTTTTAAAATATTTGCTATAGATTAAGAGAGAAAAGATGATATTCTGAATTAAGGAATGGCAGGAAAGTTGGAAAGAATGGAGAGACTGCAGAGACATTTAGGTCTTTTAGAGATATTTAGACTTGTTGGGGGAAAAGGCACTTGGCTTCCAGGACACCACGCTCTCCTGTTTTCTTCCTACCTCACAGACCACTCTTCAATCTTATTTGCTAGGTATTTTCTTCAATTTATAAATGTTGGAGTACCCCAGAGCTCAGCCCTCATACCATCTCTCTGTTTACATTCACTCCTTAAATGATTTTGTCTACCCCCGTGACTTTAAATTCTGTCTGTATGTTTATGACTCCTGAATATGTATCCTCAGCCAAACATTTCCTCTTAACTCTAGATTGTGTCTAATAGGCATTTCAAACTTAACATGTTAGAAATACACTTTTCGTTTTTCACTCTAAACGTGCCGTTATTCACCATTTTCATAAAAGGCATCATCATTCATGATAAGGCCCTGGAGTCATCCTTGACTGCCTTCTTTTTCATACTTCACATCCAGTACACCAACATTTCTGTTGGCTCTTCTTTCAAGGTATATCCTGATACTTGGTTTGGCCCCAGGATTACCTCTCCTACCTCCTTTCTTGCCACTCTCCCTCTTGGATATGGCACTTCATCTTTACCTTTTTACTGTTTCTAGCATAATACTAAGCACCATTCTGTCTCAAGCAGCATTCTTGCTTTTTTCTGTACCAGTTATATTCTCTCCCATATATATGCATAGCTCACTTTCCACTTAAGTCAGGATTTAACTCAAATGTTATCTTTTTAGATAGGACTTTCCCAACTGTGCTTTTTTTTTTTTTGGCTGCATTGGGTCTTAGTTGCAGCACGCGGGATCTTTGTGGAGGCATGCAGGATCTTTCGTTGTGGTGCACCAGCGCTTTGTTTTGGCATGGGGGCTTCTCTCTGGTTGTGGCGCACAGGCTCAGTAGTTGTAGCACGAAGGCTTTCTAGTGGTGCTTGGGCTCTAGAGCACACAGGCTTAGTTGCCCTGAAGCATATGGGATCTTAGTTCCCCGACCAGAGATCAAACCCGAGTCCCCTGCACTGGAAGGTGGATTCTTAACCATTGGACCACCAGGGAAGTCCCCCAACTGTGCTTTTAAGAATAGTCTCTTCCCCTGATCTGACGCTCTATCCCCTTTTCATGCTTAAATATTTTCAAGGTACTTATCACTGCTTTACCTGCCCGTATTATTTGTTTATTGTTTCTTTTCCCCACTAGAATGTTAAGTCCATGAGTGCCTAGAAAATGCTAATAATAAATATTAGGCATTTCATAAATATTGTATTTCATGGAATCCAAGATGCCTTTGATATTTGTTTTTAAATTGAACTGTAGTTGATTTACAATGTTGTGTTACTTTCTGGTATACAGCAGAGTGATTCAGTTATACATATATATGTATTCTTTTTCATATTCTTTTCCATTATGGTTTATTACAGGATATTGAATATAGTTCCCTGTGCTATACAGTAGGACCTTGTTTATTTTATTTAATTAATTTATTTTTAAAAATTTATTAATTTTATTTATTTTTGGTTGCATTGGGTCTTTGTTGCTGCGCACGGCTTTTCTCTAGCTGCGGCGAGCAGGGGCTACTCTTCGTTGCGGTGCATGGGCTTCTCATTGTGGTGACTTCTCTTGTTGCGGAGCACAGGCTGTAGGTGCACGGGCTCAGTAGTTGTGGCACTCGGGCTCAGTAGTTGTGGCGCACGGGCTTAGTTGCTCCAAGGCATGTGGGATCTTCCCGGACCAGGGCTCGAACCTGTGTCCCCTGCATAGGCAGGTGGATTCTTAACCACTGCGCCACCAGGGAAGCCCCTACCTTTTTTATATATAATAGTTTGTATCTGCTAATCCCAAACTCCTAATCTCTCCCTCCCCCACCCCCTTTCCCCTTTGTTAACCATAAGTTTTCTATGTCTGTGAGTCTGTTTTCTGTTTTGTAAATAAGTTCATTTGTGTCATACTTTAGATTCCACATGTAAGTGATACCATATGGTATTTGTCTTTCTCTGACTTACTATCTCTAGGTCCATCCTTGTTGCTGCAAACGTGAAGATGCCATTGGTTTAAGATGTGTCAATATTTTATGAACCAATAAGGAAGAAGAAATACTGTCAGTTGTTAGATGCCATTGATTGTAAGATATGCCCTGATATCAGAGGTTAAAATAGAGGAAATTATGTATATTAGAATCTATGAAAAAATTATTTGAATGAAGTAGGAAGGAGTCATCTCACATGACTTTAGGGTTTCTAACTTGATTAAAGGAATGATGGTATCTATTATAAATATGGAATACAAGAGAAAGAATAAGATTGATAGAGGAAAGGATACCTCCTCACATTGTGTAACTCATGTGGCAGAAGCAAGAAGAATCTTGCAAGAAGTGGGAAGAAGTCAACTATCTAGTCTGAGACTTAGATTCGATTCTTTTTTTTTTTTTTTTGCGGTAGGCGGGCCTCTCACTGTTGTGGCCCCTCCCGTTGCGGAGCACAGGCTCTGGACACGCAGGCTCAGCAGCCATGGCTCACGGGCCCAGCCGCTCCGCCGCATGTGGGATCTTCCCGGACCGGACACAAACCCGTGTCCCCTGCATCGGCAGGCAGACTCTCAACCACTGCGCCACCAGGGAAGCCCTTAGATTCTATTCTTGAAGTCATCCATATCATAGCACTCTTATTACTAGGTCACTTCTTCTCTGAGGGTAAACAAACACATCTCCAGATTTCTCAACTACTGTATGATCCTTGAATTCATCCTTGAATTACTTGTATTTCTTACTACTGTGTACATACTCGGTGCTTCAGAACTGTTTGAATGATTTCAGGAAAATCTTCACTTGATCCCTTCATTGAGATGGAGGTTCTCATTTCCTCCAGCCTTCTTTCTGTGTTGTTGGATTGTCTGATTTGGAGTTATTTAAAATATTACATGGGCGTGAACAGGTCTTGGTAGACCTGTAGCTGATTGATGCCTCCCAGTGGCAGAAAGCAAACCAGGAATTGCCTCTTCTTAAAATGTTAGAAGGGGTGATGTTTCAGCACTTCCTGTTTATAATTGTCATAAGGATTTATTTACTAGGATTATCCCATTCTGAACCCCATAGACTTTTGTAGTCTGAATTCTCCCTCTATCACTTTTTTTCCTTTTTACCTTTTATTCAAGTCCTTTTTGGACTTGAATAGATGAATATAGTGGACTTGGTGATTAATCTTTACATATTTTATTAACATGAAAATTTTATCACTTGCAACGAGTTTTATTAGTGTCTACAGTTGAAAAGGGAATCTTTGTTCTATGAAAGGACACTGTAGCAAAGGCAAGGCAGAGCTATGTGTGTGTGTATATATATGTATATATATATATTATTTTATTTTATTATTTTTTGTGTGTGGTACGTGGGCCTCTCACTGTTGTGGCCTCTCCCGTTGCGGAGCACAGGCTCCGGATGCACAGGCTCAGCCGCCATGGCTCACGGGCCCAGCTGCTCCGCGGCACGTGGGATCTTCCCCGGCCAGGGCACGAACCCGTGTCCCCTGCATTGGCAGGCGGACTCTCAACCACTGCGCCACCAGGGAAGCCCCTATATATATTTTTTAAGTTATATTTATAAAAATATTATAAAGCTACTGTTCCTTTTTAAATATAAAAGCAAGACATAAGGAGTCCGGATTTCTCATCTGATGTGTCTTTTTTCCAAGGCAGTTAGTAGGACCGTGATAACTAACGCGGAATGATCTCACTTTTCAGGTGGGACCCTGTCATCTACATGTAAAGAGCAACTTAATCCCTTACAGACCCAGCTGGTAACCATATCCACAGTATCGGGAAGTCTACATGCACTTCACCTTAATAGTGCTGCTCTATTGAATGTCACACACTGTCTGTATTAAATATATCCACATTACTGTTTTCTGTAGCCAGGTTAAAGGCCTCCTTTTGAAAAAGGAGTCTGTTCTGTTCTGCTTATCTTTTTTTTTTTTAAATTAAAACAATCTTTAAACTTTTCAATTTTTTAAAACTTTGAAAATGTTTAAATATGTAGAAAAAATGTGAAGAATAGTACAATGAACAGCTATGTTACTATCTTGAGTCAACAATGAATGTTTTGCCTCATTGATAGGTAGTAACATATACATATTTTTGCTGAATCATTTCAAAGTAAGCTTTAGACATTACCTCTGAACACTTAAGATTGAAGTGTTAGGCAGAATAATGCCCGTTCCCCCAAGATGTCTATCGCCTAATCCCCAGAACCAATGAATATGTTCAGTTTCATGGCAAAGGGAAATTAAGACAGCAGATGGCGTTAAGGTTGCTAATCAGCTAACCTTAAAATATGGATATTATTCTGGACTATCCAGGTGGGCCCAGTGTAATCACATGGGTCCTTAAAATTGAAAAAGGCAAAAGAGAGGAAGATGGCAACATGAGGAGTGGGCCCAACATTGATGGCTTTGAAGATGGGGAAATGGCCACGAGCCAAGGAAAGCAGGTGGTCTCTAGCTGGAAAAGGCACAAAAATAGATACTCCTCTAGAGACTCTAGGAGAAGTTAAAAGAGTCCCGGCTGATGCCCTGAATTTGGTCCAGTGAGACCCATTTCAGACTTCCGACTTCCAGACTGTAGGATAATAAATTTGTACTGTTCAAACCACTAAGTTTGTGGTAATTTGCTTCCCCAAACAAGAAAGACAATTTTCTATTCAACCACAATACCATTATCACACCTAACAAGATTAATAGTAATTCCCTAATATTATCTAATACCCAGTCCATTTGAAATTTCCCCAGTTGTTCCTCATAATATCTTTTTGTAGATTTTCTTTTTAAACCAAGATCTAGTCAAGTATCATACCTTGCATTTGGTATGTCTCTAAGTGTCTCTTAATTTAGAACAGTCTGCAGTGACGCCCCCCCCCCTTTTTTTTTTTTTTTTGCGGTATGCGGGCCTCTCACTGTTGTGGCCTCTCCGGACGCGCAGGCTCAGCGGCCGTGGCTCACGGGCCCAGCCGCTCCGCGGCACGTGGGATCTTCCCGGACCAGGGCACGAACCCGTGTCCCCTGCATCGGCAGGCGGACTCTCAACTACTGCGCCACCAGAGAAGCCCTGCCGCCCCCCTTTTAATATCAACTTTTTAAGAGACCAGACTAGTCTATTTGCAACATGTTCTTCCTTGTAGATTTGTTAGATTGTTTCCATATGGTATCATTTAGCTTGTTCTCGGACTCTGTATGTCCCGTAAACTGGACTTCAGTGTAAAGTTTATATGTTTTTGGCAAAAATACTCATGGAAGATGCTGTATACTTCATACTGCATCACATCAGGAGGCACATAATATCTCATTGTCTCACTGTTTACACTGCCAAGTTTGGTCCCTGGGTTAAGGTGATAGCAAGATCTTTCTGTTGTTAAGGTGTGTTTTTCCCTTTGCAGTTAGTAGTCTTTGGTGTTGTTTTGTTTATTTTAAGCTGGGTGGCCTATCTGCTCTGAAAGGATACTGAGCTAGTTATTATGAAAATAAATTTTGAACTTCCAGACCATCGTTTTGACTCTGGAGTATAGCAGACCATATAACTAAAACCGTTTGCAATTCCATTGCAAAACACCACCTAGTGATGCTGGATAAAATATTGTAAAACAAACTTTTTTTTTTTTTTTAAAACACATAGCTGAGCCTGAAAGAAGTAAGGAAAATTCTCAGGAACCACATGAATGAAAGGGAACTGAAAATGAGCAGTGTGCATGTGACTTAATGCTGTGGCAGTTCTGGGGGCTTTTCTAGTTTCAGTAACCAAAAGACTTGGTCTTTTTTTTTTTTCTTGGCCGCACCGCAAGGCATGCAGGATATTAGTTCCCGACCGGGGGCCCCCGCAGTGGAAGTGCAGAGTCTTAACCACTGGACCACCAGGGAGGTCCCTAAAAGACTTGGTCTTAATGCTCATGAGGAGTCCATAGACAAAGTTTAGGCCTGTATGGAACAGAGGTAGAGATGAGAATCCCCTTATAAAGCCAAGATCCTTAAAGGCTCATGTTCAGGGAAGGGAGGTGACCATAAAAAATTCCATCCCCTAGTTCAAGGAAACAAGAAAACTTTTCGGTCTCAGCTTAGGCTCTGACTAGGGGTGGGTGGGAATCTCCCCTGAAAACTTAAGTATGAGGCTACTCTCATATGGATTTAAATTATTTTTGTCTGAGATCCCCAAGCTGAGAAATAAATATAAAAAATTATTCGGAATGCTTTATATCCTTGCAGTAACTGGCAGAAGCACGTGAAAAACTGCTCTGGAGGAACAGGTCCACAATGCAAACCACACAGGATTCCTACAGATAAAGTCCCAATGAAGACAAGGTGCTCTTAAAAAAAAGACAAAAAGCACAAGAAAACAATTCATTTACCATGAACAAGAGTCACAGATACAATAAGCAGCAGGAATTGAAAACTTCAGATAATAGAGCCATTGGCTATAGTCCATAAAATAAATGTATTTATTAAATACAAAGATTTGAGAAGAAAAAGTACTTTGGAGACAGATTTGAAAAAATATCTTGAATATCTTAAAAAGTACAGATTATGGTCTTCTATTCAGCAGGTATTTATCTAGTACATACTATGGGCCAGGCACTGAAAAAACTATCTCAAGGAGCTTATATTTTAGTGGGTGGGAAACAGACCAACATATATAAACATAATAGGCCAGGCAGTTGTAATTACCAAGAAGAAGAATAAAGTTTTATAAGGGGGTGACAGAGTAATGATGAAAGGTGCTGTGTTTTTATCGTTTGTTTGTTTTCCCTAATAGATGCATTAGGAAAAGGCTCCCTGAGATACGAAGGAAATAAGGGAACAAGCCACATGGCTATCAGGGGAGATCAAGGAGACTAAACTGACTGGAAAGGGAGTTTATGGGAGAGTATTGGGAGATATAAAGTCAGATGGTAGTGGGCCAGATTATGTAGGGCCTTATAGGCTATGATAAAGACTTGCAGTGCTGTTCTGGTTACTATTGCTGTGCAACAAGTTAGTTACCCCAAAACTTAGTAACTTAAAACAGCTGTTTTATTATGCTCTTGGATTCTGTGGGTCAGTAATTCATTCAGGTTGGGCACAGTGGTGATTGCTTGTTTCTGCTCTAGTGAATGGTGCTGTAGCTGGGAAGATGCAGAAGTGGGGAAGATGTATTAGTGGGGGGCTGGAATCATCTGAGGGTTCATTCACTTACATGTCTGGTGCCCTGGGCTGAGATGACTTGAAGAGTAGGCCTGTCAACTGAAGTGTCTACATGTGACTTCTCCCTGAGGCTTTGCTTCTTCACACTATGGCAGCCTCAAGGTAGTTGTACCTCTTAGAAAGCAGTTCGAACGGTCTCCAGACTTCAGTGTTCCAGAGGATAAGGCAAAAGCTGCATTGCTTTTTATAACCCAGTGGCAGAAGTCACCCAACATCACTTCTGCTATACTCTACAGGTTGAAGCAGTCATAAACCCACCTAGATTCAAGGGAAGGGGACACAGATTCCCCACCACCACCACCACCACCTCTTGATATGAGGAATTTCAAAGAATTTGGGGTGACAGTGTTTGTAAACCACTACAGATGCCATTAAAAAGCATTTTGAGCAAAGGAGTGATATGATCTCACTTAAATTTTAGAAAGATCACTCTTGTTTCTCTGTGGAACATCGACTGAGAAGGGCAAGAGCAGAAGCAGAGTTTAAAAAAGTTACAATAGTCTGGGCAGGAGATGACAATAGCTTGGACTAGAATAATAACATGACAGTGGTGATAAGATGTCAGATTTGAAATATATTTGGAAAGGAGTACTGACAGAATTTACAGATGGAATGCATGTAGGGTGTGAGAAAGAGAAACCAAGAATGACTCCAAAGAGTTTGATTTAAGCAATTGGTTGAATGGCGGTGTCATTTACTGAGGTGGGAAGCACTAGGGGAAGAAAAAGTTTTTATCCCAGGAGTTCAGAAATTCAGTTTTGGACATAAGTTCATAAAATGCCTGTTAGACATCCAAATGGAGATAACAGTTAGGCAGTTGAATATATAAAGAGAATTTTAGAGGAGAGGTGAGGTCCAGGAATATAAATTTTGGAATTAGCATATAGTTGCTCTTTAAAGCCATAGGAATATATGAGATTATGTAGAGAGTGAGTGCAAATAAAGAAAAGGTACATGATTGAGCCCAAGGGCGTGCATACAGTTAGAATTAGGAATATCAGTAGAAACTAGTGAAGGGGAGAGTAAGAATAAATGGTCATGAAGACATACA
Source organism: Lagenorhynchus albirostris (assembly GCF_949774975.1). NCBI lineage: Eukaryota > Metazoa > Chordata > Mammalia > Artiodactyla > Delphinidae > Lagenorhynchus > Lagenorhynchus albirostris. Next base: position 75,260,118 of record NC_083096.1, read on the forward strand.
GATGGGGAAGTTCCCTGGAGGCCTAATGGTTAGGATTCTGGTCTTTCACTGCTGTGGCATGGGTTCATTTCCCTGGTTGGGGAACTGAGACGTGCGGCCAAAAAAAAAAAAAGACATTACAGATGGCCAACAGGTACATGAAAAGGTGTTCATCATCACTAATCATCAGGGAAATGCAAATCAAAACCACAGTGAGGGTTTCCCTGGTGACGCAGTGGTTAAGAATCCGCCTGCCAATGCAGGGGACACGGATTCGAGCCCTGGTCCAGGAAGATCCCACATGCTTTGGAGCAACTAAGCCCGTGCGCCACAACTACTGAGCCTGCGCTCTAGAGCCTGCAAGCCACAACTACTGAGCCCTCATGCCACAACTACTGAAGCCCACAAGCCTAGAGCCCGTGCTCCGCAACAAGAGAAGCCACCACAGTGAGAAGCCCACGCACCGCAACGAAGAGTAGCCCCCGCTCGCCGCAACTAGAGAAAGCCCACGCAGAGCAACGAAGACCCAACACAACCAAAAATAAATTAAAAACAAAAAACCCCCCCCAAAATAACAGTGAGTTATCTCCTCACACTTGTTAGAATGGCTGTTATCAAAAAGACAAGAAGTTAGTGTTGGCGAGGATGGGGAAGTGGGAATCCTTGTGCACGGTTGGTGGTAATGTAAATTGGTGCAGCCATTTTGAAAAACAGTATGGAGGTTCCTCAAAAAAATTAAAACTAGAACTACCATATGATCCAACAGCTCCACTTGTGGATATTTATCTAAAGGAAACAAAAACACTAACTTGAAAAGATAATGTACCTTCATGTTTTTTGTGGCAGTATTTACAATAGCCAAGACATGGAAGCAGCCTGAGTGTCCATCAGTGGATGAATAGGTAAAGAAAATGTGATATATATGTGTATACACACACACACAAAGTGGATTAGTCATTAAAAAGAAGGAAATCTTGCTACTTGTGACAACATGGATGGACCTTGAGGGCATTATGCTAAGTGAAATAAGTGAAACAGAGAAAGACAAATACTGTATGATCTTATATGTTGAATGTAAACAAAACAAAACAAAACAAAACAAAAAACCCCAACTCATGGATACAGAGGGCAGATTGGTGGTTGCCAGGGCGGCTGGGGGGAAATGGAGCAAAAATGGGTGACGGTGGTCAAAAGGTACAAACTTCCAGTTATAAAATAAATCATGGAGGTGTAATGTACAGCATGGTGACTATAGTTAATAACACTTTTTCTAAAAATTGAAGTATAGTTGATTTACAATATTGTGTTTCAGGTGTACAGCAAAGTGATTCAGTTACATATATACTTTCAGATTATTTTGCATTACAGTTTATTATAAGATACTGAATATAGTTCTGTGCTATACAGTAAATCCTTGTTGCTTATCTGTTTTACCTATAGTAGAACTATGTATATAGTTTTCAGACAAACTAAGCTTTGAGACCATAATTAGGGGAACTTTTTAAGATACAAATAAATATAAATTGTAAAGGAAAACATTGATAAAGGAAATTTAAAATGACTGAAAAAGTCTTTATTTCATCTTTGTTTTTAAATGGTATTTTTTTGACAGGTATGGTATTTTAGATTGTCAGATTTTTTTCTTTCAGTATTTTAAGGATGTTGCTGTCTTCTCTTTTGCATTGTTTCCAGCAAGAAATTTGATGTTATCCTTATCTTTACATGTAATCATGTTTTTTTTTTGATGTGGACCATTTTTTTTAAGTCTTTATTGAATTTGTTACAATATTGCTTGTTTTTTTATTGTTTTTGTTTGTTTGTTTATACTGAAGGTTCTTATTAGTCATCAATTTTATACACATCAGTGTATACATGTCAATCCCAATCACCCAATTCAGCACACCACCATCCCCACCCCACCACGGCTTTCCCCCCTTGGTGTCCAAACGTTTGTTCTCTACATCTGTGTCTCAACTTCTGCCCTGCAAACCGGTTCATCTGTACCATTTTTCTAGGTTCCGCATAAATGCGTTAATATACAATATTTGTCTTTCTCTTTCTGACTTACTTCACTCTGTATGACAGTCTCTAGATCCATCCACGTCTCAACAAATGACTCAATTTCGTTCCTTTTTATGGCTGAGTAATATTCTATTGTATATATGTACCACTACTTATTTGCTTCTGTTTTATGTTTTGTTTTTTTGGCCGTGAGGCATGTGGGATCTTAGCTCCCAGACCAGGGATCAAACCCACACCCCCTGCATTGGAAGGCAAAGGCTTAACCACTGGACAGCTAAAGAAGTCCCTTTATAGTAGTTTTGAGCAATTTGATTATGACGTCCCTTGGTGTATTTTTATCATGTTTCTTGTGCTTCAGGTTTGTTGAAGTTCTTGGATTTGTAGGTTTATAGTTTTCATCATTTATTCATTTTGACTGTTATTTCTTTTCTTCTCTTTATTCTTCTTTTGGCTGTGTTGGGTCTTAGTTGCTGCGCACGGGCTTTCTCTAGTTGTGGCGAGCAGGAGCTACTCTTTTTTTTTTTTTTTTTTGCGGTACGCAGGCCTCTCACTGTTGTGGCCTCTCCCGTTGCGGAGCACAGGCTCCAGATGACGCGCAGGCTCAGCGGCCGTGGCTCACGGGCCCAGCCACTCCGCAGCATGTGGGATCTTCCCGGACCAGGGCACGAACCCGTGTCCCCTGCATCGGCAGGCGGACTCTCAACCACTGCGCCACCAGGGAAGCCCCATCGCCCTCTCTTGAACTCAGGAGTCTGCCTGGCTCTGCCTCATTTCCCCCTCCCCACATTATGTCCTAGAAACTCTCCTATGGCAGAGTTCCCTGGCAGTCCAGTGGTTAAGGCTGTGCGCTTCCACTGTGGGGGGTGCGGGTTCCATTCCTGGTCAGGGAACTATGATCCCACGTGCCATGAGGCCAAAAAATAAATAAATAAAAGGGTTTTTTTAAAAAAAAAAAGTAACTCTCCTATGGCAAAAACGAGTGCAGTTGTAGAGCTCACCTCATTTGTTTCCTGTCCCTCTGGGATCACTATCCTTTGTTGCCTGATGTCCAGTGTCTTGAAAACCTTGTTTCATGTATTTTGTCTGGAGGTTTTTTGTTATTTCAGGTGAGAGGGCAAATCTGTGCTGTGTTACAGAATCTTGGCCAGAAGTGGAAATCACAGCATTGGTTTAAACATCAACATATTGGTGCCTAAATGTTGAATTGGAGAATGATTACTGAATCAAATATTTTTGCTGTGGAGTTCTACACAGCAGTTAAAACAAATGAATTGGTGCTTTATGTATTTACTTGGATAAATTTTAAATATTAAAAAATTAAACATTGGGCTTCCCTGGTGGCGCAGTGGTTGAGAGTCCGCCTGCCAATGCAGGGGACGCGGGTTCGAGCCCTGGTCTGGGAAGATCCCACATGACGCGGAGCAACTAGGCCCGTGAGCCACAACTACTGAGCCTGCGCGTCTGGAGCTTGTGCTCCGCAACAAGAGAGGCCACGACAGTGAGATGTCCGCGCACCGCGGGCCAATGAAGAGTGGCCCCCGCTCACTGCAACTAGAGAAAGCCCACGCACAGAAATGAAGACCCAACAGAGCCATAAATAAATAAATAATTAATTAAAAAAAATTAAACATTGAAAAGCAAAATGAAAAAGGATACATACAAGAGCTACTTTTTTTTTTTTTTGGCTTTGCCGGGTCTTAGTTCAATGTGCGGGAATCTCTTAGCTGCAGCATGTGGAATCCCAGCTGCAGCATGTGGGATCTAGTTCCCTGACCAGGGATCAAACCCAGGTCCCCTGCACTGGGAGCGCGGAGCCCTAGCCACTGGACGACCAGGGAAGTCTCCCAAGAGCTACTTTTAAAAATACATGAACTAGGGAATTGTTTAGGTGTGGTGCGTCCTAAACAAACAAACGAATAAATAAATACTATACTATGTACTATTTATGGATACATATATATGTAATAGAATGATAACAAATCCATCATAATGCCTTTCTCTGGGAAGGGAAGAAGGGAGGATAGAGAATGGTTTGGTGGGGAAGTGACACAGAGTGCTTCAACTGTATCTGTAAAGTTTAATTCACTAAAAATAAATGAGTATTTCTCTAATGTGATTAAATGAGGGAATAAATATAAAGGGCCTTGTACGTTGCCTAGTAAATAAAAGGCAGCTCAGTAGATACTAATTCATTTTACTCACCTCTATCCCTCCTCTTCCCTCTCAGAATCTTCTAAAAGTTTTCGCTGCAGACCTGTATTTTGATTTGGGGCTAACAATGAGTCAAAAACTTGACAAGCATGAATCTAAAGCTTTGTCACCATCTGGCCATTCTTGTTTTTTACAACAGTCAACAGTAAATTTAAAGCTGGACATTTTTCTCCCGTAAATTGTTGGACACAATTAACTACTCTTCTTTAATTTGTTGACATGTCATGCTTTCCTAGTTTTCCACTAGCTCTCTTAGTTTCCTCTGACCAGCCAATCCTTAAATGTAGGTACTGCCCAAGGTTCTATCCTTGGCTCTTTTCCTTCTGAGTATATATTCATTTCTTTTTCTGGACAGTTTCACTCATCCCTGTACATTACTTCAATTACCTCCTTTACCTGTTCAAATATTTATCTCCAGCTCTGGCCTGAACTCTGGCTCTCTTTGTGTGCCTCGTATCCACCTGTTTATTGGATATCTCCACTTTGATTTCGTTTCAGCACTTCTGACAGAGTTATCTATTCTTTAGGATATTTTCAGTTTAGGTAACAGAAAACCGAGTTCATACTGGCTTAAACATTAAAGGAATTTATTGGTCTACGTAACAGGACTAGCTTCAAAGTAGTTTGATCTGATGGTACAGCTGTGTAATTAGCTCTCCTCTCAGTATTCTACTGTGCACAGTGTCTGCTTTATCTGCAAGCTGCCTTCCCTCATGGTCACAAGGTGGCTGCCAAAGCAACACACCAGTGTTACATATTTTCTCATTCAGAGGAAGATAATAGAATTGATAGGACTTGGTGACTTAGATTTAAGAGTCTGGAAAAGTTAAAGATGATTTCCAGGCTTCTAACTTTTGCCTCTGGATGAATTGAATTCTCTTCATTATGAGGAAGAAAAGCAGGATATAGGGAAGGCAGAGGAAATTTAACATCTAAGTACTTTAGTTATATGCACGTCTGTCTCCTATCAGAATGAAATTGTTAAAGACAGTGACCTGGTCTTTTTTCACCTTTACTCCTAGTACCTAACCCTGAACTTGTCACATAGTGTATATGTAATGTCTGGGGGGGAATGGATATGTTAGATGCATGTGCAAATACATGAATACACAACACTGCTTCTTAAGATTCTCTGAGTAGCGAGATGTACTGTGTAATAGATTTTTTTTTTGAAACAGCTGTAAAATGTATAATAGATTTTTGAAGTGAGCTAGACCTGCGTTGGAATTCGAGATTCACTATCCAAAGCTTTGCAGTCTTGGGGTACTTGATTTGACACTTTTTCCCACCTCTAAAGTAGAAATAGTACCACTTAGTAACTTGTTGAGGTAATTTAAATAAGAATACATAATAAAGTGCCTAGTAGCTAGTAGCATGTTTGACTTTTAAGTAGGTACTTAAGAAATATTAGTTATTATTTGCAGCCCAGAAGAAACAGAAAAGTTGGATTAGGCATTAAAAGGCAACATACAACATTCATTTGACAGAATTTTTGTTTTACTTTTTGGAGAGGAATTTGTGTGTGACAAACTTACATTGAATAATATTTTTGCAACTTCATTGGAGTATAATTTAAGTGTATGATTCAGTGATTTTTTTTTAAAGTAATTAATTTATTTTTTGGCTGTGTTGGGTCTTCGTTTCTGTGCGAGGGCTTTCTCTAGTTGCGGCAAGCGGGGGCCACTCTTCATCGCGGTACGCGGGCCTCTCACTATCGCGGCCTCCCTTGTTGTGGAACACAGGCTCCAGACGCGCAGGCTCAGTAGTTGTGGCTCACAGGCCCAGCTGCTCCGTGGCATGTGGGATCTTCCCAGAGCAGGGCTCGAACCTGTGTCCCCTGCATTGGCAGGCAGATTCTCAACCACTGCGCCACCAGGGAAGCCCTGATTTTTTTTTTTTTAAAGTAAATGTGCAGGGACTTCCCTGGTGGTCCAGTGGTTAAGACTCCACGCTTCCAATGCAGGGGTGTGGGTTCAGTCCCTGGTCAGGGAACTAAGATCCCACATGACTCGTGGCGCAGACAATAAATAGATAGATAGATAGAGTTGTGCAGCTGTCACTACAATCAAGTTTTAGATCATCCCCAAAAGATCAGTTTTGCCCATTTTTAATCAGTCTCTGTTACATTGGATTTTTTTTATTGTGGCAAAATATACATAAAATAAAATTTACTATTTTAAACATTTTAAAGTGTACAGTTCAGCTTTGAGTACTTTCACAATGTGCAGCCATCACTACTATCCATTTAAGAACTTTTTCTTCATCGCAGAGACATGCGATGTTCCCATTAAATAATAACTCCTTACTACCTTCTCTCCACCCCCAGCCACTGATGGACTCTATTCTGCTTTTTCTCTATGAATATGCCTATTTCAGGTACCTTATATAAGTGGAACCATAAAATAGTTGTCCTTCTAAGTAAAGTCAGTGTCTGGCTGACTTTACTTAGTATGATTGTTTTCAAGATTCATCCATATTTCATTGGATTTTGAAGCAGGCATGGCTATGAGTACATAAAGTTGGGCCAGTAAAGTCAAGAGTGGGCAACGAAATTTTGGTCAGATTTCTCAAGCCATCTATTGAGAAAGATTACTTACCTCAGACATTCAAATATCTGGTTCTGGTTTCTCCCAACTTCCAGTGTACCCATTTATGTCATTATAATAAAGGGGAAATTTTTTGAACTGATTTCAGCTATTCATATAACTATCAGTTGAAGAAGCCAAGCTAATGATGGCATCCCAAATTCCATTCAGCTCCAGGTTGTTGAATTTTGTCATTTTGTCATATACTTTCAGTGCTCATAAATATAATTTATCTCAAAACTTAGAACACTGTATTGTGTTAATATACACTCATATATTTTGCTGTGTACTTTTCTAAAGTACTTTTTTCATCTAGGTATATAATTAGTTGAGTGACAGACTTTTTACCATCTGCAACTCCTCATGGTATTCTCAATCATACTCTCAATATGAGGTGTTGATCAAATTACCCAAGACATTGTTATTGTGGAATTAGGGCTTAACTTTTGATGTTCTGTAGCATTCAACTTTCCAGTCACTCCATCTGGGGGTATTTTTCAGAGGTAAACCACTTCAGAAGTAACACATGTCAAAATAAGAAATCTTTGGGGATCCTGCAGCTAAAGAATGTTTATATATGCTATAATATGTTTCATATCTATAGCTGTTAAAAGAGAATTAAGAGGATATGGAGAAATTGGAACCCTCATTGCAGCCATTTTGGAAAACAGCGTAACAGTTCTTCAAGATGTTAAAGAGAGTTACCTTAGGACCCCGCAGTTCTACTCATAGTTATATATCCAAGAGAATTGAAAACATGTGTTCATACAAAAACTTGTATAAATGCTATAAAGTTCATAGCATTATTGATAATAGTAAAAAGTGGGGGACTTCCCTGGCTGCCCCAGTGGTTAAAACTGTGCTTCCACTGTAGGGGCATGGGTTTGATCCCTGGTTGGGGAACTAGGATCCCACCTGCCACATGGTGTGGCCAAAAAAAAAAAAAGGGAAACAAACCAAATGTCTATAAATTGATAAATGAATAAACAAAATATTATATATTCATACAATGGAATATCATTAGGCCATAAAAAAAAAGAAGTAATGGTATATGCTACAACATGAATGAACCTTAAAAACATAATGCTAGTGGGATAGGGAGGGTGAAAGGGAGATGCAAGAGGGAGGAGATATGGGGATATATGTATATGTATAGCTGATTCACTTTGTTATAAAGCAGAAACTAACATACCATTGTAAAGCAATTATATTCCAATAAAGATGTTAAAAACAAAACAAAACATGGGCTTCCCTGGTGGCGCAGTGGTTGGGAGTCCGCCTGCCGATGCAGGGAATATGGGTTCGTGCCTCGGTCCGGGAAGATCCCACGTGCCGCAGAGCGGCTGGGCCTGTGATCTGTGGCCGCTGAGCCTGCGTGTCCGGAGCCTGTGCTCCTCAACGGGAGAGGCACAACAGTGAAAGGCCTGCGTACCGCAAAAAAAGTCCAAAAAATGGGCGGAAGACCTAAATAGATATTTCACCGAGGAAGACATACACAGATGGCCAAGAGGCATATGAAGAGATACTCAACATCACTAATTATTAGAGAAATGCAAGTCAAAACTACAATGAGGTATCACCTCACGCCGGTCAGAATGGCCATTATCAAAAATGCTAGAAACAATAAATGCTGGAAAGGGTGTGGTGAAAAGGGAACCTTCCTACTCTGTTGGTGGGAATGTAAATTGATACAACCACTATGGAAAACAGTATGGAGGTTCCTTAAAAAACTAAAAATAGACCTACCATACGACCCAGCAATCCCACTGGGCATATACCCTGAGAAAATGATAATTCAAAAAGAGTCACGTACCACAGTGTTCATTGCAGCTCTATTTACAATAGCCAGGACATGGAAGCAACCTAAGTGTCCGTCGACAGATGAATGGATAAAGAAGATGTGGCACATATATACAGTGGCATATTTCTCAGCCATAAAAAGAAACCAAATTGAGTTATTTGTAGTGAGGTGGATGGACCTAGAGTCTGTCATACAGAGTGAAGTAAGTCAGAAAGAGAAAAACAAATACTGTATGCTAACACATATATATGGAATCTTAAAAAAAAAAGTTACTGATGAACCTAGTTGCAGGGCAGGAATAAAGAATTAGAGATAGAGAATGGACTTGATGACATGGGGTGGGAGGGCGAAGCTGGGGTGAAGTGAGAGTATCATCAACGTATATATACTACTGAATGTAAAATAGTTGGCTGGTGGGAGGCAGCAGCATAGCACAGGGAGATCAGCTCGGTGCTTTGCAGTGACCTAGAGGGGTGGGATAGGGAGGATGGGAGGGAGGCTCAAGAGGGAGGGGTTATGGGGACATACGTATGCATATGGCTGATTCGCTTTGTTGTACAACAGAACCTAACACAGTATTGTGAAGCAATTATACTCCAATAAAGAGCTCTTAAAAAAAAAGTCCAAAATAGGCAAATTTAGAGACAGAAAGTAAATTAGTGGGGAATAGAGGTGAAGGGGGAAGAGAGTGACTGCTAATGGGTATGGGTTTTTTTAAGGAGGAGATAATGAAAATGTTCTAATACTGATGTGGTGATGGTTGCACAACTCTGTGGATATACTGAAAACCACTTAATCATACACTTTAAATAGGTGAACTGTATGATATGTGAATTATATCTCAACAAAACTGTTCTTTAAAAAAGAGAAAGAGGGCTTCCCTGGTGGCGCAGTGGTTGAGAGTCCGCCTGCCGATGCAGGGGACGTGGGTTCTTGCCCCGGTCCGGGAAGATCCCACATGCCACAGAGCGGCTGGGTCCGTGAGCCATGGCCGCTGAGCCTGCGCGTCCGGAGCATGTCCTCTGCAACGGGAGAGGCCACAGCAGTGAGAGGCCCGCGTACGCCCGCCAAAAAAAAAAGAGAGAGAATTAAGAAACATTACCTGAAAATTCAGAGATCTGAGTTCTGACTTTTCTCTGGTCTCCAAAAGGTCTGTTTCCTCTTGCTGGAAATTCTTTTGTTGGTTACTGTTTTTCCTCATTATAACTAGAAGAAAATCAGATAGCTCTTATTTTACTCTGCACTACAGGAAGGAAGATGTCTCAAGTGTATACATGTTTTTCTTCGCAAGAGCACCAATTAACATTGGTAATCTTCTCTGTCTTACTACTTGAATCTATGAATTATCAAGCCTGATCTTGTATCTTAGGTGTAGTAGTCATATCCTGAGGGTATAGGAATTAAATTTTGTTGAGCCCTCTTCCAAGTGCCCACTTCTACAGATGGAATTGAGGCTTGGGGCGGTAAAGTAACTTATTAAATATTTGACCTTGTAAAAGTAGCAGTTTGAACCTATGTTTTGATGACTCAAAAATTTTTCTTTCCAGTGTCACATTGCTTTTTCCTACCAGGAAGATAACCCTGGATTTAAAAAGTGCTGGTGAAATTGTGTGTCTAGATTTTGTTAGTGTAAGAAATCAAAATGAGAAGGACAAATGATTATTAGCTTGTCTGTAATAATTTTGCTGTATGAGTAAAGAAAATATTACCTTTTTACAGCCTGAGTTCTTCATTAACCAAAGCCAAGATACTGAATTTATATAGAATTGAGGGCAGATAAATGGGCCCCTCTGACCCTCGCTGTATCCAGACAACTGAGGCTTCCTGTTAGATGCCCTTGGTCTCCATCAGTAATATAGACCAATTAAAGATATGCATGAGTGACCTGAGGAACTTCCCATTCATAAAAGAGTCTTCTCCAGGAGAAGAATTTGGTATGAGAATTAAAACCAAAGCATCTGACTTTTGAGCATGCATGTACAGAAAGCCAGTCACAAAAGAATGTTTACTTTTTTGAGAGATGTAGGCTCTTACTGGACTATCCAGGTGAGCATGGTATTTGGTTTCAGGCATCTATACAGTAAGAGCCTCAGTGACTGGAAAGCTTTTGAAGTTTACTTTCACTGCTGAGGTTGAGAGATGAAATCTCCTTTAATATAGATCATCTAGGAAGTTATAGGGTAGAATGTTAGCTCATTTAATGTTGACCTTCCATGTATATACCTATGATTCTTCTTTCCTTATGGACTATTTAAGGGCCTTTATTCTGATAAAGCACTTGTATATTTCTTTCCATAGGATGGATAGAATGACGGAGGATGCTCTTCGCCTGAATCTGTTGAAGCGGAGCTTGGACCCAGCTGATGAGCGAGATGATGTCCTGGCTAAGCGACTCAAAATGGAGGGGCATGAGGCCATGGAACGTCTGAAAATGTTGGCACTGCTCAAACGGAAGGATTTGGCAAATCTTGAAGTGCCACATGAGTTACCCACCAAACAGGATGGCAGTGGTGTCAAGGGCTATGAAGAGAAGCTCAATGGGAATCTCAGGCCTCATGGAGACAACAGGACTGCTGGAAGGCCAGGCAAAGAAAACATCAATGATGAGCCTGTGGATATGAGTGCTAGACGGAGGTATGGCTTGGTTCAGCTGCCTCCATAGATAGGGTCTCATCATAAACTAAGCCTATGAAAAATGAATGACTTCCAATGAGAGGAGGGTGTTTTTCAACTTAAAGCTTCTTGAATGAAGACGTACCTGTGCTATCTGGCTTGACCGTGAATTCCTCTTGTTTCTAGATGAAACTAGGTGCCTCCAAAAATTATTACCCTTAAGATAAAGTGGCCATTTCTGGATAAAGGAGGCACTAAGAGTTGATACCCCAGTTAGAAGCGAGTTAGTATACACTTTCACTCTAATCTTATGGCCATTTTAGGAGGGAAGAACAGTCTTTTCTTCAGATCATCCCAAGAGTTTTAGGGATGGGTTTATTATGGAGACCCAGCTTTTATTACATCAAAGAGCATGGGCCTGTCTTTTCTTGTGTTAACAAGGAACTTTATGTGCTAATCCTCTACATTCTTACTTCATTTGTGCCACATTCCCCAAGCCCCATATGTGCATACACATTCACTTATATGAGTACCCTCATGCTTGTGCTCTTTCATACACACAGTACACAAGCACATGTTTTCACAGGTCTTGGTCAAGGTTGAGTACTTGGAACTGTGGAGAACACAATATAAAGAGGTACCTAGAACTGGCTGAGGTTAGAGTCTACCTGAACAATGAATCATAGTATAGACAACCCTAGTTTTAAGAACATTCAGTTTATTCATGGTTCAGAAACACCTGATAGACATGAGATTACTCTTCACTGTTCAATTGCCCTCCAGTTGACCTTGCTGACTTTGTCCTAGGATCTAAAGCAGGATCCTTAAGAAGCTGGACTGATGCAGAAAGAAGAAAAAAGGAAGGAATGGTTTACAATCTTACTTGGGTTTCTTTCTCTACCTTTTAATGTTTACTTATTAGTATTGTCCCAGAATTATTTTTTTAAACCACACCCAGTAGGGGAACATTGTTCTTGGTAATAGCATTAAAACCCTTAGGAAACTTCAGGTAAGTTCTCTAGTGGTTGTGGAAGAAGAGAAAAATTCTTGGGAGCTATACATAGTATCGGCAGAGTATTATGAAAGTAGATTAATCCTTAGATCCTTTTAGAAAAAAAAGAAAAGTGGGTGAATGAGATAATGCACCTGAGTAACCCACTTGCCCCATAATCACCCTTAACCTTCTGGAGCAAATGACTAATCCTACTTCACTGGGGACAATGAAGAGGAGAAATGTTAGGTGGATTCCTTACATGCACATTGGAACTGAAAATGTGTTTTTCATAGAAACATTGTTACACATTTTGATAAGATCTCAGTTCTGTTGGAATTACAGTGTATCACAGATAAATTCTGTATTGAAAAGAGTACCCTGAAAACTCTACCAGTGTGTTTAATTTTATTAGAGGAATGAACTTTTGAAACTTGATTCTTTGGAAACTGGGAACTGTTTTTAATGGTCTCCAGGAAAAGAGGCTTGATGTAAACCATCTAGATCCCCATTCTGCGTGAAAAAATGGGCCCTATCTCCCGTGTCGTTCTTCTTCCCTTTCACCAGACCAGATATACTGACAGCTATTTCCACTTAGCCTCAAGCTTATTGTAAGAATGAACTAGACTGATAGATTGCTCAGCATGGAGAACAATGGTTTATTTGATGTGGATAAAAAAGGAGGAGGGAATTGGAATTTAAAAGCAGAAAGAAGGAAGGGCTCTTGATGTGATAGCCATAATTGCCTAAATATCTTTTTTTTTTTGCCATCAGTTGGGCAAGTTATGATATCTGTGAAATAAGATATGCATGAAACCAACACTGCTTATGTTTTGGAATGCTGTCGAGACGTGGCAGTTTTCTTTCTGGTTTTGTTTTTACTACCTGGATAAGGATTAGGAGTTTTATAATTTCTGGGAATTTGCCAGTCTGAGTCACAAAATGATGTCAGCAGCAAGTCTGGCTTTTAATATTATCTAATTGGTAGGGTTTCATACTTAAGAACACCAAATATTGTAAATCATATATGTGTTTGGGAAAGTAGCAAAATAATTTCTGTCCCCGGAAAAGCTTAATAAATGAGGCCAGAATTCCAGGTCAAAAGTTAAAAAAAAAAAAATTGAAGAATGAAACTTGACTTGGGCTTTGCCTTACCTGTGCTATCTATCTAATGTGAGTCTCATTATATCTGGGAATAAAATATCATTTAGGGTTTTCTCAGATACTACTTCCTTATAAATGTCGCTCAATTCCAAAATCTCCATGTAGGAATGTCTCTGCTTGTCCTGTTGCTGGACAGTCCTTAGCAGTAGGTGGCACTCATTTGAGCAAGGAAGAATTCCTTAGGTTAGAAATAATCTGTGAGGTGTGTATCCAGCCAGGACCAGGATGGAAAGAGTTCTGACTGTCGATGTAAGCATTGGGGAATCATGTAGAAGAAGTAGAAATCTACCAGACCTCAAAGTTGTTCACCCATGTTCTTGTTAGGGATGGGGAAGGGGGGGCATGAGGGAATATAGAAATGATAAGTAAAAATTCAAACTCTTCATTTAGGCCTGACCATTACTCCAGGAACTTGGGGTTAGAGAATGGAAGGTTCTTTTCTCCCTCTAGTGACTTCTTTTTCTGTAAGCCTACATTCTCAGCTTGCTGTGTCTGTGAGCAGTGGTTATAGAGCGATCCAGACAAACTTAATAGTTCCCAAGATGGTCATTATTATGACTGTCTCCCTACTTTATTTCCTCAGCTAAATTTGGTTGTTTTAGTAACTCAGTTTTACCCTGTTGAGGAATTGAATGCCTGTCCCAGCCATCCAGGGTGCCTTGTGCAAAAGGCATCCTAGTCCCAACAGTACCTGAGACAAGAGGCCCTGAGAAATGGTCAGAAACTCTCAGGACTATAAAGATCTGTGGTTATAAAAGGTTTGAGTTACCTGTTTAAATAAGATCTAAGAACACATTGTTTTAGACCTACATACTCCTGACTATACACTATAAATCTCAAAGAAGTAGGGTCAGCGAAGATAACTCTGAGTTAAGAAATCAGAGGAGAGCTAGAGGTTATGGCCGCTGACTTGGGAACCTACGGCAATTAGAATTTGCAGGGTTCTTGTTATCCAGGTCTTACGCAGTGAGTGCCATTTCTCATGATTTTAGAGGGACAAGATGCTCTTAAGGCTTGCTCCAGGAAGACCAAAACCAGAGTTGTCTAATAAATAGGATTGGCCATAAGGCATAGCCAGTGTGGAAGATTTAGATTTCAAAGTTATTTCTAGACAGTTTCTTTCTGAGGGAAGATGCTAAGTAGAACTTGCAGGTAGATGCAAGTCCCATGTATTTAATTCTGAAGTTTCAGTCCTCCAGAAGGCTGTAGACATTTATACTTAGCACTGTCCATTCTCTCAGGCCATTGACAACAGTACCTTCTTTTGGCCTTAACTCTTGACAGGATAGACTGCCAAAGGAGTTGTCATGTAACCTCCTTTTTTGTAAATCATCAGACAGGCAGGACCATGTTATCAGTATCATGGGTTGCCTCCTTAGCAGTGTGTCATCTGTATTTGGGGTGGACAAGTAGGCTCTACTGCCTTTGTCTTTCTTCCCCTGTGAAGCTAACCATTTCTTTCTTGACCTTCTCTGTAACTAACAAGACAACCCAAAAGGAGACTGAGATATAAGGAAAACATTTGGAATTTTGATTAAAATCAGTGTGACAAAAACACTCATCTCTTTTTCCCATTCCTAAAGCCAGTCAGTGTCTTTCTGTCTGCATCTTCTGTAAGGAATTTAGATGGGAAAAATACTTTTGCTGAGGTTTTGTTGTCACTTACATCTTGGTGTCTATTTTATCCTTTGATTTGGATGTGTCTGTCTTTCCCTGGGTGAATCAGGACAGACTTAAGTTTCCTTGGATTTCTTTGGTCAGTGTAGAAAAGTTTTCTGAACTTTTCTATGAACTTTCACTGTTGGAAGTACCTTAATTTTTCTTCTCTTGTCTAGTGAGCCAGACCGAGGAAGGCTTACTCCCTCCCCAGACATCATCGTTTTGTCTGATAATGAGGCTTCCAGTCCCCGTTCCAGCTCCCGAATGGAAGAAAGACTCAAAGCAGCCAACCTAGAGATGTTTAAGGTAAAGAAAAGAAAGATTCCTTTCTCCATTTCTTGCTTCTACTATTCTCTTTAATTCCCTGAGAGTCCCATGTCTGGTTTTTTAGTGTTTACTTTTTGGATCTAAAAACTACCCATTGATGAAACTCTTCATATGTGATTCTCAACCTCAAGGGTGTGCCCTTTTAGAGGGAACTATTAGAATCAAGTGGAGAAGAGAGTTTGAAAATGCATATTCAATATAATTTCTTTGGAAAATGAAAACTTCATAATTCAAGTCATGTGAAGTAAACTCTTAGCTAGAAGGATACATTCTATACTCTATCCTGGGTCTCGGAATATGGAGGAATTCCTAAGTTTTCATGTATTTCTAGAGGAAACATGGCGTTAAAAGATTGAGAAACATTATTTTAAAGGAAAGCAATATCTCCCTTTGGCTGTTCTATTTTGCCAGGAATCTGGTTAATTAGCATTTATATGTGGTCTCTTCTTTCACTCTGTAAGCAGTTTTTGAGTACCTACTGAATACCAGGCACTGTGCCAGACTGTGTGCTAGGGACGCAAAGATAACAATTCCATTGCCCCTTGTGCTTCTTGTGGAAGGTGGAGGTTTGGGACCTAAAAGAAGAGATCATCTTGCAGGAAAGGACTCTGAGTAACTGCTACCATAGCTGATAGTCTCCATGTTTCCTCAGGGGAAAGGCATTGAGGAACGGCAGCAGCTCATCAAGCAGCTGAGAGATGAGCTGAGATTGGAAGAAGCCCGACTGGTGCTGTTAAAGAAACTGAGACAGAGTCAGCTACAGAAAGAGAATGTCGTCCAGAAGGTACTGTGCCCGAGAAATAAGGGACTAGCAGAAAGCAAAGAAAAACTGGTTTGAGAATGGGCTGCCCCAGGTAGATTCAGCTGGGTGGCTCATTCTTCTCTGGTTCCATGGTTTTTAGTCTCTAGGAATAGTGATTTTTTTTTAATCTTGGGCCTTAATCAAGAAAACAGTGATTCTGTTTTTCTTATTTTCCCTCCTGGTCAACAGGAGCTTCAGACTGACAAGCAGTTTTGAAAGTCTAGAAGTGTACCAAATTTCTGCCTCCGATTATTAGCCTTTTCCACTGTCTCATTTTCTCTTTTCTCTCCCAGACTCCAGTTGTACAGAATGCAGCATCTATTGTTCAGCCATCTCCTGCCCATGTGGGACAGCAAGGCCTCTCCAAGCTTCCATCCCGGCCTGGGGCACAAGGGGTTGAACAGAATTTGAGGACATTGCAGGTATGTGACCCATAGTGTGATCTTAGTTTCAGGGGGCCCTGTTATCCTGTCTCTGTATTGGGGCTTTTGTAAGATCATAGAAGAACCTGGCCTTGATAGAGGTGTTATTACCATAGATAGTCCTTTTGGTCCTTAATGGCATGATTTAGTCTGCAGTAGAAGGATGAATAACTAATCTTCCCACCGTAGTCTTTCTTCTCCAGAGGTTTCCAGCTTAGCCCTTTTCCATAGAGGGTTAAATAGTTTATACCAAAGAAGCTAGGGAATTCCTAACCACTAATCAGGTTTTATAGTCATGGTAGATTTATCCCCATAGATCCTTACACAAAATTACCAAGTCTGACTATGTTTCTGTGTTTCTACTTAGCTATGTATTACAGGCAGTGTTTTCTCTTTGGCATTTTGTGAAGCGTTTTACCGCTATGACTATATCTTTTCCTCTTCTTCCCCTTCAGGGTCACAGTGTTATCCGTTCAGCGACCAATACCACCCTCCCACACATGTTAATGTCTCAACGTGTGATTGCGCCAAACCCAGCCCAGCTACAGGGTCAGCGGGGCCCACCTAAGCCTGGCCTTGTACGCACCACAACACCCAATATGAATCCCGCCATCAATTACCAACCGGTAAGAGGGAGCCCTCATGGGGAAACAGAGAAATCTTTTATTTGCTTTCCCTGTTGAAACAACCACAGATTTTAAGTTTTGGGACACTGAGAAACTCTAGGACAACAAAGGTAACTTTGGTGGGTTGACAGTGGTCCCCAAAGTGGAAACACTGAGGAATTATTTAGTAGTAGAGAAGAAATGTTATATGCAGCAGAGCAGCAGTAAGCTAAAATCTGCCTAGAAGAAAGAGATAGAGGGATCTAAGGAATAAGAAGCATAAAGGATGTATGACAAAGCATCCCAAATCTTTATTTTTCTCTTAGCAGTTTTATTTTTATTTATTTATTTGGTTGCACTGGGTCTTAGTTGCAGCAGGCGGGCTCCTTAGTTGCTGCATGCATGTGGCATCTAGTTCCCTGACCAGGGATCGAACCGGGGCCCCCTGCATTGGGAGCGCGGAGTCTTAACCACTGTGCCACCAGAGAAGTCTCTCTCTCAGCAGTTTTAGTTCGTAGCCACTATCATTCTCCTTTCTTACATGCCAGAGTCCTTTATCAGTGAAGTTGGACACCTCATGTCTTTTTCTGAGCTTGGGGGAAGCTAAGTAGTTCAGACTAGGATCAGATAGTGTTCTCTGCCACGAAAGTAAGAATTGGTTCTTTCTCCCACATACCATCACTGACCCCTATACTCAATCTGTTTCAGCAGTCAAGTTCTTCTGTTCCCTGTCAGCGTACAACATCCTCTGCCATCTATATGAACCTTGCCTCCCATATTCAGCCAGGGACCGTGAACAGGGTGTCCTCACCACTTCCTAGCCCCAGCGCCATGACTGATGCTGCCAACTCACAGGCTGCAGCCAAATTGGCTCTTCGCAAACAGCTGGAAAAGACACTCCTGGAGATTCCACCCCCTAAACCACCTGCTCCCTTGCTTCATTTCCTGCCTAGTGCAGCCAATAGTGAGTTCATCTACATGGTAGGCTTGGAAGAAGTCGTACAGAGTGTCATCGACAGCCAAGGTAAGGCTATTTGTTGGTCAGTCTTTTTATCTAAACAAGAAGTTGTCAAACCTGATTGATATGGGCAGAGTATTGCATGGTACTGTGTAATATTAAATAATCTCTCTTTACTATTGCCAAACCACCTCCTGTCTCTGATTCGGAAACTGTTTAGGAGCAGCGTATCAAAAAGCTTTTTGTGTGTCTGTGTATCTTAGACTTAATATTTTTGCTGTGTATTTTGTATATCTTGTCTGTTTTTTGCAGTATATCGTTAGCTCTTTTAAATGTGTCTAGCGTGATGCATGCATAATTTGAAGACTAGAACACTTATTTTTAATGTTAGTGTTTATGTGGCATTGTGCTTACATTATTATATTCAGTCCCTGCTGTTTGAGTGCTTTTAGTTGAGAAAATAGACTGATAAAGATAACTAGGACCACATAAAAGCTGTAAGCCAACACTGCACTATAAAGTATTAATAACATCACACAGTCTATTCTGACAAAAGTTATTAAGCCTGAATTTCTAAACATAAGGACTTAGGGGAACACCTGAGGAAAGTGCCTAAAGGGCTCAGTATTGGCTATAAATAGATCACAAAGTGAATAATTCAGACACTGATAGGTAAAAATTATGAATGTATATGATAGAGTAAGTGTAGACTGAGGTAAAGAGATGCTAAGAAGCAAAAGTACTGGCGGAATTAGGTGGAGCCCTTTGACTGAATTGACACACATTTTCTTCTCAGTGTGGTGTAACAGGAAATCAGAAAACTTGGGTTCTTGTCCCAGTTTTGTCTTTTGGAGCTATGTTTCTTAGACTTAGTTTCCTCATTTGTAAATGGGGATGGTACTGTCTAATTCCCTGAAGTGATGTTGCAATCAAATGAAATAAAAGTATTTTATAAATTATAGAGGCTCCTTCTTAATTCAGCAGAGTAAACTCCTGGAAAAAGATCATCTGATGAAAAGAAACAGAGGAGATACAGAGGAAATGTGAAACCACTGATTATTCTTTTTGTTGGCATCTAGGGAAAAGCTGTGCCTCACTCCTGCGGGTTGAACCCTTTGTTTGTGCCCAGTGCCGCACAGATTTCACCCCTCACTGGAAGCAAGAAAAGAATGGTAAGATTCTATGTGAGCAATGTATGACCTCCAACCAGAAGAAGGCTCTAAAGGCAGAACACACCAACCGACTGAAAAATGCTTTTGTTAAAGCCCTACAGCAGGAACAGGTAAGAATTCTGACTACTTCTCACCAGCCACCTGCCCAGGTTTGGTTTTCCCAAAAGACAGTTCTTTCTAGTTTAGAGGAGTTGTCTCTCTGATCCCCACAGTCCAGGTGATCTAGGTTTCTGAATCTAAGTTCCTAGAACCTAGAGGTCTGGGTTCCCTTTTTTTTCTTCTTACCATTCTGCCTTTCCCATTTCCATTTGGCTGTTTCTGATTGGGTTAGAGCATAATGACATATGGCTGAGCTTAAGGGAAAGGGACAAAAGGCTTGGGACTCTTGGCTTTCCCTGGTAGTACTAAATAATTCCTCTATTCTTGATTTCATTTCCTTAAACAAATGGATTTTGGTGAGAGGGATTTATATTTGTACTAGAAATCTCTTTGAGAGAAGTAATTATCTGCAGTCCATATTTGACAAAGAAATGACAAAGGAAAGGGTAGATTATAAAGTAGCCCAATGAAGATTAGTGGTTGCTAGAGTGTGTGAACTCTCATATAGTACTAATAGAATGAGAATATCTTGGAGTGGGGAAGATGTGTTGGGAAGCTCAGATTCTTTTCCACCCCACCACCCATCAGACCCCTCTGGGTAGCATCATGGGTCTCCTGGAAAATGGGTAGACAAGAGTCGAAAAATAAAACTTAGTAACTCATCAACCTTAATTAATTACATTAGGCAGCTCATCGCCAACACCCAGATCTCTCCAGCCAACTTCTGAGAGCCAGCTTTCTTGGAGAGAGGGATTCCTAATCATTGAAGTGTGTAGGTTACTTGTACCCAGAGATCTTAGTTCACCTACCCCACCAAACTCTTTTGCCTTTTCCATATCCCTCCAACTAGCTGGCAACATTAGAGATAAGAAGACCTCTAGGTTTTCTGGTTAGGAAATTGGGTGCTGTCCTGCCCAACTTGACCTGATGACTCCCAACAGGAAATTGAACAGCGATTACAGCAGCAGGCAGCACTCTCCCCCACTACGGCTCCAGCTGTGTCCAGTGTCAGTAAACAAGAGACCATAATGAGACATCATACGCTTCGACAGGTGAGGATTTCTCTTGAGGTTTTGTCAGCCATTTATCTCAATTTGTCCTTTCTTCTGCCGAAAATCATACTGCTCTTCTGTACTCCCATATCCTTACCTCCCCCTTACACCTTCCATCATGGTAAAGTTATGATCGCTTGTCTCCTCCTCATTGCAGGCTCCACAGCCCCAAAGCAGTCTCCAGCGTGGTATACCCACGTCTGCCCGTTCCATGCTTTCCAACTTTGCACAGGCACCCCAGCTGTCTGTGCCAGGTGGCCTCCTTGGTATGCCAGGTAAGAAGGGTTGATCTGAGAACTTTTCTCAGGGATTGACTAATTAGTATGCAATTCTTTAGCAGCCCCTTTAGGTGAATTGTTCTTTCTTTTGTTTTCTGCTCTTTCTTTAGGCCCTACTCCCTTCACTCTTGTTATTTGGCAAAGGTTTGCTAAATCCATATTACATGCTAGGCACAGTACACTAGGGTTTTAGTGGTGAAAATGACACAGTCCTGTCTAGTGTGCCCTCTTAGTGGGCATGTGGTTATTGATCTCTTTTGGCCAGAATAGCAGGGTTAACTGTCCTGATCCAGTTTGAATGACCCAGGGATGCTTCTTTACAGTCAGCAGGCCCAAAACCAAAGCAGATTCAGTAATTCCCTCTTTGTCTTGATTATTTTCCTTTCACCACTGTTTTCTTTGACTCTTCTGTACCATCAGAACTGTTTATTATTCCTGGTAGGATTGAAGTTTTGGGAAGACCTCTCCTAAAGCTTGGGAGCAGGGTGGGTTGCTACTGAAATAAAGCTTAACTGAGTCTGCAAAGATGTAGACAACTTCTGTTTCCTCTGCATCTCCACCACTGCAGCCCCAGGGTAGTGTGGAAGAAGGTGTCATTTCCTCTTTTAATACCTGCGCTCCACTTTTGTCTCCTGGGTCTAGGTGTCAACATTGCATACTTGAACACTGGTATTGGAGGACACAAAGCCCCCAGTCTGGCAGACCGACAGCGGGAATACCTTTTAGACATGATCCCTCCCCGGTCTATATCGCAGTCCATCAGTGGACAGAAATAACGCCTGTTCCACTTGTACTGCCCCAACCTTGTATCCTTTACTCCTCTCCTCTCCCATTGCCCCCAACTTCCGTCGCATGCAGTGCCTGTACTGGTGCCTACCATACACGGAAAACAAAACAGAAAAACAGAAGACAAACAGTAGAAATCAACAAGAAAACACACGCCCTGCCCCACCACCTCCTCTTTATTTCACACTGCTGCGATCTGTTCTTCTGCCACTTTCTCTCTTCAGTTTTCTATAACAGTGAGGTGGATCTTTGCCTCTGATAGAGGTCAGAATGAGGTCCTGGGGAGAAATCCAAGCCCTCTGACGTGTGTTTCTAAAGTTTGTTTTTATGCTTTAATTATTATTATCATTTTTAATGATGTTGTGTGTCGTCCCTTTGTTCAGTGGACGGTTAAACCTTTCTATTTTCCCCCCAATATTTTTTTTTTTTCTCTTTCGTCTTTTTTTTTTTTGGTAAACACAAATGATATTCAGTTAAGTGATAGGAGCATTGCAGTAGGGTCCCCAACTGCCAAGTAGGACATGACTGGGAGTGTTAGGGGCAGAAGTTTTTAATGCACTTAACCCCAGGGTCAGGGGGAGGTGGTGGCATCAAACAAGGAGGAATAGCACACCCGCTCTGGGGTGTCTCTGAGCTGCACAGTTCTGGAGGCAGTGTTGAGTATTGAAGTTGGGCTCTAAGAATGAGGGGAAAGAGCCTGGAAGGAGAAGCTTTAAAACTTAACCACCCTAGAATTGACCCATAAAGAAGGGGGAGAAAGGGGCGTGACAATGAGCATAATGTTGAGCCAAGGAGGACTGAGACCAGGTCCTGGCCTTCTGGATGCTGGGGGAATGAGATTGGTCTCCTGACCCCAGTGGAGACACAGGAGTCTATTCCAGGCCAACTAGCCCCAAATTATTTCATCTTATTTTCTTTGTAAAATTCTCCCCCATCCCTGTCTCTTTTCTTTTCTTTTCTTTTTTTAAATCCTAATCTGCCCTTGGTAACCACAGCCCCATCTGTAATATAGAGGAGTGGCTATTCCTAGCCTGACTTTGCTGTGTGTCCTGGACATTGGATGGACATGAGTGAGTGAAATGTCAAAGGGAGGAAATAGAGGAAGAAAGAAAGAGGGGTTTCCCTCCCAACAGTTGCGACTTTCCCATTTGTCTCTTTACCTTCTGAGCGCCAGGAGATGAGGGTGAGGGCACCTAACAGATTGGAGCGCTGCCCTGACCCTGCTGCACTAACTGCAGAGCCAACCGCTCAAAGCCAGACAATTCATGTCAAAACCAATCCTGGACTTGTGCTATACAAGTAGATGTTGTCTTTTTTCTCCCCAGAATTCTATAAATTTTGCTTTTTTGTTTGTTTTTATTTTTTTCTTAAGTGCTACTAATGTAGAGAATGAATTGAATTGTGCAATGTTGCTGTTCTGGGGATTGGGGAGATTAGCATCCCATTTGCCCATACTGTGGGGGAAGGGGGAGGGGACCAGGCTGTTTTTGAGGTAAGGGAAGCCCCTTAAAGGTAGAGGTTTCTGCTCTCCTCATAGTGTATGCCCACCTGCCTCTCCAGCCGTAGAAGCTGCCAGAGTTCAAGGAAGGGATACTCTCAGCAAAGAGGTATGAAGAGAGGAGTTTAACATTTTACCCTTGAAAGCAACCTGGAGAAGGTCCCCCACTTTTATTTTTAAAATTAAATAATTTTTTAAAGTAAGAAGGCACTTTTAAAATTAACACACACACAAACTGCACATCCTCCCCATAAAGTTTGGGGAGGGGATGGGAGAAGGAGCTGGAATCAGGCTCAGTTCCCCCCACACTGGCCTCTACTCCCCATACTCCAGAGCCACTGTGGGTGATTATACTGGCCCTACGGGCCTTCCTGGCTTTTTTTTCTTTCCTCCCTTCCCCCAAATTCATTGAGCACTTAATAAAGGAGCAGAGATGCAGCCTGTGTCTGGGCTCCCCCAGTGGTGAAATGATCTGGAAGCTAGACGCTAGTAACAGGTAGTGATGGGGTCGTTTCGAGTATTTTTCTGGGGAATGTGGAACCCCTGACTGTAAGTGGTGGGAGAGGGAGGGGGGTTAGTGGAACTGGGTCTGGGATTATTTTAAAATTATATATATATATATAAAGATATATTCTTACATCTCTCCTTTGCCCTCTGTGCTTTGAAAGCACTGGATAAATCGTTTGGTTTTGCTTTTCCCTCTTCCACAAAATTGGAAGCTTTTTAAAAAATATTTTCCCTGCAAGTCATCTTGCCTTGTGGCATGTCTGTCTAGCTTCTTCCCCCCCCAGCCCCCATGATGAAGTGCCATTTCTGTTATGTCTCCCCTCCCCCAGCTCAGAGGTGCTCAGAGGTACGAGGTACCCAAGTTTGTCAATTGAGATTAAAAGTAAGGAACAGAGAATGTGCAATACCGTCTGGCTGGGGGGTGTCCCTGCCCTGAGCTGAGTCCCTTCCCTGGGAGCCAGGCCACCTTTGAATGGGGCTTGGAAGTAATATGTGTCGAGAATGGGGGATGATGGGGAAGGAAAGCCTGTAGTCGAGTGCCTGCCAAGGTGCTGAGGCGATAGGGGAGAGGATGGAGTCTTCCCTGTTTTTATCCCCTCAGGGTCAGTTACACAGAGGCTGCTTGTTGACTAGTATAGCTCCGTGACCCTTTGCTCAATCGCTGAGGTTTGATTTCTTACCCTCTCTTCTCCCCATTTTCATACCCTTCCCAGGGATTAGTGACAGGGGTGAGGTTCCCCTAATCATGGTAAAGTATTAGCCTTCCACCTCCTCCCTTTCCTCCCTCTCCCTCATCCTTCTGTTTTCCTCATTTCTCTACTTTTTCACCACTGATTGCCTTGTGTCCCTCCAAGTCTATTGTTGCTGTCCATCCCCAGGCCTTGGGCCCCATAGACACTAAACCTCATGCCCTAAAGATAGGAGGAAAGACCCTCTGTTCAGAGTTATTTTACCCCTGGAGCATTGAAGCTCAGGGTGATACTAGAGTGAGGATCCCACCAGTTTTGCCTGGCTTCCTCCATCCCCAGAGGCTTTAAAAGTAGTAGTAGTTTATGGACAGTGGCTTACTCTCTAGAAGCCTGATACGGGTGGATAAGCAGTAAGGCTTGGGTAAAACTGAGGGACAGAGGTCCTTATTGGTTTTTTTTTTTCTTTTTTTTTTTGTCATTTGACCACAGCATCTGGACTTCTTTCATCCCTGGAATAAGTACTTTTTCCACATTTTTTGGATGTATGTATGGTAGACAATTTTTTTTTAAGACACAGAGATAAATGTTTTCCTGCTTTGGTTACCTTTCCTTTCCCCTTTAAAAGGAATTAGCTATAGAACTGCTTTGTAAAGATGCTTCTTGATATTTTACTTTTGTTCCTTTTCCCCAACCACTCCCTTTTCTCCCCACTTCTCCAGAAGGCATAACCTTCTCTCCACACCCCACACCCCAGTCCTAGGCTCCCTTCCCCTCCAACAAGACCTTCATTAGCTTATGATATTTGCTGCCGAGATGTTATAACAAGGACTCATTCGTGTATATAAGCTATTTCTTGATCCATTTAAAAGGAATTGTACATTGTGTAGAAAAAAAAAAAACTGAAAAAGAGAAAAAAAAGCCCTAGCCATGGATATTGTGAAACTGTGTTATGTCATTTTGTAATGTGCCCGTTTGTGTATGATCCGTGCAAAAGGGTTTCTGGGGAAGGGGCGGGGGTAGGGAGGCAGGGCTGTGGAGGGTGGGTAGGGGAGTGGGCCGGGCCCAGCACACTGAGACTGGCAGCTGCCCCAACCCCATCCCTCCTTAGAGATGCCACCTCCCCCACCACCCACCCCTAATTTGTGCCTTGCCTCCCCACCCTGGAGTAGTCCCTCCGGGTCACCAGCACTGCCTTGGCAGAGCCCACTCCCTACCCTAACCTGCCCACCCTCCCTACCCCCCAGCATTAGGTTGATACTGTGGGGAAGTGCTGGGGGTTGGGAGGTAGCCGAGGAATGGGGCAGTTCCCGGGGGCATTGAAACCAAGTATTATTATGAATTGTAATTGTATTTGCACTGTTTTTTTTCCTCTGATTGCATCAGCATATATACAATATACCTATATAACAAAATTCAGTGTCAAGCTTTCTTATGCAAGGGATTTCCTCCAACCCCAAAAAAGAAGCTAGTTTCATGGGCCTTTGAGGGTGGATTGTCATGGGATGATAGAAATGATTTTAACAAGTCATCCTAAGAAAGTCTCCCCTAGGGAGAGCCATATCCATCTTTGTAAATTGGGGTGAGGTTGGGTTACTACAAAAGCTAAGGCTCTTAGTCCGGACTGTGGAGAGTAAAGAGAACCACAACACAAAGGGAGGTGGGTGGTGGCACAGTCTGGAGACCTAGGGTTTAGTCCCAAGCTTTCCTACTAACTTGCTATGTGACCTTTGGTAGAGTTAATTTTCTGGGTCTCAGTTTTCTTATTTGTGAAGTGATGGCAGACAGGGGGAGATCATCTGGCCACCAAGTTTAAAATGCTTCCTTCCCCACCTACAAAACAACTTGAGGTGAGGAAAGTGTTGGGCTGAAAACCCATGGAGGAAACCAAAGTGACTAGTGTTGAAGTGGGTAAATGTGTGACCAGTACCCTTGGAGAGCTGCCAGGCCCCTACTGTTCCTTTTGGTTTAGGAAAGGCAGCAGAGTGATGTTTAGGACATCAGTTAAACCTGTGACATCTTTGCCCTCATGTCTCTAGTCATCCAAGGGCAGGGACCAGGCCCCAAGCCCCACCTCACAAGCAGCTGCCCTCAAGGGTGGTTGACCATTGAATACCCCAGGTTGGTGGTCACTCACACCCTTTGTGAGCTACAGGATGCAGAACTTTACTCACTTCTTGGTAGGAGAGGTCAGATATAGTCTACATCTTGTCTCCTTCCCTCAGATCTCATCTGAACCCCCTAAAGGCAGCTGTCTGAATAGCTGTCTCCTTCAGGGGCCCAATTTCCCCACAGCCTGGGCTGAGTACTCCCACACTCTAGGTCTTGGCTGGTAAAGCCTGGAGAGGGTATAGGATGGTGGGTGAAGCCCTGGTGAAGGTGGAAGGATAGATTGGTGGTGGGGTGGGGAGCAGGGAGGTGGGATGGGGAATGGTCTTCTCTGAATGGGGTGGGTGGGAGGGGAACAAGACCCTTTTGCACAACTCTTTAAGTTTCCTTTTTTTAAAAAAAAACAAAAAACAAAAAACAAACTCTAATTTTCTGCATTGTGTTTGGGAATTAAAATGAAAAAACTAAGACCAATAGAAACTGGTTTTCAAAAAGGCAAATACACTCCCATCTGTTTCAGATGCTGCTGAGCATTTCAGCAGTGACAGATTCAAATAATAAGCTAATTTTTGGAGAAAGGATTAAAAGAAAAAAAACTTTGTAATATTTATCACTTGCAAGCTATGTTTAATAAAGAAAGGAATGGTTTCTAAACTTTCCTGTGGCTTGTGCTTTAGTCATGGGGGGCGGGGGGGGGCAGTTTGGTGGGAGAATTTTAGGGGCGATCTGGAGATTAGCTATGACTTATACCCCCTCCAGTCAATGGGGTACCTTTAGTTTGTGCCCTTTTCTTCAATTGTGTTGATTATTTAAAGCCCTTACTTCTGTATTCTT
This sequence comes from Lagenorhynchus albirostris, assembly GCF_949774975.1. NCBI lineage: Eukaryota > Metazoa > Chordata > Mammalia > Artiodactyla > Delphinidae > Lagenorhynchus > Lagenorhynchus albirostris. The sequence continues at coordinate 75,287,278 of NC_083096.1, forward strand.
CTTCCCCTCACCTTTATATAGATCCAGTGTCTGGAAGCCACTGACCCCGCTTAAATTACCTGATGACGTAAGGTCTAAAGGTATCTGTAAGGAGGCTGCATTTAACCCAGAGGCTGGATCTCCATCCTGTCCTAAGGAGAGGTGTACCCTAGCTGTCCTTGGCCCTTCTCATCACACTGCTCTAGACTCCAGTAACTATCCTTTGTAGCATGCTGGTTTCTCCAGGTGCGGACCTTAAAACAGCTCACACTGTTCTTTCCTTAGCAAACTGCAGAATATGTAGTTCCTCAGCCTCAGTGCAACATGCCCTGAAAGATCTGGAACCGCTCTGTCTTACCATGTCATCACCCCCACTTCCCCAGGTTTTCCTTTCAATCCAGAACATTAACCAGATCCTAATTTATTTTTTCCATTTTGGTTTATTTCCAACAAAGCTCTTAGACCAGGCCCACCCAGAGGAGAGGATGTTACTTCCTCAGGGACCTGAAGTTTGGGGCTGTTCTTAACCTCTTGGTCCCCTGCCACATTTATTAGTTAAAGCTGCTTACGCCCCTTGTGCAGTTGGGGAGGGGCAGGGCCCAGCCTTGCTGGAGGTCTTGTCACTGGTATGAGCATCATCCTACAAGGGCACAGAGGAGACAGTGTTTGGGGTCCCCCTAAGACCTGGGTTTTCCTTCCTCCAAGACCCTACCCCCTTTTGGGCACAATACTGGACAGCCTTGGAGGGAGGCAGATTGAGGGAGAGCCTGGGGTTTGGTTTTAGGTTTGTGGTAGAGCTGGACGAAGAGGGACAAGGAGGCCAGGAGGGCCATAGGTCAGAGGGAGGAGTGGGGAAGAGGTGGTCTTTGGACACCTAGAATTGAGGGGAATAGATGTGTGGGGTGCTCCACAGCATCTGTGCTCATTCTACAAGGGATTCAAGGCCACCAGAACCTCAACGCAAACTAATATCTCCTTTCAAAAATAGAAAAATGAGGAGGCATGCCTCCCAAAAGGGGTCAATGCTTTGGTTCTGGAAAGGGGGAGATGGGCATTTAGTTGCTCAGAGAAGCAGCGTGTGTGAGCTTAGATGTTCAGAACTCTTCTCAGGTTGGGACAAGGGGGCAGGGAACTTGGCAGCCCCTTTGTCCACCTGCCTATTTAGACCACCAGGAATGCAGGTTGCCTGTCCCTGGTCAGACGCCAGCTTAGGCATGAGGAGACAAACAGATTTCAGACTGGGGGTTCGGGTTGGAAGATGGAGTTGCTGACAGAGCCCCTTGCCCTGAGTCCCCTTCTTGGTGGGGGGGGGGCGGTGATTTAAAGCTATATATCTTTGGGTAGTTCATATTTGGATCAAGAGGATATATTCGATGGGGTTTTAAGGGAGGACTAATGGGTTGGAGAGAACTCCCACCTGACATGGTTTAGTTTGAGGTTATTTGGTGTGTGGGGGAAGACACAGATTTCCCCATTTCTTGAGAAGGGAGAAACAGAAATCACAACCTCTTCTCTCGCCCTATGGTCAGACCTGACCCTCCCCGGAGAGGGGCTTAGGGACCTTTGGTTCTTTCTTGACTCCGGGGTGGCAGGGAGAGGTGATGTAGATTCTTTGGTGGGGCCAGAGTTAGTGGCACCTGGGAGGGAGCCAACTTGGAGGGCGCCAACTTGGAGGGCCCTAGGCTAAGGGCGGCTGCTCCACGGTCACCTGAGAGGGAAGGCGGTGATCAGGCTTCGGCCCCAGAGCCTCAAAGCACACTACTTTCTCCTTCCCAATCCCCCTCACCTGAATCCCCCTCACCTGGGTGATGAGTTCAGTCTTCTCCTCCGGCTTCCCTCCACTCGGAGCCTGGCCTCTGCAGCCCCCAGCTCTGTCAGAGGCAGTCTGAGGCACTGCCCAGCACTCTTGGGACCCCTGTCTGCAGAAGAGGCTGCCCGGATAGGGAGGGTCAGCACCCTGGCCTGTCTGGGGCTTCTCTCTGGCTTAGCATCCATCGGTCCCAGCCTTTCATCCTGTTCCATACTCCACGGGGAGAGGCTGGGCCCCTTCCTCGTGCACAGGATGGCAGGGATCTAGCTCTGGCCCACTTCTGCCACCTGCCCTCTGCCTCGGGAGCCCCAGTGCTCTCTGCCCCACTTCCTGCAGCCCACCAGGCCTCCTCCCACTTCTGATGCCACACAGCTGTGAGAAGAACTGGCCCTCCCTCTCTGCCTCAGTGTCCTTATTTGTAAGACAGATTAGTCAGGGATAAAAGCCCTTTCTTGCTCTTTGGGCCTGTGCCACCATAGTGCAGACTGTCTTCCTAGCAGTTTTCCACATATAGCCATCCTGGCCCTTACCTATGTCTCCAGCCCAGGAGGAGGCAAACGATGAGGGCAGCCAGGCCCACGTGGATGCCCACCACAACCCCAGGCAGCGAGCTCTTCTCATCCTGGCTGCAAGAGCACCCAGCCTTGGACTCTGGACACAGTGCCATCTGTCAGAGAACCAGGATGGAGGCAAAGCTCAGGCCCCTCCTCTTCCCTGAAGACTGACAGCCGTAGGTCCTATAGGAAGAGCCTGCTCTGACCCCGGGCCTGCTACCCTCCTACGGGACCCCACTCACCAGGGGTGGCTAGGGGCACTTCACGCAAAGAGACAACATGGGCACTGCTGTTACCATCCCCGTTGCCCCTGAATGCCTGAAGCTTGATCTCATAGAGGGCGGCTGGCTCTGCAAGAAGCAGGAGATTGTGAAGGGAACAGGCCTGGCTGGGCCAGGAAGCTCAGTGCCTGGGGCAAGACCACACTGAGGAGGGGCCACAAGAAGGTTCAGGGCCTCACCCAGATCTGTGTAGAGGAAGGAACTGACAGTGCTAGCCAGGAGCAGGGGCCCCTCAAAATGGGCAGCGGGCAGCTTGCAGTGAAAGAGTTTGAAGCCCTGGATGGGCCCCAGCTGGGATGGCAGCTCCCAGGAGGCCTGAACAGAGGCGGCGTTGAGCACTTTGGTGGAGAAGCCAAGGGCAGCAGGGGCTGCAGAGAAATGAGATGAGCTGCTTGGCAGCCCTGTCTGTCTGAGGCCAGGGGCTCTACAAGGCTGGAGAGGGTGTCCCTCACTGCTGCCCATGGTGGAAGCGTGGATGGAGGCAGGGTCCTGGCTGGCACCCTCTGCTGAGTAGGCCCGCAAGTGGATAGAGTAGACCGTGTCAGGCTCCAGACTGGAGAAGACATGCTCAAAGGTGCCTTTGCCCACGGCCTCTTGGAGCTCCGGGCCAGCTGGCTCTGAGAAGCAGAGCAGCTTGGCAGCCAGCATCCCTCTCCCTCACTACAAACATCCCCCACCCCCACAAAGTGGGCACAAAGCTTCAGCTGGGTCTCCAAGGAGAGCAGGGAAGGGGGCTGCAGAAGTCGGAGCCAGGATGAGAAAGGGACTGAAGAGCAGAAGGAAGTACCAGAGGACCACAGGTCCAGAGGCCCGGCCAGTGTCCAGACAGGTCTGGGGGTCACTAAGAGTGAGAGAAACTTGCCCAGGGACACCCCCAGTCAGGGGAGAAGTGGGCTGGGGTCAGGGATTCCCGTCTACCCACCCACACCCACCTCCAACTGGCCGGAGGTGCAGCACATAGCCAGTGATGTCCCCATTGTAGGGCGGTGGTTCCCAGAACACTTGAATGGCAAAGGTGGAGAGAGCCATTGCCTGCAGACCCCTGGGGGCAGGGAGTGGCTCTGGGTCCCCTGTCACAGCCAGGCGGGTACTGGCCTGGTTGGAGCCCGCGCTGTTCTCTGCCACGCATTGGTAGATGGCCTCGTCCTCTGCTGAGATCCCCGCCAGCATCAGTGTGCTAAGGGAAAAACAGATGTAGCCACTGGGGGCTCCTTCCCACCAAGTCCCCTGCCCTGGTTGGGTGGTGAGACCCACAGACCTGCCCAGAAGCAAAAGGACACACCACCTTGTGTGGACGTTGCTTGTATGGAGCAGGCAGGGCAGAGCCTCCCGTGGGTGGGGGTGGATGCAGGGGGTTTGAGTGGGTGGTAGAGAGTGTTGTGAGGAGGTGGGGCTGGACGCCTGGGGCAGGTGAGGATACATCGGCAGTCAGGCAGGGTGGAGGGGGCGGGACGGGGGTACCTCAGGTACCTGTTGCTGTGGGTTAGCCAAATGTTATCCCCGGGACTCAGCCCCTTCCCATTCTTCAACCAGGCCAGCCGGGGCTCGGGGACGCCCTGGGCCATGCAGGTGAAGATGGTGCTGCTGCCTGGAGGCCTGGACAAGGATTGTGGCCACTGGACAAACTTGGGCAGAGCTGGGCAGGCAATGGCAGGTGGAGGGCGCCATGAGGCCCGGCCTCTCACCTTCCTCCTGCCCCTGCCCCTCTCCCCATTCAGGTTCCCATGGGGGGATGGGGCACCCCCAGCACCCTCCCTGGCTGGCCCTTGGGGCTCACCCTGCACGAGCAGGACGCCCTGTGCTGTGCGTCGGACCCGGGTTCCCGGCCGATTGGCTGCACAGACGTAGACGGCTAAGTGCTGGACCGACACATCGGAGATCATGAGGTTCCCGGTGCCCAGGACTTGGATGCCCTCTACGCCGATGGAGCGGCCACCTACAGAGAGACGAGGGGTCAGAGCTGCGAAAGCGCAAAGTGCTGGGGGCTCCAGGAGGCAGGGTGGGACGGGGTGGCTTCACACCCAGGCGGCTCCAGGAGACCAGTGGCCGTGGGTGGCCTGTGGCGATGCATTCCAGCACTGCCGTTTGGTGTACCGTGAGCATCAGGTTCTGAGGTCCAGACAGAATCTCGGGCTCCTGCAGGAGCCGTGGGGATCCCACTGTGAGGTGGAAATAGCAAATCGAGGGATCAGGCAGCAGCACTCTCCCCCTGCACCCAGGACAAACTTCTGCTCCCGGAGGACCCTTCTAGTCCTCAAGTGACCAGACCCCAGAGCAGGTGCTATTTTACTCCTGGTTTACAGATAAAGAAAATCACTTGCCCAAGGTCCTATGGCAGTAAGTACAGGTGTACCTCATTTTATTGCGCCTCGCAGATACTGCGTTCTTTTTGGTTTGTTTTACAAATTGAAAGTTTGTGGCAATCCTGCGTTATCAGATGATGATTAGCAATTTCAGCAATAAACTATTTTTTAAATGAGGTATGTACATTGTTTATTTAGACATAGTGCTATTTAATAGGATATAGTATAGTGTAAACATGATTTTTATATGAACTGGGAAACCAAAAAATTTATGTGACTCACTTTATTGTGATATTCGCTGTGGTCTGGCACGGAACCTGCAATACTTCCGAGGTCTGCCTGTATCAGGGCTAAGCAGCTCTGGCGTACTAAGCAGGCCCCAAGTTAAACTGGAGGGGCGGAAAGAGGAGAGGTGTAAGCATGCCCCGCTACAGGGTGCCCCTGGAGGGCCTGCAGCAGTGTCAGTACATGAACTGGCCAGGTAGGGGGGTACCCTGGGGGGATACCCAGGGGCCTAGTCCCCTTCCCTAAGTCACCCACAAAACTGACAGGAGACCCCTCCCTCAGAAAGAAAGCCAGGCCCCCCTGAGAAGTCAGCGTGTCTCAACTGCTCAGAAGGGATGCAAATGTTTTTTGAAATACACTGCTCTTTGGGTCTTCATTTTATGCCACCCTCTCCCACGAATCATCACTGGGGGGCTGCCGTACGCCAGGCGCTATTCCCACACTGGGAACAAATAGCTGTGAACAACAGGGGAAACAGGCCTTTGTTTTCCTTTATCCAGTCACCCCCATTCTTGCTTTACCACTTTGTATTTTATGAGACTTTGCAACATATCTTTAACCTTTTCATAAATGTCCCTTATTAAGAACTCCTCTGGGGACTTCCCTGGTGGCGCTGTGGTTAAGACTCTGCACTCCCAATGCCGGAGGCCGGGGTTCGATCCCTGGTCAGGGAACTAGATCCCATATGCATGCCGCAACCAAGAGTTCGCATGCCGCAACTAAAGGAGCCCACTAGCCGCAAATGAGCCTGCCTGCTGCAACTGAGAACTGGCGCAACCAAATAAATAAATAAATATTTTTAAAAAAGAAAAGAAAACTCCTCGGGAATTCCCTGGTGGTCCAGTGGTTGGGACTCTGCGCTTCCACTGCAGGGGGCCTGGATTTGATCCCTGGTTGGGGAACTAGGATCCCACAAGCCGCACGATTAAAAAAAAAAAACTCATACAAAATTTTGTCTCTAAAATGAAAGTTTCTCAAGGACTGGTATAAAGTCTTCCACATCTTCAAATCTGCCTCAAGGCCTAGAATAGTATTTCACCCATTCTCCGTTCATTCATCCATTCATCCCACCATCATATACTGAGGGTCTACTTTGTACCAGGCACTCCTCAGTTTGCCTTCCACAAGCTCTAGTTCAGGCTGTGGACTGTCTTGGAATGTCCTGGCCTTGGCCAAGGAGACCATGTTCCACCTGGTCAGACCGTTCAGTGATGTAGAGCTGGTCCATGTGATGACACTTCACACATCCCTGGCTGAACCTCTCCATGTGCCAGGCATTATACTGTGAGCCCCAAATGCGTTGTCCCCTTTAATCCTCACTACAAGCCTGTGAAGGCAGTGATTTCTCCAAGTTTACAGATGAGAAAAGCAAGTGTCAGAGAAGTTAAGTAGCTTGTTCAACATCAGAGGGACTGGCAGAGGCAGAACACAAACCTGGATCTTGGAAGCACTGGACAGCTGACAGCATACCCCTCTTGCCGCTGTGAGCTCCTCGAAAACCTGGGAAATTCTGTGTCCCTGGCACCTGCCCAGGGTAAGGCCTGCCCCAGGGAAGTGTTTTAGGAGTGAATGGCTGGGGCTTCGGTACCCAGCTCCTGTCCCTGGGGAAGAGTCTACACTGACCTCAGCTCCTTTCCTGATATTTAAAGTATAGGCAACCCACGAACCCTCAGTTACAGGTTGATCTCTGCGCCCAGCAGGCACCTGCTTCTTCTCAGCTGCCTGAAGCTCTCTTGGACATTCATTTCCCCGTCTCTACATGCAGCAGGATGGAGAACCCGTGCCTGCCCGTAGCCCGGCATTTGGCCAGGAGTACTGATCATCATGGAAGCCTGGCATCCCGCCCTGCCCTCCTGCCCCGGATGGTTGATGGGAACAGGAAGTGGGAAGCCAGAGGAACTTCACCCAGGCTTCCCTCTGCTCTCAGGGAGGAGTCCCTGATCCCCACCCTTTGCTTTCAGTTTCTAAGTCAGCTCCAGAGCAGAGACACAACAGATCCCCCTCTTCCCCTTTCAGTCTTCAGTTTAAAAGCTAAGCACCCTTTGGTGAAATTCTGCCTTGATGCTTACCCAAGGTTCACTTGTTATCTATACTATGGGGCCCCCTAGTGGATGATTCAGGCACACCTTTCCTTCACATCCCCGGTGGCCTCTCAGCTTCAGGCTGTGGTGTCAGTCTTACCTCCGTTTCCTGTTAGGTGCCAACTCTTCAGGGGCTCTGCTGTGACCCTCACTTTGGGCACAAAACTCTCCCACCCCCACATGGCCTGCATTTGGGGTCGTTATGGGTGTTTCATCTCAGGTACAAAGCTATTTTCATCCTCACCCCAAGGAGGAAACATGCAAATGTGCACACACACACACACACACACACGCATATGTACATCTAAGCCCACCACTTACAAACACAAGCGCACGCAGGCATTCGCTCCCCACCGAGACACAGGAGCCCACGCTCAACCCATAAAGGGCTCCCACTGCTCTCTGGATCAAGTCCAAACTCCTTTTCATGATGGGCCTCGCCTACCTTTCCTACATCAATTTTTTGTTACCCTGAATTCTGCCCATTCTGTGGTCCAGCAGCATGGAACTGTCTGCATGAACTGTGCTATTCTCACCCTTGTGCTTTTGCACAAAGGAATGCCAGGAATGCCACCCTCTTCACCTTCCTGACCTCGGACTGCCTCTCTCCGCTCACCCTTCAACAGCCAGCTTGGTATAGCTTTCTCTTGAGGCCCTGAGCAGCCCTTGCCCACAACCCAAGGCTGGGTTAGAGGCCCCTGCCCTGGGTTCCCATAGCACCTCCCTCTCTACTCAGTTGCCAGCTCTGGGAAGCCAGCGATGGACCGAGCCCGTTCTGCTTGCTGACTGCTATGTTCCCACACCCAGCACAGTCCTCATACGTAGTCGGCGCTCAAAACTCTTTGTGCCACATACAACATCGGCCACACCCACTCCCAGTGGTGCCAGCTCCCACACCCTCCTCTCTGCCCAGTGCCCACTCTGATTCCCCTGGTCCTTGCTTACCCTTCAGGATCAGCCAGGCATCCTGGCTGTGGCGGGTATTGGCCACACTGTGTGCCACGCAGCGGTAGGTGCCCACGTCAGCCCGGCTCACGCTGGTGATGTGGAGGATGCCACGAGGCAGCAGCGTCACCCTGAGGATGCAGGAGTCGGGGGTCCGCGGCTGTGCAGTGGCCCATAGCCTGCCACCCCACCACTTCTTGCTGCTGCTCGCCGGTGGCTGGCAGTACTCAAGGTCGTGCCGTTGTGCTCCCAGGAAACGGAAGGCTCCAGCACTCTCCCGGATCAGGCACTGGAAGCGACTCCACCCAGCTCAACCTCGACGGACTCTGGATGTTGATGGAAGCGCGACAGACCTAGGGCACAGGGACCACCTGAGCACAGAGAGCTGGCCCCCAGCTCTGCCGCCAGCAACTCTGTCCCAGAGCCCCAGCTCCCCGTCTGTGCCCACGGCTGCCACTCCCTGCTGACGGCCTCGCTTGCACCCCTGCAGTCTCACATCTGTGATTTCTTTGGGCCATAAGCATTTTGCCTTCCTCTACAACATTTAAAATTCTGTTTTACATTTGCACTGGTATCAAGACAAATATAATCCAGCACTATAAAATAACAACGCATTATTATATATTCATTATTATGTTCACTTTTTCTTCTGGTGCCCTAGGCACCTAGTGCACACTGCGTCTAACGGCCAAGGAGGCATTGCCCAGGCCCACCCCGGGCAATTCTGTGCCCCGCGGGTGCCGTCTGTGGGTACCCCTGCACATTCTCATCTCCCCTGCCCACACAGGAGCAGCCCAGTCACTTACTTGCCAGCTGCACCCAGGCCCGCCAGCTCACCAGGCGCCCAAAGCGGTTCTGGGCCACGCAGTGGTACTTGTGGGCGCGGGAGGGGAGGCTCCAGTGGGAGGGCGGGGTGGCCAGATGCAGGGAGCCGTCGGGCATCAGGGTGGCACTGCTGTCGTTGGCCAGGACCAGCCCATCCCGCTGCCAGGAAATGGACACGGGCAGCTCACCCTCCACCCGGCACGGCAGCACCAGTGGGCGCTCCCGCGTGGCCACCACATCCCCCAGCTCCCGCAAGAAGGCCAGCTCAGAGCCTGCAGTGCAACCCGCAGGGACAGCCAACGAGGCCTGGACGCGGCGGCCTCCTGGGGCCCACCACCTCCCCTCAGTTTTGAGCCCCTCTCGGCCTGGGCGAGGGGTGAGGAGGCAGGACTTTAGTTTGGGGGGACCTGGGGACAGCAAGGGAGGAGGGGGAGGAGGGCCTTGCAGTCTGAGGAGCAGGGCCGCCGTGATCGATGGCCTCTTTCAGCTGGGCCCTGGCAACGGGGAGGGGGCGGCGCGGGCACAATGGCGAGGCCAGGGGCCCAGGCATGGGCATTGTGCTCCCCGGGGGACAATGAGGTCGTCCCCTCTCTCCCCCGCCCGCCCATCTGCGTGTCTGCCCACAGGGTCAGCTTCCCAGGACTCCTGGCTCTCCTCTCCCACCGCTGTGACCCCAGCCGCTGAATGAGGGATGGAGCACACTCACATACTCACAGACACACACTTGGACTGCAAAGCTTAACCTCACAGGCTACCCCATAACCCAGACACAGTCTCCATCCCAGACACTCTCGCAGAGGATACAGACACAGGTCACACAGAGATGTCCCTACAGACTGAAAGTCGCAAATACGCAACAGACACCAATGTCCCGGACCCAGAAATGCACGAGCAGAGCTGCGAACCCAGGTGCTTAGACGCTGACTACACGCACACGCGTGGATATGGTAACTCAGCCTACGAGGCTGAGCAGGGACCTGCCCAGCGGAGGGCGGAGGCGGACAGCAGCCTCGGAGGGGCCAGAGCCCACAGGCCCAGGGCTTGGGCTGCCTCGGGACCCTCGGGACACCTGCGGGGAGACCTCTCGACCCCTGCCTCTCCAAGACCCTCTGCCCGACAGCCCCTCCTGACTGCACAGCCCCAGGACTGTAGCCAAAGTCTGCTCCCCCAGTCTCTGCCTCTACACAGCTCTTGCCCACAGGTACATACATACCTGTCCTCCCTGCTTGCCTACAAAGTTCCAGCGCCTCTGCTCTCATCAGCTCGGCGCCCTGCACCTTCCTCCCCCACTTTGCCCCCCAACTCTCCCGCCCCGTGTCTTCCCCCTTATCCTTCTGTTCACCTCTCCCACCTGGCATTCGCCCACTGCCCCCCACTGCCCTCAGGCCCCGCCCCCGCCCCCCAGTCTCGGAGCAGCAGCAGCCCTGGCCCCGTGTCTCCACAGGCCTGACCCCCTCGGCCCCGGCTGCTCCCCAGGCAGCTCTGGCCTTCTGCCTTCAGCCTGGGGGCCCCAGGCTGCAGGCATTCCCACCCCACACACTTAGGGGGCACATTGTTGGGGCTCTGGCCCTGCTGCGGGGAGCCTGGGGCCTGAGGGGGCCGGGCCGGAGGCTGCTGTCCCTGCTCCGTCTCTCCCGGAGCCAGGTCCCTCTCTGCCTCTGGCCTGAGCCCCTCCCCCCCATCCCCACTGCCCTCTCCTCTCAGGGCCAGGACCCAGACACTGAGACAACTGGGGCGGTGACAGGGGAGGGCTGCGGGCCGGTGAGAGGAAGGCAAAACTGGGGGGTCGAGCCCGCCCCTTTCCCAGCCTCTAGAATCTTCTCCCAGCCTTAGACCCACCCCTCACTCCCTCTCAAACACTGAAGAATGAGGTTCTGGGGGTGGGGAGAGGCATCTGCTCCCCTAAGACCAACTCTGGGGGTCCAGGGCCAGAACGGGGAGGCCTGGGGTCTGATCTGGGGGTCCCGGGGAGGGGCGCAGAGCCCCACTCTCCTAGAGGAGTCGCCGTCCCAGGCGCTGGGCCGGGCCCAGCGTGACGGAGCTCATCCCATTAGTTTGGTCACGGCCCCAGCAGCCCCCTCACCATTCACAGTGTCACTTTCCAAAGCTGTCCTCTCTATTCTTGTTGGGACAATGGAGTGGGGCTTTCCGGGCCGGGGAGGTGGGGATCCAGCCTCCATTGCCCCATCCTGATAAGAAGGAAGAAACCTGGGCCCCTCCCCTCGCCGGGCTGACCATCTAAACATGCGAAAAGTGGGGGACTGCCCTTCCACCAGAGGAGCCTGGGACTCAGGAAGGTGCTGACGTTCAGACCTAACTATTTCTGTAGGACCTCCCTCCTCTAAACTGCAGCCTCCCCCTCAAAAGCAAAGTTTCTGGAAAGATGAGAGCGGGGGTTGTCTGTGAGAAAGGATGAGGAGAAAAAGCAAGGGTAGGGAATCTAGTTGGGGCAGAACACAAGGACACAAGCATCCAGGCCTCTGCCCCCACAAGCTCCAGCCAGTCTGGCCCCTGACCCAGTCTCCCCGAGTCCCCTTCCCCTCACTCTTTCTCCTTGGCTTTGCCCAGCTTAGGCTGTGCCCCTCATCTCTTCAGAACAAAGCCCCATCCTCAGCCTTCTCCCTGGCAGGTTCAGCCTCCTCTCTGGTTCCCCACCTCCTGCACAGGCATTCAGAATCAACTCATCCGACACTGCCTCTCCCAGTTCAGCCCCCTCCTCCTAGACCCGCAGTCCTGGGGGGTGACTGAGCCTGGGCTACCCCTAAATGAGATTGCCTTGTGGGAAGAGAGCCTGCAGCCTCCCCACTGGGCCTTCCTCACCCAGCCCTGCATCTCTCTGTCCTGAAGCCTCCAATGCAGGTTCTCACCCCTTCCCTGGAGTGGCCTCCTGAATAGTTGCAGCCTGGAGAGGAAAAGGATCACAGGCCCTGAGGTCAGGAAGACATGGTTCAAATAACTTACAAGCTGTGTGCTTTGTAGGCAACTTTACCTCTCTGAGCCGGCTTCATTGATAAAATGGGGGTGGACGGGATAGAAACAACCTCTCCCCATGACTGGGAGGATTAAGTGAGGCAAGGGCTTAGGATAGAGTGTGGCTCAGGTGAGCATTTGCAGCGCTTGGTGTTGCCCCACTATCTGGTTTTCCTCCTGTCAAAACCCCTCTCCAGCACCTACTAAGAAGATGTCTCCTTATCTGCTGCACTTACCTTGTCACCTCCTAATGCACACTCCAGAGTGGCCCACAGGACAAAGAAGGACCAATAAAGAAGACCTGGGTTCAAGTCCAAGCTCTGTCATTAACCAGCCATCTTGCCTTGGGCTGGTATCCCTCACCTCTGAGACATGCCCCCTGTAAGATGGGAGGAAGGGCAAGCCCGCCTTTCAGGGTTGTGATGATCAGGTGAAATTCTTTGTATTGATACTTTAAGGGCCAAGAGCCACTCCTCCTCCTCCTTTTTTTTTTTTTTTTTTTTTGCGGTACGCGAGCCTCCAGACGCACAGGCTCAGCGGCCATGGCTCACGGGCCCAGCCGCTCCGCGGCACGTGGGATCCTCCCGGACCGGGGCATGAAACCGTGTCCCCTGCATTGGCAGGCGGACTCTCAACCACTGCGCCACCAGGGAAGCCCCCTCCTCCTCCTTTTTAAGAACAGTTTGAGGGATAATTTACATACCTTAAAGTTCACCCATGTAATCTGTACAATTCAATGGCTTTAGGGTATTTACCGAGTTGCACAACCATCACCACAATCTATATTTTAGAACATTTTCATCACCTCCAAAAGAAACACTGTATCCATTAACATTCACTACCCGTCTGCCCCCTCCTTCACACCTGCGCCTGCCAGGCAACCTGTCTACTTTCTGCTATTTTCTGTCTTTGCCTATCCTGGACACCTCTTCTAAGTGGACTCATACTACATACGGTCTTTTGTGTCTGGCTTCTTTCACTTAGCATGATGTTTTCAAGGTTCATCCACGTAGTGAACACGTATCAGTACTTCATTCCTTTTTATGGCTGAACCCTATTCCATTGTATGGCTATATACCACATTTGTTTATCCATTCACCAGATGATGGACATTTGGGTCGTTTCCACTTTTTGGCTATCATGAATAATGCTGCTGTGAACATTCATGTACAGTTTGTGTGGAGACGTGTTTTCAGTTCTCTCAGGTACATTACCTAGGAATGGAATTTCTGGGTCCTATGGTAACTCTGCCCTTTGAGGAACTGTCAAGCTGTTTTCCAAAGTGGCTGCAGCCAGGTACATTCTAAGCACTTCATTTTATAACCCTCAAGACAGGAGTTAACTTTATTGGTCCCAGGACCCTTTAAGAATTTGGTGAAAGCTTCCCCCAACCCCCAACCAAGGAGACTTACATTTGCATACACCCCCTGAGCCCCAGGTTGGGAGGTGCTATCCCAGGAATATGGCTCCGAATAGCCTTTTTTTTTTTTTTTGGCCACACTGTGTGGCATGCGGGATCTTAGTTCCCCGACCGGGGATCGAACCGGCACCCCCTGCAGCGGGAGCCCAGAGTCTTAACCACTGGACCACCAGGGAAGTCTCCCGAATAGCCTTGATGCTCAGGAAATGCTGGCAGGATTGAACGGCTGAGAGCTGCCCTCTTTTCCTCCCTCCCTGACAATTAAAAATTGGCCCAACCCTGAACAGCCGCAGGCTCTCCTGGAACAACTTCCTGCGAAGGTCCGCCTAGCAGACGAAATCCTTCTGAGGACTCCTCTAGCACACCTGGGATGGTGTCTCTTTTCTCTCTCTCTCCACAACCCTCCTCTAACCCAGGATCTGTATCTCTTTTCATACCCTTTTTTCTTCCTCCATCTTTCTCTATCTCCATCTGTCTCCCCATCTGTGGCAGGCGGATGAAGAGGTCCATGTTTCTTAACTGAAGAGATGCATGTCCTCATCCCTGAACCTATGAATATGTTTGGTTACATGGCAAAGGGGAGTTAAGGTTGAAGATGAAATTAAGGTGACTAGTCACCTGACTTTAAGAGAAGGAGATGATCCTGGATGACCCAGGTGGGTGCATGTAATCACAAGGGTCCGTAGAAGTGGAAGAGGCTGGCAGAAATCAGAGGGAGAAAGGTCAGAGTGATGTGATGGGAGAGGGAGCCAAGCTGCTGTTGCACATTTTGGAGAGGAAGAGAACAGAGAGGCGAAGAACGCGGGTGACCGCTAGGAACTGGAAAAGGCAGGAATGGACTCTCCCCTGGAGCCTCCAGGTAGGAATGCAGCCCTGGGAACACCTTGCTCTTAGCCTGGTGGGACCCAAGTCTGAAGTCCAACTACAGAGCCCTAAGACAGTAACTCTGTGTTGTCTGAAGCCATTACTTCTGTGGTAACTGGATACAGCATGTAGAAAACTCTACAGGATCCCTGTATATTCTATCACCAACACTGTCACCCCAACTCCTCATTTCACCTCTGCATGGGTTTCTTGTGCATCTCCCCAGCTGGAGAGTGAGCTCCACCAGGACAGAGACTTCACGTGATCCCCGCTGGGTGCCCAAAGCCAGAGCAGGTGGCACTCCCTGTCAGCACGGGGTAAAGGGAAGATGAAAGGAGAGCCAGCCAGCCTTGCAAAGCCATGCCCGACCTCCCTCGGCTCTGGTGCACATCCTTCTCTCTCCTGCGCAGAGCTGGGCGGAAAGCCTGGGGAGGCTGCTCCCGCCCACGGAAGGCGCCTGTGCCCCGACACCGCCCCGCCCCGAACGGTCCCTCTCCTACTGAGCTCTCCACGCCCTCGGGGGTACTGTCCCCACCCTGGGATGTTTCTTCCGCAGGACCTGATCCCAGGCAATCCCTCCGCTGCCCACCCGCCCCACCTCGCCTTGGTCCTCGCTGGTCTCTGGCGCTCCGCACTCTCTGTTCCTTCTGCTGGGCGCATCTTCCCTCAGTCTTCCCTTTCTTTGTTGAAGCATTTTCAAATAAATCCTGGACATCATCTCATTGCACACCTATATACTTATGTGCATCTTTTGAAAAACACTTTTTTTTTTCCGTAGCTGTAATGGCATTATCATATCTAATAAAAGCAATGTTACCAAGTTCAACCTCCTGCTCTGGATTGGTTGGCCTGCCCCGCAGCAAGTGGGTGAGATGTTGGGACAAGGAGTAACGACTTCATTCAGAAAGCCCGCCGACTGAGAAGGTGGCAGACCAGCACCCCAAAGAACCATCTTCCTAGTTAGAGTTCTATACTAAAAGGGGAGAGGGAAAGTCCTGGTTCCAGCCAGACTCCGGAGGGGATATGTCAATTTCTTCCTGCAGCCATTCCCAGGTGGGAATGTGAGCTAAACAAAGGTATTTTACCTTAAGGTTCGTTACCTGGGATGCAGGGTTCCCATTATGTATAATTTAAGTTTATAGGCAACATCCCTTTAGTGATTAACTTTGTATTATATTGATATTATAAGGTCCTTTCCTATTATAGTTCCCCACTGTCAATGACCCATTCCACAATCCTGTGTGAAAAGGGAGGAAGACCGCTCTACTCTGCTGAACTGTGCCTACAAAGAGGTGATTATGGAATGGAAATTAGAATCGTTTAGTCAGTAGTACATTCCTCTTTCCTTTTTTTATCGACAACTATTTGAACCTGATGAAACCCCTTAGCCCTTTGTTGTCTAACTTGTAGTCAGACTTAGAGTTTTGGTTCCAGTTGCCTGTACATACCTATTAATTTTAACTTTCTGACTGTGCCATAATTATACAAGATGCCTGTGCTATTCATTTGAGTAAGATTAAACAAGTAGGTTGACCCTTCTCCAGCTACAATGAAGTTACAGTCTCAATACCTTTTTTTTTTTTTTTTTAAGAGCAACCTTAAGCCTTCAAAGAGTTCACAAACCCATTGCTCTCCAGGCCTCTCAGGAGTTGGGTTGTTTTCTGATGACAGTGGTGCTGCTTTAATCCTAGTGTGATGAATCCACGGCTTTACCCCAGCTAATCCGCCAGACGAGTGCACGGTAAGTAATACGACATGTGGTCCTGTCCACCTTGCAAGCAGCTGATGTTCAGGCCCTTGTTCTCTCCAAGTTGTAAGCAGGACTCAAGTCTCCCCTGGGTTGAAAAGGATGTAAGGCTGCTTCAGTTGGATAGGCAGAGCTGTTGGAGGTAAACTCAGGAACAGAGGTCAGTATAGTGCCCAAAGCTCGAACATAATTGACAGCTGCTAGGTCTTTCAGAGCATTTATACATTCTTCTGCCCAAGCAGACACCTGGAATGGCCTACCATACAATATTTCAAAGGGGCTTAATTTAAGCCTGCTTCTGGGAGCCACTCTGATCTGTAGCAGGGCAACTGGCAAGACCTTATCCCAAGTTAAATTAGTCTCCTGACATATTTTAGCAATGCTCCTTTTTAAGGCAGGATTCATTTTCTCGGTTTTTCTTATTGATTGTGGTCTCCAGGATGAATGTAGTTTCCAGTTCATGGTAATGATTTAATCCAAATCAGGAGATAATTTCCTTAAGGAGAGCTTTAACCATTTTGGAGGCTTTTTTTTTTTTTTTTTGTCCAGATGGGATATGCTTCCACCCATCCTGAGACAGGGTCTAAACACCAGCAAGTATTTGAAGTTTCCTGCAGCTCAAAGCAGTCAAGTCTACTGGCCAGTCCTTGGTGGTGCAGCTTTCTCTGTGTTGGGTCCCTGTCCGGGGAGGTCTAACAGCACTCTTTGGGTTATTTTTAGCACGAATCATGCAGTTCTGAGTGACTGGCTGGATGGTCTTTTGTAGGTTAGGCCCCATTGCATAGTTTTGACTCCACTGTAAGGTGGCATCTCTCCCATAATGGGTACCATTAGGAATGTGCTGCAGCACAGTGTCCAAGAGGGCCTGAGGGATCAAAACAGTTCCTTGTGCGCTACATTTCCAGTCAGGCGAGGTGTGATCAGAATGAAACCCTAGTCTTTGGTCCTCTCTTTGTCCTTTTCTGAATACACCAGCTGGTATTTTGACAAGTCAATCTGTGGGAGAAGTGATCCTATCATGGCTTGATAACCACCTTCCTTTGCTGCCCTCTTTGTGCTTGGCCAGCTAACCAGTTGCCTTTTCCATGGTGAGGGACATCGAGGTCCCCTAGTTGGCATTCTAGAGGTAGTAAGAACGATTTTGTACTTCTCAGGAGACTCCAGTGACTGGGATGGATTGAGAGGTTTTCTGTGCCGCTTTGGCACTCACCACAGAGGATGCTGTACCTGTATTTATCAGAAAGTCAATCAGCTCATTCCCCACTGTCAATTTCACCTGGGGCTCCTGTGGTGAAATTGGAATTGGGCGCCTCAAGTCCAATAGGGCCTCAAGTCCAAGGGAGCCCCTGGGCCACTTCATTAAATCAGGGTGTTTCTCTCTTTCCACCTCATTGTTGCAGGAAGGGGGATGCCCTTCCACGGTCTGAGAGTGGGTGCTTGTCTAACACGCGGAGATGAATTGTCCAAGGAGACCCACCTGCTGACAAAACAAGAGACTTTATTGGGAAGGGGCGCTGGGGCGGAGAGCAGCAGGGTGAGGGAACCCAGGAGGACTGCTCTGCCACGTGGCTCGCAGTCTCCGGTGTTATGGTGATGGGGTTAGTCTCCAGGTTGTCTCTGGCCATTCATCTTGCTTGGCCCATATTTGGCCTGACTCAGGGTCCTTCCTCGTGCGGCACGCATCTCTCAGCCAAGATGGATTCCAGTGAGAAGCGTCCTGGGACGTTGGTAGGACAATATTATGGACTGGCATCTCTTCCCTACTTTGGGCCCCTACCGAATTCTCCCAGTTAGTTTTTTGGGGCAGCACCATGTTCCTTATCGGAACCTCCTGTTGTGAGACAAGTTGTTATCATCCATCGTGCCTGACCAAGGCAGGCGGCTTTGGTCAATGGTTCCCTAACAATATGAGAGGCTCCGGATTTTTAATTCTTTTTCTTATGTTTTAGCCTAGGGCAATCTTTTTTCCAATGTCCTTCCTCCTTACAGTAAGCATTGTTTGTTCCCCAGTGGTGGCTCACCTCTCTTTGGGTTACTCGCCTTCCAGGAATCCAATGCTGCTGTCAGAAAAGTGGTGTTACATTTTGCATCTTCTTTCTTCCGTCATTGTTCCCTGTTGATGCTACCAACTGAGAAGGTACATTGGGAACAAACCCATCTAGGGACTTCCCTGGCAGTCTAGTGGTTAAGACATGGCTCTTCCACTACAGGGGGCATGGGTTTGATCCCCGGTCAGGGAACTGAGATCCCACATGGCCACACGGCCGAAAAATAGAAAAAAAAAAAAAGCACCACCTAATTTTTGCAGCTTTCTCCTGATATCTGAGGTGCTTTGCCCAGAAAAGGATAAATTTACCATTCTAGTATTTTCAGGGGTCTCAGGATCTGCAAGAGTGTAACGTCTGTAGAGCTGGTAACTATTCATTTGTTTTTTGCTGAATTTCTTGAATTTTGTTCAAACTCTTTTTGCTTTGGTTCCCCTTTCAAAGTCCTGCCAAGATGCATTTAAGGCAGTGCTCTAATAAAGGCATTCCTCCCTCATTGGGGTCCCAGTTTGGTTCAGCTGTGGGTACTGCCAAGTTGGCTTCAGGTGTACCATTTGGGTCTGTTAGGTGGAGCTGGTATGCTTCTTACCTGGCCTTACCAGTGACCATTCTCCTTTCATCTAGAGGATCCTCCCTATAAGAGGGGTCACCAATTAGACAAGTCTGAGGTGGAGAAAGCCCGTAGAAACATAGCCGGCTGGCCATTTGCATTTAGATCCCCTAAATAACTGCGTAAGGAAAATTGTCCTGCTCTGGGAGTGGCTCTTGGCCCAAACTGGGTGTCCGGTCGGGTCTTAGATGGTGTTACCAAACCAGGTCCCTGTGCCCCAGGAACTAAACACAGGATTTTCTAATTGAGCCCTGTAGGGAGGGGGAGACAGTCTGACCGCTTCCTGAGCCCCAGCGTTGGGAATTGGGGCTGGATAGGAATGGGAGGCGGTGGAAGGGGTGGACATATTGGCATAACAGCTGGAGCAGCTGGACAGCCAGCTTGGCCGGAGGTTGGAGCAACATACCCTCACCCTCATTCCCTTTCTTTTCTTCCTGCATGACGGATTTTCCCTTGGGTTTCTTTTACCATAAAGTGACAACTGTCTGACTTTTTCTCACCCTGATGTAACAGCACAAATGCTTGCACAAAGAAAATTTCATTATTCTTCCCCACTTCTTCACAGAATAGGTACAGAGACATTCAAAGGCCACCGTAACCATTAGAAGGATAACTTTGGCCTTGGCATCCACCAGCCGGACTGGGTTCTGGGGTGGGGCTTTTGGTGATTTTAGAAACCAAGTGGAACCTTTCTCTTCTCCCTGGGAATGTCCTTTCCTCCACTGACATCAGTCTGTAAGTGGAGAAATGGTACCAAAACAAAATGAAATGAAAACCCCAAAGAACAGAAAACCCTAAGTAAACCCTCAAGTTTGGTCTTGGGGTTTTTTACATATCACAAGAACCATCAACTCAACCCCACATAATGTGACTGTGACGCCTCTCGGAGAGCTGTTGGATCCAGACCAACAACACAGGAGACCACAAACAACGTAATTAACACAGCAAAGGTGAGGGTACATGGTGCACAGGCTCCCAAAGTAAACCTGCCTAAACCCCTTGTGGAGATCCTAACAGGTACTACGGCTACATTGTTGCAATAAAATATCATCTTCCTCTCAGTCATGGCTTCATAGCTATCATCAGGTCACTTATCCAAAATGCGCCCCAGAGGACTTTCTTTATGGAGAGTTGAAACATTCCCCAATTTTTAAAGACAGAAATACAAGACAAACAAAACCCAAGGGGCAGGACTTCCCTGGTGGCGCAGTGGTTAAGAATCCGCCTGCCAATGCAGGGGACACGGGTTCAAGCCCTGTTCCAGGAAGATCCCCCATGCCACGGAGCAACTAAGCCCGTGCGCCACAACTAGAGAAAGCCTGTGCTCGGCAACGAAGACCCAATGCAGCCAAAAAACAACGAACAAAAACCAAATGGCGCACACACGTGCTAGCATCCAAAGAAACAAACGAACCAGTTCCAAATCGGGTAAAAAAAAACAGCAATTATTTCCTCTAACAGGGTACCCCACTCGAATACAAAACAAACTGGCTTATTCCAGAGAAAAAAAGCCCCAAACAGAGGTAATCGAGTTCCAGCTGGACACCAGAGCGAGCGACTTACCCTGCTGTATTGAGCCCTTCGCCTCCCGGATGTTGATTCTTTGCTCCAACTGCCAAGTGCTGGGGCAGCCAGTGCCATTTTGGGGAACTTTGAGGGGAAGATCCTCAGGACAAGTGATCCTGGTAGCTGCTAGGGCCTTACCCGAAAATTCCCCAACTGCGTTGGCTGGCCCCTAGCACAAGAGTCCTAGATGGTTTCACCAAAATTTTTTACCGAGTCCAAGCTCATACTGCTTGCCGAACGACAGGCCAATCAATTGAGAGATGTGTTGCTGGGACAAGGAACAGTGACTTTATTCGGAAAGCCAGCAGACCGAGAAGACGGCGGGTTAACTTCCGAAAGCACCACCTTCTCCGAATTAGAATTCAGGATTCTTTTATACTAAGGGGGAGGGAGTAAAGTCCTGGTTCCAGGATGTGTTAATTTCTCTCTTCTTGAAGCCATTCCCAGGTGGGCCTGGTCAGGATGTTTTCTGAGAGCTAATCAAAGGTATTTTAGCTTAATTATCTTTTCCTGGAAGGCAGGGTTCCCAGAGATGGGCCATTATGTATAATCTAAGCTTATAGGCAACATCCCTTTAGTGGTTAACTTGTAATAGAATAGTTTCTTTCCTATTATAGTAACAATAATTTCTTAATATCACCTAATAACTAGTCCATAATCAAATTTCCCTAATTGTCTCAAAAGTGTCTTTTTACTCTTTTTTTTTCAGTCGTAACAAGGTCCATACGCTATGCTACATTTGGTTATGTCTTAAGGATCTAATTGAGGCAAGCCCTGCCCCCACTCCGCCTCTCTCATATATCATTGAGTTGTTGAAGAGACTTTAAAACTTCCAGTAGAAGTCCCTGTATTCTGGATCTGTTTGATTTCTTTGGTGTTATTATATATGTTCCTCTGTAAATGGATATTGGCCCTGGAGGCTTGGTTAGCTTCAGGCTCCACTTTTAAGAAAGAAAACCTTATAGGCAGTGCTGTGTGCTGCATACTGCATCTCTTCAGGAGGCAAGCAATGCCTTGTGGTTCCACTTTTAGTGATTCTAAGATTGAGTGGTGGTGGGACTTCCCTGGTGGTGAAGTGGTTGGGAATCCTCCTGTCAGGGTAGGGAACACAGGTTTGAGCCCTGGTCCGGAAAGATCCCACATGCTGCGGAGCAACTAAGCCCGTGCACCACAACTACTGAGCCTGCGCTCTTGAGCCTGTGAGCCACAACGACTGAGCCAGCATGCCACAACTACTGAAGCCCATGTGCCTGGAGCCCATGCTCTGCAATGAGAGAAGCCGCCGCAACGAGAAGCACGTGCACTGCTACGAGGAGGGGACCCCGCTCGCCGCAACTGGAGAGAGCCCACACACAGCAGCGGAGACCCAACACAGCCAAGAATGAATGAATGAATAAATAAATAAATAAATAAGATTGAGTGGTGGCTTCAGGTGGTGACAACCTGATCGCTCCCTTGTAAAATTCCCCATCAGCCTTTCATCTGATAGTTTTATTCATTGATGATAATTTCCTGCCTCAATTTCATTAGGGGTTGCAAAATGGTAATTTTCCAGTTCTATAATTCCTTTCTCACTCATTAACTGGAGTTCTTTTGTAAAGAACTTTTCCTCATCAACTAGGACAATTTGGTAACCCTGAAATACAATTCATGCAGGAAAGGAGGGACAAACGCTTAGTTCTTTCCTTTAATTGCCAGTATTCAGAGTAAGGAGTTGGTGTCCTACCCCACATGTTTCTCTCCCCCTCTAGCCCTTTATCCTCCTAGCCCCTTTTAGTATCACTCTGAATGGCTACATTTTGTATGTTCAATGTTTCAAGGGCCTCCATTAATCTTTTTGACAGTTCAGATTGCCCTATCTTAGGCAATGGGAGCTTGGTGTCCTTTTGCTGTTACCCCATTTCTTGATATCTTTGCTTTCCAGCACAAGATGCCCCAATGCTCATCCTGAGTATTTCCTGCCGACCTGGAACCAACCTTTCCTCCAAGGACCTGGGTGCTGGGAGATCTCACTGTTGTCAAACTGTCCGTTGCTTCTAGGCTTTTTCAGTGACATTATAAGATTTTTACTTCACTTATTTTTTTTTATACTTATATCTTCTTTTCTCTTGCTCTGGAAACAATGACTCCTAACGTTTATTATTGTACAATATGCCATAGTTTCAAATAATACCAATTCTACTAACATGTACACTACCAAATGAAATGTAACATATCTTTATATCTTTATTTGTCCTTAGGGAAAAACTAACTCTTGCAATATTCTCCCTGTATAAAAAAGTAGACAAACTGTACTTCATCAAAATGTAAAATCTTTGTGTTTCAAAGGACACTATCAAGGAAGCAAAAAAACAAACCACAGAATGAGAGAAAATATTTGCAAATCTTATATGAGATAGGGAATTTGAGTCCAGTACATTATAAAAACAAAACAAAAAACGAAACAAAACCCTCTCACAACTCAACAGTAAAAAGGCAAATAACACGATTAAAAAACAAGGAAATAATTTGGAAAGACATTCTCCAAAGAAAATATTCAAATGACCAATAAGCACATGAAAAGATGTTCAACATTATTAGCCATCAGGGAAATGCAAATCAAAACCACAACAAGATACCATATCACACCCACCGTGACTGCTACAGTCAAAAGACAATAAAAAAAAAAAAAAAGACAATAAAAAGTGTTAGTGAAGATGTAGAGGGACTTCCCTGGTGGTCCAGTGAGTGGGACTCCATGCTCCCAACGCAGGGTGCCCGCGTTCCATCCCTGGTCGGGGAACTGCATCCCACATGCATGCTGCAACTGAGAGTCCGCATGCCACAACTGAGACCCGGCACAGCCAAAATATGTAAGTAAATAAATATTTTTTTTTAAA
Source organism: Lagenorhynchus albirostris (assembly GCF_949774975.1). NCBI lineage: Eukaryota > Metazoa > Chordata > Mammalia > Artiodactyla > Delphinidae > Lagenorhynchus > Lagenorhynchus albirostris. The sequence goes on from NC_083096.1 coordinate 75,310,442, forward strand.
TGTAGAAAAATTGGAACCCTCATACATTGCTGGTGGGAATGTAAAATTGTGCAGCCACTGTGGAAAATAGTTTTGTAGTTCCTCTCAAAGTCAAACACAGAGTTTCTATAAAACCCAGCAATTCCATTTCTAGGTATACACACAAAAGAATTGAAAATATTTTGTCCACACAAAAACTTGTACACAAATGTTTACAGCAGTACTGTTCAAATAGCCAAAAAGTGGAAACAGCCCAAATTCCATCAGCTAATGAATAGATAAACAAACTGTGGTATATACATCCAAGAGAATATTATTAGGCCATAAGAAGCAAAGAAGTACTGATACACGCCACAACGGGGATGAACCTACCTCGAAAATATTACGCTAAGTGAAAGCCACTAGTACACAAAAGGTCACATATATGACTCCGTTTATATGAAATGTTCCGAATAGACAAATCCATAGAGACAGAATGCAGACTGGTGGTTGCCAGAAACTGGGTGACGGAGGAATGCTAATGGGTAAGGATTTCTTCGGGGGTTATGAAAATGTTCTAAATTAGATAGTGGCTATGTTCTATGAATACAACTTTACTCTTTAAAAGGGTGAATTTTATGGCACTTGCATTATAGCTCAATTAAAAAAAAAAAATTTCCGCATTTGTTCCCTAGAGGCCCAAAGAGGAGAACTTCAGTTACCTTGACCCTGCCCCTCCGTTCTTCTCTTAATTTTACCGGGAGCTCGGGGCGGCGGCAGTGCGCAGGCGTCTTTCTGCGTCGGAAGGCGCGGAGGGGCTTCGCCCCGCCCATGCAGGATGACTCCTCCCATTCCCCGGCTTGCCCCGCCTCCCTCGTGCGCCGGGACGTGGGCTGCGGCGAGTCAGCCGGCGCCAATCTCTGCTTGCGGCCCAGCTTAGGTTTCCGCAAGTGTGCTTAGCCGCCACCTGGAGCCTGCCAGCGCGTGGGCGCTCGGGAATGAGCAGGACTAGGGGCGCGTTACTGCCTTTCCCCACATAATCGGTTCAGGCAGCACCCCGTCCTGGGAGCTTTCTGCCAAGCCCTACTGGGAGCGGTCACCAAGCATCGCCCGGGGGGGCTCCTCCTGACACTCCCTGTCCCTGCGCGCGGGGAAAACTGCAGCCCGGCGGCGGGGTAGGGATGAGGCCCTAGAACAGGCGTGGGCAGTCTTTCTGTCAAGGGCCACATGGTAAATAGTTTATGCTTTTCAGGCCATATGGTCTCTGTCACAACTACTCAACTCTGTTTCTGTAGTACAGAAGCAGCCATAGACAGTATGTAAAGGAATGCCCGTGGCCTGTTCCAATAGAACTACTCATGGACTCTGAAGTCTGAATCCCATACATGTCATGAAATAAGTCTTCTTTTGATTTCTTCAGCCATGTAAAAATATAAAAACTATTCTTAGCCACGGGCTGTAAAAAGACAGCGTGGTTTGCCTACGTCAGTGCCTTTTTACACTGGTAAAATACAGTGCCCGGTATTTGTCAAGGACACGTGGCCTAAGTAGCCCGGGGAATCCACAGACGCAAAGCTGAGACCATTGCCTTGGTCTGAGGATGGGGTGAGACAGTTCTCTGATTCCACCACCCTCCCACTCCAGCGTCCAGAGTCTCAGGGACAAGACTCCTCAGAAAGGGAACTCACCACCTGAGGTCCAACCTATTTGATCTTGGCAAATTTCTCATAATTCCATTTTATTTTATTTCACTGGATTTTTTTTGGGTGGGGTAGGAAAACAATTCTTTTAAAGTGCATTTTACTTTAATTGTGGTAAACGGAAAACCTAATTCTTTTGGATCCAGACTGTGTGTTCTTGCAGCTCTCAATTTCTAGCACTAGTTATATAGCCTCTGTGACAAAGCTGGTTCAAAGAGCTACGACTCTGGAGGGCAGCGTGCCAGGCCCAGCCACCTGGATTGGCCTATTGGAACAGAAGCCCCTCCTCTCACTGCCCTTGCTAAAGTGCAGCTGCACAAAAGCAGGCATCAAACAGGGACAGCTGACATATTACACTCAGTATTTGTGTGTTTGCAGAGGGAGACGTGGGGACAGGACTTAGGCCAGCGCTTTTCAGTAGAAATATAACGTGGCTGATATGTAATTCTGCATTTTCTAGTAGCCAAATTTACAAAAGTATATTCATCTTAATATATTTAATTTAACCCAATACGTCCAAAATAGTATTTCAACATGTAAGCAATATAAACAATTATTAATGAGATATTTTTTCTTTTATTTTTTGGCTGAGTGGCTTGCGGGAACTTAGTTCCCCAACCAGGGATTGAGAACCTGGGCCCCAGCAGTGAAAGTGCCGAGTCCTAACCACTGGATCGCCAGGGAATTCCCTGAAATTTATTTTATTTTTGATGCTAAGTCTTTAAAACCCGGTGTGCATTTCACACTCACGGCACATCTTGCTGCAGACCAGCCACATTTCAAGTGCTCACTGGGCACATGCAGCTGGCGGCTACCATATTGTACAGCACAGATTTCGACCAAATGAAACAGGGATTGTGTGTGCCTCTAGTCTGTTGGTGACGCTGAACTGGGTTTGTTGGTGGAGGGTGGGACAAAGTGTATGTTTTGGAACAGAAGGGTTAGCCATAAGGACCCAAAATTGGTGATGGGGTACGTTCCCAGACCTCTCAGGTTGGGGAGAGGGGTTGGAAGGGGAAAGATAACCCAAGGGAACGTAGTAGAATTTTTTGAGGACCCACAGCTTAAAACAGGGGGAGGGGGTTTTAGTTCTAAGACAAGCAGCAGTTTCAGCATTGCAAGCTTTTAGATGATTAACTTTTTTTTTTTTAATCTATCTTGAATCATAGTTTTATTTATTTATTTAAAAAATTTTTTTCTTTTTCTTTTTGGCCACACAGCTTTCGGGATCTCAGTTCCCCAACCAGGGAATGAACCCAGGCCACAGCAGTGAAAGCGCAAATCCTAACCACTAGACCACCAGGGAACTCCCTGATGATTAACTTTTTTTTTTTTTTTTGCGGACGCGCAGGCCCAGTGGCCATGGCTCACGGGCCCAACCGCTCCGCAGCATGTGGGATCCTCCCGGACCAGGGCATGAACCCGCGTCCCCTGCATCGGCAGGCAGACTCTCAACCACTGCGCCACCAGGGAAGCCCCTGACTAACTTTTTTGCCGCCTCATTTAGGGGCCAAGGACAGGACTTTTCCCTTTTGATTCCCCCATCCCTCTGCCACCACGTGCATACATGCACTCTGAGCCCTGCTCCAAGACGGGCCTCAGTCAGAGTCTCCCCAGAACCTGAGGGGCCCCACCCTGGGCTGCTACTTCTGGGAATATAGAACTAAGAGTGGGTAAAATAGGGAACATTTGAGTTGGGGGCTGAGTGGCCGCACCCTTCCCCCTCACTGGCTGGCTTATCAAAGCCAGCCAGTGAGGGGAGAGGGAGGTTCCTTTAACCCAAAATCAAACCTCTGTTTTGCCCGGTTGAGACCCTTCCCCAGGCCCCAACCACACGTGAGTCTGTGGAGATGTTTTGGCTGTCCACAGGGGGAGCATTTGTGCCTCTGTCCACTTCGGCCATTTGAACCAATCCCTTGGGTCCTCTGGCTCCCCAGAGAGAGCAGTGGGGGCCCTGCACTCAGGGAGTGAAACTGGGACAGGATATCCACAAGCACAGACAGACATCAGTCATCAGGGGTTTTCCAAGGACAAGGATCACACGGGGTCACCTGAGAGGAAAAACACTGAGGTCCAGACACTGAGCTCAGGCCACATGGTCAGGGCAGGAGCGCCTGTGGCTCCGGGCGTGTGAAAATGTCTGCGGGAAAAGCAGTTCCACAGACAGACAGGGAAGCGAATATTGTAGATGAGAAAGACAGAGCCAGATGGGCTCTGGCCACATTTATTACAAAATAAAGATTACAAACCTGGTATAGAAGAGATCCCTGACGGCGGCTGATACATCTGCAATAACCCCACCCCACAAAGTCCCTCCCTCAGGCACACTGGTGTGGAGGCTCTCAGATGCGAAGGTCCCCGGCCAGGAGGGCACTGTACCGGGCAGGTGTGAGGGGCAGGTAGGCGCCCCCAGCCTGGTCCAGAATGTAGAGGGGGTCGGACAGTGCGCTTGGGTCAAAGCCCTCCTTTGCCATCCGAACCTTCTGCTGCTTGAAGGTCTCTGTGGTGGCCAGTGACTCCTGGGGAGGGGGAGGGGTCAAAGGGGGCTGAAGGAAGGGGTATTCTGCCCCAGTGGCTCAGGGAAATCGCCTGAGTTTCGTTAAGGGGCAGGTCTGGGGGAAGGGGGGAATGAGGTCAGGGTTTAGGGGAGGGGGTGACAGGGAAGAGAAGGGGCCAGGCCTGGAGGATGGAGGGGGTGAAAAGCATGTGTCTGGGAAGGAACTGTTCTTTCTCTTCACAGAATGTATTACGTGGGGGTCCCTTTGTGGGGTTTGGGAGCCACTGACTGCTGCAGATATACGGGGTGAGGTAAAGGGTCAGGGCAGGAGTGGCTGGTTACCTGAAGCCTTAGGAATCGAGGCCGGGCATAAGGTGGCAAGTTCTCGGAAACACGGACGTAGAGCTGCACAAGGTCCAAAGAGTGGGGGGGACGCAGAACCAGGGCTGCCATCCCAGCCCTGCCTTCGTGCCCTGGTGGGCGTGGGGGGCAGGGTCAGCCGTGGTAGCTGATCACCACGAGGCCTCATGCTCCCTGCGCCCAAGTAATACCACTTCAGGGTGGTGGGCCGGGTCCCCGCCGCCCCATGGCTGGGCACCTGGCACAGTGACTCCGTAGACGTTCACCTCCTGAAGAAAATCCAGGGCCTCCAAGGCCTCAGCCACCTCGGTCGTGGCCACATTCTCCCCCTTCCACCTGCCAGAGAGCAGAAATTGGAAACTGGGAGTCAGGGGTCAGGGCCTAATGAGATTGGTGGGGAGAGAAAGAGGTCAGGGATGAGGGCGAGGTGCCAGAAGGTCTTGGGGAAGACGTGTTTAGGAGGCTGGAGATGAGAGCTTAGGTGGGAAGCTGGGTTGGGGCAGATTAGGGAGTGGAGGTTTAGAGGGTTTGGGTCACAGAGATGGGATGCCCAGGAGAGAAATCAGAGAGTTAGGGGCAGATACCTGAAGGTGTCTCCAGTACGATCATGGAAGCGAAGAAAGCCTTGGTCGTCGCAGACCAACAGGTCCCCAGTGTTGAAGAAAACATCCCCAGGCTGGAAGACATCCTTCAGCAGCTTTCCCCGGGCCAGCTCTGGCCCCCCAGCATAGCCCAGGAATGGTGACTGCTGGTTCACGGGGGCCACCAGCAGCCCTGGCTCACCTGGTAGAGTCACTGGGGTCAGGGGGCCGCCGCCCACCACACTCTCCAAGTCCAATCCTCCTCTGCCAGCCAGCTCCACCACCCCTACCCACCCCGCCTGGACACAAACCTGGAGATGTGGCCACACAGAGCCCCTGGGTGTTCCGAATCGGCTCCCCTGTGGTGACATCATAGCGAATCAAAGAGAAGGGGAAGACATGCTGGGGGAAGGGAGACCCAGGCACTGGGTCATTTCAGTTGCACGAGCCCCCTCCCCAGCAGCCCCCCGACGTTCCACAGGTTCTCCAGTTTCCTCCTGTAACTCACCTTGTAAAGCCAGGAGGCGCGCCCCACAGCACCCCGCTGTCCTGTGTAGTTGAAAGTGGCCACGTTGCCCTCTGTCAGTCCATACGTCTCCAGCACCTGCAGGGGCCCGAAGCGCCTCACAAAGCGCTCCCAGGTGTCTGGTCGCAGCCCGCTGCCCACCACCAGCCGGACCTTATGTCCATGTTCTGCCTTGCTCTGAGACAAGTGGGGGGAGGGGCAGGAGCTTCAACACCAAGATGCCAGCTCCCCCAGGTGCAGCCCTGTCTCCCACTCTCCTTGCACCACTTCCACCGTGACCTCCTTGAGGTGCCCTAAGCACCAGAATCCTACCAGCCCAGGCTCCTTACCCTCCCTTTCCATTTTCTTCTTGCTTCCTCTCCCTCCAACTCCCAGACAACCGTTTCAGTGTCCCCTGCCAACTGCCCATCTCCCTGCCTTCATGGCTCTGCCCAGGATCTGTGCCCACGCACCGGCGGCTGGTTCACAAGGTATCGGCATAATTCCCCGATGTACTGGAACACCGTCACCCCGTGCTGCTGGCAGTCCTCCCAGAACTGACCAGCTGAGAACTTGGACTTCAGCACCACTGTGGCCCCTGCCAGAATCAGAGAGGGTGAGGAGGAAGGAAGGAGGTGAGGTTAAGAGCTGGGGGGTGGGGGGTCACGTGAGGAGTCCTGACCCCCTCCTTCTCAGGCATCAGCCTTCACTGTACTGTA